>NW_028227265.1:9682500-10045000 GCF_978045245.1 Mus caroli
ATTGTCAGACTTTCACGGCCCTGCTTTATCCACTGGGCTGTCGTCTCCTCAGCCCCTGATACCCTTCGTGTTGAATAGTATGCCTTTCCTCGACTTAAGTTACTTTAAAATTTTTTATTTATATGCCATATATAAACGGGCATTTTTGTCTGCACGTATATCTCCGTCTGCAGGTGCACATGCATAGTAGTGTGGTGCATGCCTTTGCGCAGGTGCATGTGTGTATGTGCATGTCTGTGTATAGTTATACATTCTGGGCAAATGTTCCTGTGTGTGTTTATGTGAGAGAGTACACTTGGGTACACGTGAGCACACGTGAGACTTGTCTCTGATGCTTGCTGAATCCTTTCGTATTGTGACCCCCCCATCCATGGGTATCACAGAACCAACTGTCCGTCCTCTTGGGATACAAGAGCATGGGCTTCTCCTTGCTTGAGAAGGAAGTGTGAAGGGACCTGAGAACCCAAGATGCCAGCCAGTGATGCTAAGCAGCTGGTCCCCACTCCCTCGGATAGCCACCATCATGGTTTTTGTTCATCTATAGGTTGTCTTTTGAGTGTGCAGGCATGGTTCCTCCAGAGACATGACACATCTCCCCATGATTCATGTTTTCAGTGTGGGACTGAGCCCAGGGGCTCATCTGTGCTAGGTGGATACTCAAGTTCTAAGCCCAGCCCTTTTACTTTAAGGGGCAGAGGCAGGGGGATCACGAGTCTTGCCGAGTTGCCCAGGTTGGCCTCGAGCTATATATAATGTTCTTGCCCTAGCTCTCCGAGTAGCTGACATGTCAGGTGAGTGCCCGGCTTGGTGACACCTCCACTGCCTCCTCCCTGACTCCCATGGAGAGTGAGTCTGTGAGTGGGTGTGATGCCGACAGGTCACATGCTTCGAGATGTTTGGGGAGGAAGCTTCTGTTTGTTTCCGAGGCCTCCCTGTCAGGAGTGGGCTTCATCTTGGCGTCTACAGAGTGAGAGCTTTGCAAACGCTAAGCACCATTGTGCTGCCAGCAGAGCGAGAGTGAGTGTCCAGGTCTGTGGAATTTCAGCTTTTTACATTTTCACCTCTCATTAAATGCCCCGCCCACACTCAGAGATGGTGTGGTGTTTTCGTCTTGAATCAGGTTTTACATAAATCGTACTTTTGGAGTTTTTCCTCCCCCTCTAGAGCACAGGGGATTGAACTCCACAGGGCAAAGCTCTTTGTAGAACCGCATCTTAGGTGGGGATGCAAGGCTGCAGAGTGGCCACGGTCCCGGTGGCCATGAAGTCCTATGCTGCTACACGGGGGTGTATTGCTCAAGCACAGAGAGAAACGGGTTAAATAAAAAAACCACGGTGGTTTAATAAATAGCGCCATGTTTCAGTATAATAAGCTCCACCCTGTCCAGTGCGGGACATGGCCCAGGAGGACAGGCGGAGCCAGTGTCTGATGCTGCACGGTCCTGAGATTTGCCCCTTGGAATGGTTAGTACAGATGGATGGGGACAGGCCAGAGGCACCCAAGCACACAGGTCAGTCAGGGCCTTGACGCACTGGTTCCGTTACACAGCTTCAGGGAGCATCTGAGTGGGCCTGGCTCTGGACAAGAACTTTTCCCAGAGCTTGAGCAGCTCCGACAGAACGAAGACAGATGAGGCCAGGCCCGTCAGCAGCAGCAGGTCTGTGGGAAGAGAGTCCCAGACAGTAGTGCCCACCTACAGGCCACCCGCCACATTCTCTGCCTTCCTCTTCACCCTAAGGGGCTTTGCCACCCTTGAAGGGGCCAGGGTCCTCCTGTGACATCAGATGCTCAAGTCACCGTGGCTTTGGCAAGCTGACTTTTCCCCTCCGTGGCAAAGACTGCTTAGAAAGTTGCCTGTGGGTTCCCTGTCTTCCTGAGGTGCGTCACAGGTCATGCAGCGGAGGACCTCATACCCCTAGTCCCCCTACCTGCACCTCACCAGTGCCAGTGCTGGGATTATAGGCCTGCCTAGGTCACGTGGAGCTGGGGGTGGAGCCAAGCGAATGCTTTGCCAATGGAGCCCCATCCCAAGGATTTTCTTTGCACGTGAACGTTCAGGCAAAGGCCAGAGATGGACTCTGGCCGCCGCTGCTCTCCACCTTCCTTTTGTGAGACAGCGCTTCTCACTGAACCTGGAGGTCACCATTTTCAGCTAGGCAGGCTGACCACTGAGCTCCATCAAGTCCCCAGCAGTAGCCTGGGTCCTGAGGACCTAACCTGGGTCCTCATGCTGACCTGTGTCCCCAACTCCTGGGTTCCCTTTCACTGCTCCCATAGAGCGCTCACTGGGGCCCTACCGGACCCAGATTTCAGGTCACAGGGAGGGCTGGCCCTTCCTGGCCTGTTCTGAGGTCTCAAGTGCTTGCTCCATTTGCACACCCATGTATCCATCTTGGGCCTGTAGTGATCTGCGCTGGAGCAATGGCCTGCACTGCACTAGATCTGAGAGCTGACCCTCTGTCCCTTGTTCCTGGATAGAGGTGGCCAGTGACCAACATGGGACAGAAGGAAAGGTCGGGGACCTGCAACCACTGTTCTTGGACTAGTTTCGCTGCAGGCCTAGGGGCTCTTTACTTCCTGTCCCCATCCCTGACTGCTACATTATGTCCCTTTCAGCAAGAACTGCACACCAGCCCCAGTCAAGCCCCCAGACTGTGTGTGTCCTGACGTTCAGGATGCTGCTACCCAGTCCTAGCCCCAGGACACTCTCTGCATAGGGACTTCCTTTTGCACTTCCGCTGTGTTCCCTGTGTCTGCATGTCACCTTCCTACCCTAAGTGCCACAGAACAGAAGCCTGTGGACTAGCCTGCCGTTCGAGGGTGGCCCAGACTCCAAGCTCCTCCTGTGGTCTTCACAGCTTCACCCCAGTTGGTGGCCAGTCTCAGCTCCCATCACTCACCGAGCGCGCTCAGGTTTTCTGTCTGGAAGACCTTTTGCAGGGGCGGGGCATAGATCACAGCCAGCTGCCCCAGGAGGGACCCAAGGACCGAGTACAGGAACATGCGGTTCCGGAAAAAGCCAATCTCAAATATCAGCTTGGTCTGTGGGGGGTGAGAGGCAGGAGTGGGCTGGTGTGAGCACACAGTGTGGTAGGTTCAGGAGCTGTGCCCCAGGGACACCATGCAGTCTGTGCTCCGCCCCTTCCCCTCCCTCCAAGTTGGCAGCTGGGCAGAATGGCAGGTGCTGGGGTGGGTTGGAGCCCCTGGTGGAATGAAAGCTGCACCCCTCTCCCCAAACCTCTGCCTGGAGTGTAGAGACACAATGCTGCAGGGTCTCTGTCCACAGTGCGTCCCCGACGTGGGTCCGCTGGGGCGGGACCTCAGGCCGGGGCGGGGCTTCAGGCCGGGCCAGCTCAGCTCACCTGAGAGCGACAGCTCAGGGCATTGAAGAGGTCGAAAAACACGAAGCAGGTGAAGGCCATGGTGGTTGTACGTGGGGTGCTGGTGCCGTTCGCTGGGATCTGGAATGCAGTATTAGGCACGCGCATGGCAGGGGAGGAAGGGGCGCAGTGTGCCAGGGTGGCCCGCGGGTGCTGCGCGAGGTTGGCTGGTCAGCCCAGCCCTACAGGTACACACTAGAAGCTAGCTTTGAGTCATGTGCTGTGCTGGCCCCAGGGAGGCCACCCTGGGAGGAGTGTCAGTTGCCAGCACAGCTGGAAGGTAGCAGAGAGGAAAAAGGTGCCTTCTACTGTGGGTTGTGACCCCTTTGGGGACGAATGTCCCTTTCACAGGGACCACCTAAGAACATCAGATATTTCCAATTCACAACAGTAGCAAAATTACATTCATGACATACCAACAAAAAAAATTCTATGGTGGGGGGGGGTCACCAGAACACGAGGAACTGTATTAAAGGGGCTCAGTATTAGGAAGGTTGAGAACCACCATGCCTTGCAGGTCATCCCACTACACAAGCCCACAGACCAGGACCCGTGCCCTATGAGGAGGGCAGGACAGCTGACCTCAGAGATAACTTGGCATGGTAAGTGCATCTGTCGCACCTAACCATGTCTGTCCAGGCTGGCTCAGCACAAGGACCGGCCAGAGTCCCCGTGAGATAGATTTGTAGGTGCAAGTTTTCAGGTGTTTTGCCTCAGTTTCACCCCCCCCCCCAACCCTATGGAATCCTCTCCAGTCTGGAACACAGCCCAGTCCCGTGTATATCCCTCCACCCCAGCTGCCAGGCCGGCTTTCAGAACCAAGTCGCCAGCTGGATGCCCTGGAGGGCATGCCTACACACACAGCAGGGATTCCCTCAGCCTACCAGGTGGCACCTATGACCACCTAATTCCTCATCTTGGCCATAGCCAACCTTGCCAGAGGCTTCCCGGGCCCAATGGGCCAGAAGTTTACCCATGCTAGGATGGGCTCAGACTGGAAGGGGGTCCTGTAGCTTCCTGTGACAATAAAAATGGTGACCCCTCCCCCAAAACCCAGGGTCTGCAGTACTCTGCCCCAGCACTTGACCTTCCTATTTCTCCCCACCCTGCACCCACTCTCTGGCCTCTAACAGCACCAAGTCGTCCTCTCCTCACCCCCCTGTGTGTGTATGTAGAGAGCACTCAGTCTCCGGTGCCCAGTCTCTGTGTGAGCCAATGCCGTGCCTTGCTCACCTCTCTCCAGAAGATAAAGAGGGTCCCCCCTATGATGACAGCGGCCGACATGAGGACCCTCAGGATCAGGGCTCTGTTCAGGATCGTGTCCCCGACGCTCCGTGGAGGCCTCCGAAGGGCGTCTCTATCCACAGGCTCCACCCCAAGGCTGTGCAGAAAAGACAAGGGATGTTTTGAAATAGCAGCAGTCACTCGGAAGCTGGCCCAGGTGATACACAGCCTGAACCCCAGCTTTTGGGAGGCGGAGGCAGGAGGATCTCTGGGTTCAAGGCCAGCCTGTGTTACATAGTAAATCCCCCAGGCCAGCCTGGACTACACACTGAGAGATTTCAAAAAAAAAAAAAAATTTAAAAAAGGAGACCTGGCACGGACTCAGACTTGCTCTCCAAAGTGTCGCCTGTGAGCCGGGCTGCTCTTGCACCTGAGCAACTATCCCACAGGTAGCCATAGCTCTCTCTACTCATCAGTCTCCAAATATCCAGATGTGGAGAGGCCAGAGAACTGAACAAGGGCCAGCACTGGGCTTCAGCCTTCCCCACATCACAGCCTCCTAACCCCCATGCGTTCCCATTACCATAAGGGGCCCTAAGTGGGGCCTGGAGAAACAGGGCCCAGCTCTGTCACCCAGAAACATCAAGAGAGCCCAGATGCATATGGAGTAGAGACCCAGGAGCTAGCCGACCTGACCTGCCGTCTCACAGGAGCCTTATGGAAACCTCAGCCCCCGCTGGGCTCTGGGGAAACAGGCCAGGCTCCCCCTCTGTGCACCACAGATGATGATAAAGACACTAACAGAAGCATCAGTGTTTGTAAGGACACCTCCCTGTGCAAGCAGCCAAGGCTGCTGGGCACACGGGTCTTCTGTACCCTCCAGCCAGCCCGCACTTCCCTTCCCATGGATTCCTGCAATACCAGTGAGCATCCATGTGGCACGAGCAGCATCCTAAGGGTCAAGGGGGCGTCAAGTCCATGGTAACCAGCTAAGCTAATCCTTGGTAACCAGCTAGTCCATGGTAACCAGCTAGAATGGGGATGGACCCAATTAATCACAACAATGACATTTTCCCATCAGGGAAAGGTGGGGCAGAGGCTCAAGGATGAGGCCACCATTATAGAGTAATCAGAGAGGACTGCCTGGATGTGGTGGCCTGACTTTCCAGTGGGACTGAGCCATGGGCCCCAGGAGTGCAATGTAACCCAGGGAGCTCCAGTCTGCCCCCTCCAGACACTGTTCACACTCCAGCAGCCCAGAGATCCCTTTCTGAGAGGGAGCCCACGAGGTCCTGCCTGCATCCCACTGTCTCACCTCTGTGCCGGTGGCCCGTCCATGATGATGTTGACCCACAGGATCTGCATGGCGTTGAGGGGGCTGGGCAGGTTGCACACGGTGGACAGGGTGATGAGGCTCAGGGCTGCGATGCTCCTGTCGGGCACAGGTGACAGACAGCTTGTCAATCGTGCACTAGATGCAACACCCAGCCAGTAGGAGGAAGGTCTGTCTCTGCTTACGTGCTCAGCTGGAAGCGGACAAAGTTCTTGATGTTGTAGAAGATGCCCTTGCCTTCCTCCACTGCGCTCCTGAAAGGGAGGCAAGAGCGTTTGTGGGTAAGAGGTCTGGGGGTGCCTCAGCCACATAGAGTGGTCAGCCCAGGTGCAACAGGGCAGGTAACCCTTGCTGACACACCTGGGACACACTGGTAAGTGTGTCCCTCCTGTGCAAATCCTGTGTGTGACCCCTGTCAACTGGAGCCAGGGCTCCACCTGTGCTCAGGGTGTTGAGGGTTCAGCTCGGCAGCAGAAAGAACCCAAGCTCCACTGGAGGCAGATAAAGAGGTTCAGAGACACATTACCGTCCATCTGTCTGTCTTGTGTATATGTGCTTAAGCATGTTGGATGTCCTGCTGTTTCTCTGTGTTACTCCTGTGAATCAGTGCTTCATGGAGCCTGAAGCAAAGCTAACAGCCAGCAAGTCCCAGGGATCCAACTGTCTCTGCCCCTCACAGTACCAGGGTTACAGGTACTCCTATGTCCGAGGGCTACACAGACAGACAGACAGACACCCACACCTAATCATGCTTGGAAGAGTATTTTTTTTTTTAAAGATTTATTTATTATATGTAAGTACACTGTAGCTGTCTTCAGACACTCCAGAAGAGGGCGCCAGATCTCGTTACGGATGGTTGTGAGCCACCATGTGGTTGCTGGGATTTGAACTCTGGACCTTTGGAAGAGCAGTCGGGTGCTCTTACCCACTGAGCCATCTCACCAGCCCGGAAGAGTATTTTTAATGGCAGAGAAACTTTGCTTACAATGGTGCCTTTGTTGTTAAAAACAACCTTCTCAGTGTTCTGTGCTTCAAGTATTGTGATTTACTTAAGAGCAAAGTCTTAAAGTCTTTCAGCTGGTTAACATTAAATCCAGAGGAGGGCAACTTCAATCCCCCTGCCTCTGCCTCCTGAATTCAGGAGTCTCACGCATGTGCTTCCTTGCTGAACTTCCAACCATGGCTTTTATTCATGCAAATGTTGATTAGTATGGAGGCCAGAGAACAACCCCGGATCTCATCCCCAGGAGGACTGCCCGCCCTGTGAGACAAGATCTCTGACTGGCCTGGAGCTCGCCAACCGGGCGAGGTCGGCTGGCTAGCGAGCCCAGGGTCTCCCTGACAGCCTCTACCACCCTGCCTGCCCGAGTTTTCATGCCGACTCAGGGTACCACATTCATATCCCCAGGCTTGCAGGTCAAGCACTTTGGTGACCGAGCCCCTCCCTCAAGCCAACCATGGTTTCTAACAGCTGCCTCTGGTTCCTGGTTAGTTAAGTGGCTCTAGGACTGTGGGTCCCAACCTGTCGGCCACGACCCCCTTGCGTTGGCAAACTCCAAAATATCTCCAAAAATATTTACATCACAATTCAGAACCAGCACAATTATAGTTATGAAGTAGCAACACAATAACTTTATGATTGGGGGGGGTCACCACAATACGAGGAGCTGTGTTAAAGGCTCTCAGCATTAGGAAGGTTGAGACCCACTGGGCTAGGCGTCCTTTATGTTCCTCAGTGAGGACAGGACAGCCCCGAGCCTTCCCTGAGAGGCTCCATACATTTGGGGTGGGGGACCCCTGCCACAGTGATATGCCTCGGATGTAGCTCTCTCCCCAGAGACTTCCCTGAACCCCACGAGAACCCCCTCATATCCACCACAGTGCATACTGGGATGCAGGTATGGCAACTCACATGATGGCTGAGAAGTCGTCATCTACCAGGATCATGTTGGCTGCCTCTTTGCTGACATCTGTCCCTGTCTGTCCCATGGCGATCCCGATGTCCGCAGACTTCAGGGCGACGGAGTCATTCACACCATCCCCCGTCATGGCTACAATTGCCCCCGACTCCTGCAACGCCTGTGTGAAGAGCAGGCGGTGGAGGCTCACACGTGGCCCAAGGGCACTCTTAGACCTTTTCTGGTGTCCTCCCTGTTGTACCATGGGGCAGCAGACCACCTATCCTTCAGAAGCCGGGGCCAACTGGCCTAGTCACAGTGGCTCTACTGCAGGGGCATGGCCCTGAACTACTCAGTTCAGTTTATCTACAAAGCAAATGACAGTCACCATCCTGGCCTCACGGGCTGCCATGAGACACCAACTAGGACAATACAGGTGGCTCGTCAAAGGCACTGTTAGCAGTAAACTAAGCCAATTGTTGGGGCTAGCAAGATGTCTCATTAAGCAAAGCAGCTTTGTCACCAGTCTTGATGCCCCAAGTGTGATTCCCAGGGCCCACATGGTCAGTAGGAGAGAATGGACTTCAACGGGTTGTCATGTGATTTACACACACACACACACTCTGGGGTGCATGTGTACCCACATTCATATATATAAACCTCTCTCTTTCTCTCTCTCTGAATAGCATCTTTCTATGTAGCTCAGGCTGTCTTAGCTCTCATGATCCTCCTGCCTCCGCCTTCTGGGTACTGGCATGACAGTCATGAGCCAATATACATTAAGTCTTTAGCACTACAGCCTAAACAACCCAGAATTCCCCCCCCCCAAACATCCCCCAAAGAACACAACGCAGCTACCAGAGAGCTGAGCAAACTTCCAGGAACAGATGTGGGGCAAGGCCCGAGACTCACAGGCTTCTGGCTGACAAAGAAAAACCAGGCCAGCTCCGTGTGGGCCACCTGAATATTTTCTTTTTACAGCATGTAGCTCCCCCTGCCTTTTCCAGTGTCTGTGGTCAGTGGACCCTGGCTTTCCCACAACCACCTTTATAGGGCCCACTCCTGCTTTAGCTGTGAAGTACCTATCCCAGGAGAGATGGTGCTTCCCAGCATCCTTGGTAGCTAAACACGTGATGGCAAACCCTGCCCTATAAGTGGGGATGGGTCCATGGGATGCATGCAGCTGCCTAAAACCGAGAGAAGAAAGCTACAGCCAAGGCCAGCTGAGCAGCCTGCCCCTTGGATCAATCCTGTCGCTTGGCCAGCTGAGAGCCTGCCATCCCGGATGGTCCCACCCTGAACAGCCCGCCCCTGTCATTTGGCCCAGTTACCTTTATGATTTTAACCTTGTGCTTTGGGCTGGTCCTGAAGAATACAGACACCTGGCATAGGGAGTCAAAGAGTCATCAGTGGACATGGGCGATGGAGGACCCCCTCCATCCCTGCCCTGTCTGCCCCCGGGGGGAACCCACCTGCCTCACTCGGGCTGCCAGTGTGCCCTGCTCCGTGCCTTCCACCTCCTCCCCGGACATAGCTTTCAGTTTCTCGTTGCACAGGCCGATGGTTCTTCCTTTGAGAGAGTCAGGGCTGAGGAATGACTCCCGGGTCTGAATGGTGGCCCTGACCCTCCCGGCATTTGACACAAACTGACTTTAGCCCGTCTTCACCATGTCTGACATAACCACGGTGAACCTACGTTTATACCCACGACAAGGAAGCTATGCAAGAATTGGCTTCCCTGAGGCCACACTTCTGGAAAGTGGTTATTACTGGCACCTGACATGACCAACCCCGATACTTTGGCCTGTGACTTCACAGCACCGGACCTTAGTGGGACAGAGTCAACATGACTGCCCCAAACCATAATGATGGGAGGAGGCAGAGGAGGCCTGCTGGCCCACTGCTGATGAAGAGACTCAAGCATCAGATGGTCCTATGGCTTGTCAAAGATGCCCAGCCAATGGAGGAAGCCAGACTGGAACTACATGGTGTGGGATGTCACTTGCGCATTGACATCACAGCCGCATAGCCTCTAAACACATAGTAGGTCCACCGTTTACATGTAGACTTTCCCCCTTTCAGACACAAGGCGGAACAGAGAACTCTGGGCATCATGAGGCCCCTTCCCTCCCTGCCCCTCACCCTGGTTACCTATGGCCAAGGCGGTCTCCAGAGCATCCCCTGTCACCATCTTAACCGACACACCAGACTCAGAGAGGACCTGGACCGCTTCCTTCACACCGGCCCTTGGTGGGTCGATGATGCCCACGAGACCCAGGAATGTCAGTCTCCCCAGCTCAGGTCCAGACGCCAGGGCCAGCACTGAGAGAGAAAGAAGGACAGCTTGGTGGGAGCTGGGGAGCCTCTTTTGTCCCTAGCAAGCCCTACTGTGTCTCTTGGGGCAACACAGGCGCTCTAGACAGGGAAGGATGGGTGTGGACAATAGCCAGGTCACACAAGGCAAATTGTCCAGCTGCAGCCCCTGGGAGCTGTCGAACAGACATCCGGGACAAAACCTTGCCTGCCACGGGTTCGGCGCTCACCCATCTGTCCCCAGAGTAGGGAGGTGGAGGCATTGGGTAGGGTTAGTTCACTGCCTCTCCTGCCCTCATGAAATACAAGTATTACAGAGTGTTTTCAGATTTTTTTCTCCAACAAGGGACAGGGCAACAAATGGCACGAGGGTTTTAACACCAGCCTGATGGGGAAGACATTGACCACGTAGCCAAGGAAACCTCAAAGTGGCCATGGAAATGACCGGTCTTCTTTCGTCAGAGTTCTAGGTTCTTGTGGCAGAAGGCAGGGAGTGAGAGAGTGCCAGAAATTAGTTCACTGTACAAACTTCCTATGCCCTAGAGAACATGCAAGCAACGCTCCCAGCACACAAGCCACGCCTGGATCAGCTGGGGTCCTGGGTGACTGGGCAGTCCATCCTGACTGTGAAGGTTCACACAGGGCCTTGCTGTCAGCCCGCCCCTGCACTACAGGCAAACTCCAAGCCCCAGTGAGCACGAGATGGAGACATGACACCAACCCCGCAGGCCAAGCGAGCCCATCTTCTTCTCTTCCTGCTGCCAGTAGGACTTCTGCTGGGGTGTCAGAGGCAGGGGGATGCCCCCATTGTTATACATGCTGCAGTGATGGATTACTTCCTCAAAGGCCCCCTTCATGAAGTAAACGTCTTCCCCATCCTTGGAAAGAAAAGGGAAAAGAACACACCCGCCGTCACTGGGTGCTTCCTGCTGCATAGACAGCTGCCTCACACTAGAGCCTTTACCAGAACCCCCAAAACACATAGGGCCCTGGGTCCTCACTTGGACTTTACAATGCAGGCCAGGAGGAGCCTGAGACCAATACATTGTGGCTGGATCAGGGTCCCCACTGTGACCACCATGGATCAGAATGCCCAGTTCATGACTGTTGTCTTTCTGTTTAGAAGTTCCTGGAAGGTGTAGGGCATCTCCCCCCACTTCCCTTGTGCCTTGTTTTGGTTTGAGGGAAGGATGACATCACAGGCACAGTGTGCTCTTGTCAGACATTGAGGCAGGAGGTCCCGGAGTTCCAGGCTCGTCTGGGACCCTTCGTGAGACTTGTCTCAACAAAAGCTAAGCTTACCTCGCTCTTCGGGCCGCACCTTACTGCCATCCACTTCTGCTCCGAGCTGAAGGGAATTTCCTTTTTCCGTACGTAGGAATCTTTGATGCTGCCTAAGTTCATCTGGGGTGCAAGAGGGGATGCTTTCAGGAAGTCATCCTGAGCCAGGCTGCGTGCTAAGCTTTGTCTGTGTGAACCAGCGTTCCGACTACAGAATCCCAGGCAGTAGCTATGGGAAGGAAGGCTGCCTGCCTGTTTTCAGAGGCCACCCGGGGAAAACAATTTCTTTTTCTCTGGTCCCAGAACCAAACCTTTGCCTCAGCTCCTTTAGAATCTTCTGGGGAGCAAAGACATTCTGGAAGGTGCAGCCTGGGGCCTACAGGGCCACCACTCTGGTCTTTGAAGACTTTGGGGCCTGTTGCTCACCAGGTCAAACTCAGTTTTCCAAAAGCAAATTGGTGTTCGCTGCATATCTCATGCACTAGAGATAGTGTTTGGAAGGGGAGGAATTTCCAGAATTCCAGTAGCAGTGGTAGACATGGGGGGTGACTTGGGGAAAGAGGCAGCCACGAGGACCCTGGTCCCCTAGTGACACTGGGATTCACATTGTAGTAGTCCTGGTTAGCCTGGGACTTGCTCACTTGCTCTATAGATCAGGCTGGCCTTTCACTCACAGAGATCTGCCCAGCTCTTCTTCCTCAGTGTTGGGATTAAAGGCATGTGCCACCATACCTGGAAAGAGTTCCCCACTCCCCTCAAAGCACAGATATGCCTGCAGCCCCCCACAGCAGTGAGCGATGGCTGAGCTGTGCAATGCTGACCTCTGAGAAGGCCAGCCGTCAATATCTTCACCAAAGAAGTGTCACTCATCCCAAGAGACCCTCAAGATGGGACCTGTTGACATTCCCTCAGGAAGAGGAGTAGGGCAGGCCTCTGACCCTTACCTCCTCAACCCCACCCCAGATGCAGAGGGGACATGCTAGACTATGTAAGGGGCAGAAGGTTCCCTGCAGGGGCCATACCAGATCAGGGTGGCCTCTACTTCTGAAGCTCAGAGGATGTCACACTCATGCTGGGGTGGGCTTTGCAGGGGCGTGGCTATTTGGGAGGGGGGGTCACCATGCTACTTAGAGCAAACCCAATGAACTCAATTAGTGTTGGAGTGTGGCTCAGTCAGCCGCAACGCCCTGGGTTCTGTTCTCAACACCTAACACTAAGTAATGAAATTGTGAAGGTGATGTAAGAGAGGGGTGGACAGATGTCTAGGCCTGGGGAGGTGGCTTTGCAGGTGAGAGGCCTTGCTGTGCCAACATGAGGATGTGAGTTCAAATCCCCAGCACCTGTGTGTGCTAGTTAGTGTCCTCTATAGGAACAGAACTGTTAGAATCAGTATAATGACATGAAAAAGGGAGAAAAGGAAACACAAATATCTGCTTAATATATGTGCGTATATGCACACACACATTCTTAACAGAGCACGGCAGAGCATATGATCCTTGTTTCTATATCTGACCATGTGACCTTAGCTGGTATTTAGAACTACCTCCTGCTGTGACCCATTCTGTATTTCCTCCACCCTCAGCAAGCACCTCAGCAGGTCTTGGCTCTTTTCCTGGAAGAGTGACCCACACCTTCATCCCCGAAGCATCGGTATCCTTTATGCTCCTGCCTGGATTAGGCTGTTGTAGTTTTCCATTGACTTTAATCACAGGACATGGTAGCACCGAGAGACGCCCTAAAGGATCTGCTCCACTCCAGACATAATCTTGCTTACCTCCATTGTGGAGAGGCAATCCAGTTTCCTAACACTGTACTCCTTTCTTAGCCTGTTGTCTTCTGGGTACCAGAAACTTACAATGGCCAAGGGGAAGGCTGAGCTTCCATTTCAGTGGAATGTTTGTCATGGCTCCTGGGAGGTGGGGGTAGGGGAGTTCTTCCCTCTCTAGAACCAAAATTTCTAGGCCAGTGAGTGGTTGGGTGTGTTGTCACCCCTGTGCTGTTGGGGATGGGGAGGGTAACAGGAAGATTTCTGGGGACTGCTTGCTGCCAGCCTGGCAGACCCTGTCTCAAGGGAACAAGTGGAGAGTCACAGAAGACACTAACACCCTCTTCTGACCTCTTACCTTCATGGCCAGCACCACCAAGGCCCCTTCTGTGGGCTGCCCCATTACAGCGTTCTTCCTGATGACAGCGTTGTTGGCCACGCAGCCTGCCTGAAGGTGGGGAGGGTTGTAATATCTGCAGTCAGTATTGGGAAGCAGCACCTACCCTGGGCTCACTTGCACCATGAAAAGGCTGGGCCCTGCAGGCATGGCCTTACCACTGGGCCAGGCTACAAGAGTGTCCTTCAAATCAGCCAGTGGCCCAGACACACACAGGTGTGTGCTCCCCTCCCCTCCCCCACACTCACGACTGAAACCAGCGCCTCTTGCATGCTGGGCAAGGCTTCTCCCACCGAACTGTACCCCAGACTTAGTTTTAGTTTTCTGATTTTACATTTTGAGGTAGGGCTGGCTAAGTTGCCCAGGCTGGCCTTGAACTTGCAGTTCTCTCACAATGCTAGAGAAAACTCTGCATTGCAATGATTGCAGCGATTGCAGTGCATCTCTTGGGATGCCAGGCCTGTACCACCAGGATAGGAAATGGCTTAGGAGGGGTGCTGCTTCCCGAAGCTGTCATAGCGGAGCACCTGGCACAGGTGGCCTGGGGTCTGAGGTGGGGTGGTGGGGTGGCAGTGACCGCTAGTAGGGTCTCTACTTGGAGTGACACCATGCTCTGGAGCTGGAGAATGGCGGTGACTACACACAGGAGGATGAGCAGACATCACTAAGCCACAGGCTTTTATGGAAGTGTTCTGCAGCAATAAGCTTAGGGAGGGAGAGATCTAGATAAGAAACTGACTAAGCATGAACAATGGCCACTTCCCGGCTGCACTGGGGCTGAGCTCAGCCCTCCAGTGGTGACTCTGAGTTTGTTCCTGAATCTGTAAGGCTGGAACTGAGGGGGCTGAGGGGAGGGGAGGGGAGGCAGCAGGACCCATGTGAGAGGGAGGACTGCTGGGGAAGAGGGTGACTCTGACTTCCTGGAGGCTGCCTGCCACACAGAGAGGGCAGATGACTTAGTTGGAGGAGGACCAAGATCCCCACCCAGGAGCCCAGTCAGGTTCCAGCCTCCCTTTCCCCCTTGCCTTTCTATCCACTTAGGAGTGATGTCTGTCGGAAGGGACACCCTGAGGTCAGCCAGTCACCCCGCTTCATTTCAGGCAAGCCACACACTGTCCCACTACGGCCACCACCCAATTCTCACCTCCACTAGCTTCCCCACTGACACGTTGTCAAATCCTTTGATTATTTCCTTAGATGGCAGAAGGCACACAGTCCCTTCTCCGCTGTATCCGACGCCACTGACCTGGAAGGACATGGCAGGAGGGTGTCATCAAGAGCCAACCTCCCTCCCCCCAAAACCCTGGATGGCATAAGTTCCCTCTCCTAGGGTCTACCCCAAAGTCATAAACCTACACATGAGGGTGACCCTGCAGACTGTCGACTTCCCAGTCCCTTTTCCTGATGGTGGAGGTTGTGTGTACTACAGCAATCGGCTACAAGTGCTCCTGGTGGAGGCTGTGGCCACACAAGGGTCACACAAGCTGAGGTGCATATAGAGAGGGCTTGGAAGAAACTGTACCCTAAGCCAAGAGGAAACACTGAGCCTTCTGCAGCTCATAAACCTCTATCAGTGAAGATGGTGCAAGATGGGGCTGAAAAGCAGCCAGCCATGTAACGTTTACAGATCGGAGTGGGCAGCGTGCCAAGACAGTGTTATTGAGAGGTGGCCCGAGGGGTGGCCAGTGGCTAAGAGTGGTCTTATAAGGGACCCACCTTCAGTTCCCAGCACCACCACTAGATGGCTTCAAACTGCTTGTAACACCAGCTTGGGGGTGTGGTGGGGACTCCATTGTCCTCTTGTGGCCTCTAAGGTCAGTGCATTTATGTGTATACACTGGCACACAGGCATATAGACACGCACATATATAATCTTTAAAACGTGGGGGGCAGCGTATGGGCGGGGAGAAGAAAATTTTATCGACAAGAGCAGGCCTGAGAGACCCCACTTGGTGACCCTTTGCTCTGGAAAGCTCCACAGAAAAATATCCATACCCCAAACTGCTGGTTAAGGGAGCGTACAGCTGTGCCCTGGGAGAGACAGAGAACAGTGACTCAGGGTCAGTTTGTCATGGGTGGTGACAGGTCCTTCTGTAGCCTTTAAATTTTGTAAAGAGCTGGGTGTGGTGCCTCACGCCTGGAACTCCATCATATGGTAAGCTGAGACAGGAGATTTACTACGCAGTAAATCCTGGGCTACACAGTGACTTCAGCACAACCCAGCCCAGGCTACAGAGTGAAACTCTGTTTCAAAAAAGGCTCCAAGGCAGACAGGCCTAGTGGCTCAAGCCTGTCCTCCTAGCTACTAGCGAGGCCGAGGCAGGTGATCTCAAGTTCAAAGTCAGCTTGGCTACAAAGTAAGACCTTGTCTCCAAATAAAAGTGAACCAGCGAGCCAGGGAGTACAGCTCAGTAGCAGAGTGTTTTCCCAGCATGCCCGGTGATTCTTAGTACCGCAAAATCGGGCTGGGATGTTAATGAGGGGCTGGGAGTGTGGTTCAGTAGTACTGTGCCTGTCTAGCATGGAGGGAGACCCTGGGTTCCATCCTGCAAAAATATAAAAAGTAAAATTTGACAGTTAAAAAAAATCAGAGAGGAGCAGAGCCGTGGTGGTCTGTGCCTTTAATCCCAGCACTCAGGAAACAGAGCCAGGTGGGTCTCAGAGTTCAAAATAAATGAATAAATAAAATCAAAAAGGCCATCTTAAATCGGTCACAATACTTTCTTAGACCAACCCCCAAGGTGTTTATTTCTTCCTTGTTGTTCTAGAGGACTCTGTCATTTCCCTGGGCAGGAGAGGGCTGGCAGGGCACACCTTGGTCTCCTGCCTTGCGAGAGAACATGAGGCTTACCTCAGCATGGAACCCATCAGATGTGACAAGCTGAGTGGCTGTCATTTCGTTGGCTGTCAGAGTGCCTGTCTTGTCAGAGCAGATGACATTACAGCAACCTGGCACCAAAGAGACAGGTTTAGAGAGATGAGCTGTCACCAGGTCTGGGTGACATACATGCTTTAAGCCCCGGGTTCATACAGTCCAACCCCACACCGCCTCCCTGACTCAGTCTGCATGGGAGGGGGAGCCCTCACCAAGAGTCTCTACAATGGGCAGCTTCTTCACGATGACCCGCTTCTTCGCCATCCGCAGCACCCCCAGGACCAGTGTCACCATGACAACGATGGGCAGCCCCTCTGGAATGGCTGCCACCGCCAGGCTGGGTAGAAAAGTCGAACCAGACTTAACACACCAAAGGGTGATATGAGTCTCAGTGGCGCTGGTGGGGATGATTTCATCTAGCGAAGCTAGTCTTTGTCCCTGGTGAACATTTTATTCTATTCAATTTCTTTTTTTTCTTTTCTTTTTTAAAAGATTTATTTATTATTATACATAAGTACACTGTAGCTGTCTTCAGACACACCAGAAGAGGGTGTCAGATCTCATTACAGATGGTTGTGAGCCACCATGTGGTTGCAGGGATTTTGAACGCAGGACCTCTGAAAGAGTAGTCAGTGCTCTTAACCACTGAGCCATCTCGCCGGCCCACTATTCAATTTCTAATCCCACAATGCACTGGTCTCCTTCACTATTTCTGCCCTGACCACATCCCTGGTAAACTGTGACTTGGGAGGAGCCTCTCCAGTCATGAAGTCACATGTTAGTGTGAATTGATGCCTGTTGCATCTTTTAGCATTTCAACCATTCTCCTTTATGAGGTAGAGTTTCTGGGGAGGCGCTCAGTAGTTCAGTTCAGGAGACCAGTGAAGGTGATGGCTTTTGGTGCACAGACTCTTCTCTGTGTCCCTTGAATCCCAGTGGCCACTGGCTAATTTAGTAGTTTACCATTTTTCCTGTGGCTACCAAAGAAACCAAAGCAGAGGGGGCCCCCATCTCAGCTCGTATACACTTACACAGAGTAGATCTTACATCTGCTCACCTCATTATTACTGTCCCACCGCCCCCAGCACTGTTTCTCCCAAGCTGAGATCCTGAGAGAAGCTGCCACACCCACTATCCGACCCCCACTCCTTTAGCTCTAGAGTAGAGGTGAGGATATTCAATTTGTAACCACAGTGAACTCTCAAGTATTTTCATTAGAGGGGGCTGCTCACAGTAATTTCTAGAAAGGGTCTACCTGGGTTGTGGACATGAGAGGGAAATCTCTGTTACCTGAGAAGCCACACACAAGAGAAGAGGAGGGGTCAGCCAAGTCATGCTGAGCATGGGGGCCCCAGGCCAGACCTGCCCAAAGCAAACTGTCACTCAGAGATCTGGGACAAGTGTTTTGCCAGATCCACTGTCCTTCCCATGAAACCGAAGACCAGGTGTTGCTTTAATACAGTGACAATATTTGTTTTTTATAAGACAGTGTCTCATGTAGCTCAGGCTAGCCTTGAACTCACTGTGCAGCTAAAGATAACCTTGATCTTACTTCCTCCACCTTGACAGTGTGGGGATGAGATGGCTCACACCTGCAATCCCAGCATTCAGGAGGCAGAGACAGGAGGATCACCATGAGTGGGAGGCCAGCCTGAGCTATATCATCAGACCCTGGTCTTAAAAAAAGCACAAAACAAAAAGAGAGAGAATATGAATAGTGACCTTTCACCCGGAGACAATGAACCATTCAGAGACAAGTTATATAAACCAGGATTACTGAATTTGGCTGAGGAGTGGGTCAGTTTCCATGGTGACAGTAAAGCCAGTTTCCTTGGTTTTTATGGCCTGGGCTGGATAGACCAGCTAAGCAAACATTTACTTTAGATTATGAGGGGGACGCCCCCATATGTCAAGAGATGGGTGTAGTGTGCACACTTGGGTATGTTCATAGCATAAAAAAATAATCCACAAACCAATAAAGACCAGGAGAGACCAGGAAGAGCAAGTCCCTTGAATCATCATTAATAACACTCTGGCCATCGGCGCCTGAGGTAAATTCTAGAATGATTCTCTGCTTTGCTTTCTTTTGCAATGTCTCCTCGGTGTATCTTATGCTTTTCTTCCGAGTCAGTGGTGCTCCCCTCCTGCTATCTTTTCCTGCCTGGTGCTCCCCTCCTGCTAATCTCTTCCTGCCTGGTACTCCCCCCTCCTCCTATTCTCTTCCTGCCTGGTGCTTCCCTCCTGTTAATCTCTTCCTGCCTGGTGCTCCCCTCCTGCTCTTCTCTTCCTGCCTGGTACTCCCCCCTCCTCCTATTCTCTTCCTGCCTGGTGCTCCCTGTCTGCTAATCTCTTCCTGCCTGGTGCTTCCCTCCTCCTATTCTCTTCCTGCCTGGTGCTCCCCTCCTGCTATTCTCTTCCTGCCTGGTGCTCCCCTCCTGTTAATCTCTTCCTGCCTGGTACTTCCCTCCTCCTATTCTCTTCCTGCCTGGTACTCCCCTCCTATTCTCTTCCTGCCTGGTGCTCCCCTCCTCCTATTCTCTTCCTGTTTGGTGCTCCCCTCCTCCTATTCTCTTAACTGACTCTTCTCAACTCCCTACTTTCTCTATCCCAGAGAACACATCCCTGGACACTTTCCCAGGCCCAGGTCCCTTCCTAGATTCCTCTCAGTCTCTCTCGAGGACAGCATTTCCCATGGGGCCAGCATCAATGCAGCATGGATGCTAAGCTGTAACTGTACTGTTTGTTAAGATTTACTTATTCATTATTTTATGTGCATTGGTGGTTTGCCTACATGTATGCCTGTGATGGCGCCAGGCATCCTAGAATTGGAGCTACATAGAGTTGTGAGCTGCCGTGTGGTTGCTGGGAATTGAACCCAGGTTCTCTAAAAGAGCAACCAGTGCACTTAAACTACTGGGCCATCTCTCCAGCCCCAGAACTGCACTGTTCACCCACACTTAAGTCATTCACATTTACTTTCTTCTCAGCCTGAAAACCCCAGGCTGGAGGGCCCAGGCCTGAGGTTCAGTCAGTGCTTTGATGACATAACAGCCATCAACACTCAGTCAATATTTGTAGGCTGGGCGACGGCTGCCAGCTGCCAAGGGTGGGAACAGAACCTTAGAAGTAAAGGGTCCCATCCTGCACCATGAGGGATGGTTCAGAATCTGTCCACTCCCCGATTCTGTAGCCATAGGCAGTTGTGGAGCCTGAGTCTCCGTTTCCCCACTTGTAAAATGGATCCTGTGTGACCTCCTGGAGCTGAGCAAGGACCAGCTAGCATCACATGTTCAGTGTAGGATCAGGAGAGCCAGGCTCCCACTCCTGGGTACCCCAAACCCTGGGCTAAATTCCCGGCACGGCATATACCAGGTACATGCAAGGTATCAGAAGTTCAAGGCCAGTCTTGGCTAGATAAGAAGTTTAAACCCAACCTGGGCTACATGAGATCCTGTCAGAGAGAGACAGAGAGACAGAGAGACAGAGAGAGAGAGAGAGAGACAGACAGACAGACAGACTGAGACAGAGAGACTGATGGATTCATCCAGGCCCTAACCCTGGATGCATGGCTGACCTTCTCTGGGAACAGGGTCTTGGTAGTTGTAATCAAGACAAGGTGACTGCTGTGCTGGTCTTTTGTGGTGCAGGGATGGAACCCCAGGGCTTTGTACCCGCCAGTGATGCTCTATCAATCACTGAGCTCCGCCCTGGCCCATCTTAGAGCCTCTGGACTGTCAGCTTGATTGGACAGAGGAATCAACAGGAGATTGGTAAAGCACACATCTGGGTGTAAGAGGATTGCCTGGGAGCATGGGAGGGCAGTGCCAGCCCATCGGGTCTAGATGGAATGAAGGAGGAGAGCCAGGAGCGCCTGCATGTCTCGCTGATTTCTGCTGCCAGGAGAATCCTAGGCCTGCTACACCTTCTGCCATGGCATTGGGCTCACCATAGGAGCAAGGTGACTGTGGGGATGGGGAGGGGGCGGGCTTTGAAACCTCCAGCCAAAAGAAGTTGTTGCTCCCTTACTTCCTTTCCTCATGTGTTTTGTCACGTGACTAGAAACTGATAAACAAGGTCACGCCCTGTCTGTACTGGGGGCGCACTCTTATCTAGACAGGCTACCGTGTGGCCCAGGCTCTCAGCTGGATAGACCCAAGCCCTCAGCAAAGAGGGATGAGAAGGGGTCCCCATGTACTATACAATGCATCTTCTCCCCCACGTGTCACTGGAGACCCGGTTTGGTGGGACCAAGAAGTATCTGCCCCATCCCTGCCCGCCCTGCAGCATGACACCTGCTCTGTTGGGAAAGGGACCTGGGAGCCCTGACCACATACCTGACCCCGACAGTGAACATGCTGAGAAAGGGCTTCCCTTGCACCCAGCCAACCAGCATCAAGAGACCTGCAAGAGACAGGACAGCATCAGCATGGACTCCTGTGTCCCCAGGGCCTAGTGCTTACAGTGGCTTCCTGAGGGGCCCTCTGGGAACTCAAATCCTGGGAAGAAGTAGTGATCTCAGGAGCTTGAGGTTGCAGAACTGGAAAAGGAGGATGGCCTCATATGCACAAAGCCCAGGTCCAGTCTCCAGAACTGGGTGGGAGTAGGGGGAGTAGTTCCAAAGGAAGTAAGCTGGATGCGAAGGCACAGTGGCTCATACTTCTTCTCCCAGCATTCTGGAGGCTGAGGCAGGAGGATAGCCATGGGTTTGAGGTTAGCATGGACCTTGTTTCAAATGAACCAAAAACAAGGAAATAGAAAGAACCCATTTCTACCCATTCTATTTAGAGAAAACACATTTTACTGGGGAATAAGCCCTCTTTTATCCCCCCTCCTCCCGCCTGAAAGATTCCCACCAAGCTTAGGATGAGTCACCAGTTCACACTGGGCTGATCTCATTTGCACTGTCACTCCTCTGAGGGCGGGGGGGGGGGGGGGGGCTCTGTTGCTTCCTCTTGCTTTTGTTTTGTCTTTCAGTGTTGGGGATGGATCCCAGCTTCTCGCACACACCAGCAAGCTCTCTACCGCAGAGGCACGCCCCAACCCCCCTCCCCTCAAGGTCACTGTTTTTTAAATGTGTCTTAAGTCCTGATTAAATTTCCTCTTCCTCCCTTGCCGACCAGTTATCAAATGTTTGCTAAGCACTAGGTATTGTGTTGGCCCCTGGAAGTGTGGGGAAGGAATTGGCCTGAGCCAACACATTCACAAGATGTTCTAGCAATAGAGAAAAGGACTGAAAGACCTGGAGTCTGGGCGCTGTTGTCTGATGCTCTCTTAAGTGCTCCTTTGTCCACCATGCCTTTCTCTTCCTGAATAGAATATCTCTACATCTCTCCCCATTCACAAGCTTCTGGTTCAATGCTTTGTTCAAGGATACAAGAACCTGGAGGTCTCAGCAGGTACCTTCCCTAACTGGAGTCTTTCCTCTAACAGTGTCGTTATGGGATCCCGAAAGGTCACTGAGGATGGGCCCCTTCCTAATGGCTCTACGGTTGGCTCTTGGTAACGACAGGGCATTCTGATCTACTCCAAACTTGAGAGCATCATAAGCCATTGTCTCTTCCCTTACGGGTCAACCCAGCTGGGTCTGTCAATCACCAGCTAGAGACCACCCCTAGGACGGCTGATTCACCGGAAGTCCTTATAAGGAGGCGGGAGGAATAATTATCCCCCTTAAAGACATAATGCACGGTTCCTCCCTGGAAAATGCCCTGACATCAATCCTTCACAGAGCCTCACCAGGCAACTCTGATGAGTTGGCCCCATTACTGACTCCTTGTACGGATAATCTCGTGTGTGCAAGCATCATCTGTTAATAAAGAGCTGAATGGCCAAGAAGCTGAGGCAGGGTTAGTAGGTGGGGCATCCCGCAGGGGTGGGGCGTGAAGACTGAGGAATTCTGGGAAAGAGAGGACCGTGAGAAGATTCTCTACCCAGCCTCTGAGGAAGTGGACATATGAATTGAAGAGAGGTAACTGGCCATGTGGCAGACATAGAGAAGTGTAAGTGGGTTAATGTACGTTGCAAGCTAGCAGGAAACAAGCCAGCATTATGGCCTGGGCATTTTTTTTCCCCCACAATAATAATCCTCCCAGTTTTTACCCGGGAACTAGGACGCAGGTGGAAAAGCTCACAGTTACAAGCCCTAACTCAGAGAAATAGCTTTTCCTTTCTATTCTCTTCTATCTCTTTCTTTCGGGTACTGACCAAAGATGGGACATGTTTTCTCTAGGTTTTCTTGTGAAGTAACCCCTGATGCCGTCTCCTTCGCCATACGACACTGCTGACCTCCATGGCAGAACATTCTGGTCTAACTCTAGAAAGCCATGGACATCGTCCGGCTTCTTCCTCCCTCCCCCCATTCTCCTTCCTGAAAGATGTCCCATTAGTTTCTCTCAAACTCTAATAAAAATGTCCCCAAGCTCATTTAGACGTTTTTTAATTGCTGGGTGGTAGTGGCGCATGCATTTAATCCCAGTACTTGGGAGGCAGAGGTAAGTGGATCTCTGTGAGTTCGAGGCCAGCCTGGTCTACAGAATGAGTTCCAGGCTAGCCAGGGCTACATAGAGAAACCTTGTCTTGAAAAAAAAAAAAAAAAAAAAAAAAAAAACAAACAAACAAAAAAACAACCGAACAAAACACAAATAAGGGCTGGCGAGATGGCTCAGCGAGTAAGAGCACTGACTGCTCTTCCAAAGGTCCTGAGTTCAAATCCCAGCAACCACATGGTGGCTCACAACCACCCATAATGAGATCTGATGCCCTCTTCTGGTGTGTCTGAAGTCAGCTACAGTGTACTTATGTATAATAATAAATAAATCTTTAAAAAAATTAAAAAATTCTTTTATTAATGAGACTAAGAACCCAAAGAGGGGACCCCAGTTTCAAGTGTATGGTGGTTTGAATATGTTTGAATATGGTTGATCCAGGGAGTGGCATACTATTAGGTGGTGTTGGGGGAAAAGTGTGTCACTGTGGGGGTGGGCTTAGAGACCCTCCTCCAAGTCACATGGGAGCCAGTATTCCCCTGGCTGCCTTCCAATCAAGATGTAGCACTCTCAGCTCCTCCTGCACCATGTCTGCCTGGACACTGCCATGCTTCCTGCCTTGATGATAATGGACTGAACGTCTCAACCATAAGCCAACACCAATTAAATGTCATCCATTATAAGAGTTGCCTTTGGTCACAGTGTCTCTTCACAGCAGTGGAAACCCCCAGACACCCAGTAATGTATGGTACCCAACATGGAGTCCCTGAAGTTTCACCCACGTGGCCCTGCTGGGTCTGCAGAACCCATCAAGAACCGACTTCACTCACCGATGATGCCAAAGGAAAAGACCGTTAGCTGCTTGCCCAGCTTGTCCATGCTCTTCTGCAGCGGAGTTTTAGGTGTCTGCAGGTTGAGGGGGAGAGGGAGGGGTGGAGGGACCATCAGTGACCTTGGGTATCATGCCCATATATTTGATAAACATGGTAAGTTTTTATTTTTATTTTATGTTTTTTTTTTTGCAGGGGTGGGGGTGTCAAGGCACACATGGGATTCTGAGGATAACCTTCGGGAGTCTCCCGTATGAGAGTCACCAAGATTGGTGGCAGGTACCCTTAACCATTGAGCTATCTCGCCGGCACACATGCTAAGTTTTAAAATTAAAAACAAAAATTATGCTCCCAAATCCCGAGTCCTCCAACTTTCTGTAGGGGAGCAGGGCTGACTCCGACTTAGAACAAGTCTAGTGGAAGCTGTGGCTAGCCACCCTCTGCCCTGCTGCCCTCCTCTTCTGCCTCCCTGAAGACCCCTGCAGACCCCACAGCCCGGAAGCCCCAAAGCCTCACAGTCCCTGCAGCTCTGAAGCCCCCCCTGCCCCCTCCCCCCGCAGGCCCGCAGCCCTCACCTCTTCTGCCCGCATCATCTTGAAAACTTCTCCAAACTGAGACTGCTCCCCGGTTCCGATCACAACTCCCTGTGTGGAGGAGAAAGGGTGGTAACGCAGGACCTGGGACTATAACTGGCAGGAACCCGGGCTCTAACTGGCAGGACCCCGGGGCTCTGTTTACCTGACCCTTCCCACACTGCACCAGCGTCCCCATGAAGACCACGTTGCTCAGGGTGCTGAGATCCCCACCGCCAGCCAGCGGGCTTTCTGTTTTGCCGCATGGCTCCACTTCGCCTGTGAAGCTGGATTCATCCACCAGGAGATCTGTGACCTGGGGGAAAGTGGGGGGGGGGGGACAAAGGTGAGGCCCTCAGATCCCCTCTTGCCCTACAGAGGCCATGAGGATTGGAACAGTACCAAAAGCTTTGACAGATGTCAGGCAGGGAAGAAGCCTTGGAAAACCAGACTCAGAAAAGCTTGGAGCTCTGGGCCTCTCCAGGAAGACAGGCAAGTCTCACGCCCTGTTTAATGCTCTTTGCAGTGTCAGAATCAGCAGAAAACATGGCTCAACCGCTCCCTGGAACACTTCGTTGTCTCTCTAAGCTCCTGGGCCTGCCTCCCACCCAGCATCTCTCACCACTGTGAGAGCCTTGTGGTAACCGAAGGCTCTGCTCTGGATGTGGAGTGAGCTTCTCCAGGGGTGTGCGTGTTGCCACTGAGCTGTTAATAACGTGGAACAGGCCCAGTGAGGTTGGCAGTAAGGACATAGGGCAGGGAGAAGAGAAAAGCCCCCAGGAGGAGGAAGAGGCAAGGCAGAAGGACAGACCTGAGCCCAGACCTCAGGATAGGAAGGCCCGATGGAAAACAGTCCCAGCAGCACCTAGGGCCCCTGCGAGGAGACAGCAGTGTCTCTGGGTGGAGCCAGGCCTGGCTTTTAGCTTGGGCCTTTCCTGTTCATAACAGCTACTTACTGTCCATTTAACCTTCAAGGTCAGCCCCAAAGTGTTTGTCTTCAAGGAGCCTTTCCTGCACTCAGCAGGCAGGGGCTGGGTTCTTGGGTCCCAAGCCTTTCAACCAGACTCTCCCAACAGCCACTGAACAACTATCCCCAAGGACAGGCTTAAGCCCGTTCCTCTGGGCTGTAAACCCAGGAGGCCAGGCCATGTCTGTTCTCTGCTGTTTTCTTGACACTCAGCACAGAGCCCTGCACATAGAAGCATAGGTCAGCTGGGGCTTGGCAGTGCCTGTATGCCATCCAGAACTTAGGTGGCTGAGGCAAGAGGACCAAAAGTTCAAAGCCAGCCTGGATAACTTAGTGAAACCTGTCTCAAACTAAAATGTGAATTGAGGGCTAGAGATGTCACTCCATGGTTGTACTAGCATACACGAGGCCCTGGGTCCCCTAAGACCCTTAGGGAGGAAAGGTGATCAGAGAGAGGCTAAGGGTTAGAAGGAGCCATAAGAAATGCAGGGGACTGGAACCGTCACTGGGAAGCTCCTGGTCTCAAGAGCTGGGGGAGGGGGGAGGAGAGAGGAGGGAGGAGAGAGGAGGGAGGAGAGAGGAGGGAGGAGAGAGGAGGGAGGAGAGAGGAGGGAGGAGGGAGGAGCACGCCTTGCCTATACTTGGATCCTGGGGCTGTTACAGTAGCTGCTGGTGCCTGGCAAGCAGAAGGGACACAGAAAGACAGCTGGACAAGAGTGGGGCAAGAAGAACAGCTCAAGTTCAAAGCTACCCTGCATGCCACCTCTCAGGAGGCTGTACAGCCCTATAGCCTTATAGAGACAGGCTCCTTAAGTACAAACATAGCTGCATATGTTAACGCTGGGTATATGCTCTAACAAGTGTCTCTGTGCAGTTTCAATTTGAGCGGACGTCACAGAGTGTGCAGACAAAGCCAAGATGGCAGTCACATCACTTGAGGGCCAAGCTCGTAGAGCTACACCACCTCGCACATGGCTCTGGCGGCCTAGAGTGCAGTTTGCAGTCTACGATCATAGACAAACACTGGTCTCTTCCCAGGGGCCGCAGACAGAGCGTCCAAATGAGGAGAAGCAGGGAGTTGCAGTGAGGAGGACTCAATCTCGGGGGATGAGGCAGGGGTTGGGTGGGGAGAGACACGGGAGAGTCCAAGAGAGAGCTGGAGACATAGCCCACATAGCCCCAGTGTGACCAAGGTGGCTGTGCTGGAGGGAGGGGCCCACAAATGTTCCCTCCTATCCCATGCCACCTGGGTACTTCTGCTCACTCGGCTACAGTCCTGTCCCTGGTGCTCACTGGGACCTCTTTCTAAAGCTTACTTGGAGTTCTGACAACTCGGTTCGATTGTCCTCACTTTAGACTCCATGGCGGCAGGGAATGAATAGTCAAGAACTCCTGCCTCTGTCCCCACCCGAGGACAGCCGGTAAGGCTTCGTGGCACCGTGCAGCTGTGCGCAGGCCATTGTGGGTCCTGTCGTGAGGTTTCTGAACCTGCTGTTCCCGGAACTCATTGGTCAGGGTCGGCCACTCCCAAATCTTGGAGCTTAATTGCTGATAAAGGTTTTCTGCTATGAATAAACAAAGCTATCGATTGTCCCAGGGAGCTGCAAAATGCCAATGGGGAGATGTTCAGGGCACAGTGGTGACATCTTTGCATTACCGATACATACAGTGTTACGGAAATGGATACGAGGCTGCGTGAGCCAGTCGCAGCAGTCAGGGTGATGCTTAAACTGACCTAGAAGTCTGAGGTCCACTCAGGACTACATAAGCTTACATCACCCGCCAATGTCTGGGCTATTACAGGTGGTGGGTTATCTGGTTCTCAGTTCTCTGTGCAGTCTGGACAAACGTCTGCTATGCAGTGAGACACCGGGCCAGAACTTAAAGCGCAAGGCTCCCCCTCTCCTCGCACAGACCGAGCCAGCCAGTGTTTCTTTCCTTGGTTCTGGATCCTAGAAGCTACTTAATCCTGCTGACCCAGGCTGTCATCACCCGCTGTGTTGCATTTAAAAAAACTGAGGCACGAAGCGGGTAAGCAGAGAGCTCCAGGTTCCCTACATACTTGGCATTTTAGGTGTTGAGTCAGAAATCAGGCTCAAGTGTAGCCTCTCTTGTGGCTCCGCCTCCTTTACCTCCCCAGAACACTTGCAGCAGAAAGAGCTCGGCAACCTCGGACTCTCAGTCACTTGCCATTCATCTCCCTAAAAGCCGAAGCAGTACTCACTGTACTTGGGAGAAGCTGTCACTCAAGTGACTGCCACCCAGTCCTTTCTCCACAACGCAGCAGCATCTCACACAGTATGCGTCTACTAGATGGTAACTCTGAACCTTCAAGGTGTGAGGGAACACAGCTCCACCAGGGTCACCAAGCCAGACCTCTGCTGCACTCGATGGTTCTCTGCCTCAGTTTCCCTCTCTACTATGAAGCAGCCCATAGCCTGCCCCAGTCCTGCCCTGGATGATTTTGCCATTGTAATCTGCTCTGTAAATCACATACCCTGAGTGAGGAGATAATTTAGTTGGTAAAATGCTTGCCTTGCTAGCACAAAGACCTGATCTGAGTCCCAGACCCATGTGGGAAGAAAAGAGAGAAGACAATGATGAAGAGGAGGAGGGAGGGAGAGGGAAAAGAAGAGGAGGAGGGGGAGGGGGAAGGAGGGGGAAGAGGAGGAGAGGAGGAGGGAGGAGAAGAGGAGGAGGGAGGGGAGGAGGGGGAGGAAGGAAAGAGAAGAGGCAGAGGAAGAAGGAAGAAGGGAGGAGGGAGGAGGAGGAAAAGGGGAAGAGGAAAAAGAGAGGAGGAGAAAGGAAGGAGGAGGAAGAGGAGGAAGGGAGGAAGAAGGGGGAGGAGGACGAGGAGGGGGCAGGAGGGGGAGGAGGAGGAGGAGAAGGAAGAGGAGGAGGAGGAGGAGGGAGTGGTGGTGGCTGGCAGTCGCTGCCATGGCAGCAGTGTGCAATGGAAATCCCAGAGCTAGGGAGACAGGCAGGTCTGTGGGACTAACTGTTCAGGCAGTTGAGGCTGCTTGGCAAGCTCTGGGCTCAAGGAACACAGTGTCTGAGAAATGACAGTCAAGGTGGTTCAGCAGCTTCCATGCTCACATGCACTCACACACACACACACACACATACACACACACAAGAGCTTGCACACAAAATACACAAAATTCCATATGTTAGGCTTGTGCTGGCTGCCCCCATCCCCCCTCAGCCATGGGGCTGTGTTCCCAGCTCCCTAGAGGATACTCAACTAAAAGAACAGATTATAATAAATGGTCTCTCTGTCTCTGTCTGTCTATCTGTCTCTTCTGTCTTTCTGTGTCACTCTCTCAAGAAAGAAGACAATTACTAATATTTTTGGACCATTGTTGACCGTGGGTAACAATCTGGAATGGGAGCCACACAGCCGGGGGGAGCTCTGTTCTTAGAAGAGTAAGCTGCTTGGTAATGGTAGATGTGGGGTCTTGTGCCCGCACTGCCTGCTTGTCAGGATAAGCTACTGTATGCAGGCTACAGTGTCGAGCAATGCTCACCTCGGTGAGTCGGATGTCAGCAGGAATCCGATCTCCCATGGACAAGGACACAATGTCTCCCGGAACCAGGTCTCGTGCGAGCATGTGCCGGAGTTTGCCGTCTCTCAGGCTGCATGGAAGAGGGGACAGCATGGTGACCCCCATTTCACCCTCTAACAACTAGATGAAAAGATCAACTTGGCATTTTTATTGCAGGCAGACTCTCCAGACTTTACAGTCCTACTTTATAAAGTCTTGATCTCAAAATGCTTTGAGAAGGCATGGCTACCGTACTGGCTGGTTCTCTGTGTCAACTTGACATGAGCTGGAGTTATCACAGAGAAAAGAGCCTCCCTTGAAGAAATGCCTCCATGAGATCCAGCTGTAAGGCATTTTCTCAATTAGTGATCAAGGGGGGAGGGCCCATTGTGGGTGGTGCCATCTCTGGGCTGGTAGTCTTGGGTTCTATAAGAAAGCAAGCTAAGCAAGCCAGGGGAAGCAAGCCAGTTAAGTAACATCCCTCCATGGCCTCTGCATCAGCTCCTGCTTCCTGACCTGCTTGAGTTCTGGTCCTGACTTCCTTTGGTGATGAACTGCAATGTAGAAGTGTAAGCTGAATAAACCCTTTCCTCCCCAACTTGCTTCTTGGTCATGATGTTAGTGCAGGAATAGAAACCCTGACTAAGACAGCTACTGAAAGACCCTGGGTCTCCTGAGAAACGAGGCTACTGCCTCTGGAAGGTTCTGTAGGCGGAGGCCTCCAAATGGCACCTGGGAAAACACACTTTGACACTGAGAGAACATACTGCCCTGCCTTGGAGGCTGGGAGGGAAGGATGCCATCAAAGGAACAGCTTCAGTGCCTGGGAAGCCTGTCCCTCCTCAGTGCCTATGACTGTCTGGACACAGGCTTCTACTAGAGATGTTCTCTCCTCTAGTTCCCTAGCTTAGCAGCTAGGGAGAACTAGGACAAGCTCCCTCCTGCCCCAAACCCTCCAGTGGCTCTCATGGCCTTGGAAGCAACCCCCACAAAAATCTGCCATCTGGTCTACCTCCTACCACTCCTGGTTCCACTCAGGCCTTAAACACATCCCCTTTCATGGTCTTGGGTCTTTGTAGACCTTGACAGATGGCATAGGAAACCCCTTCCTCCTGGCAGGAGACTTGATTTAGCTTAGGCCTACTTCCTTCTCTACAGCCACCTGTTTATTTAGCTAGTGGGCCATACCTAGGTATAATCATAAGAATGGTTCCATCTTTGCCTTTGACCGGCTTATGAGACATGAGGTGTTGGCTGGAACCTGTGGGAAAGGTTTCCTTCCCCTGTACACAGTTTCTTCAGTGTTTGTGACTGTGATGGCCAGAGCTCTGGCAGCCATCTTGGCATCTCTAGGGAAGCCAGGCAGAGTGAGGCGGCAAGCCCAAGCCCATAGCACCACGTCAATCAACCCTCACTCTGATCCCTTGCTATGACATATCATTTCCTTGTGCTCTGCGCAATTCAATTTTCCATTCTTTGTGGCCAAGGATACCAGGCTCACTCCTGCTGCCCCACAGGCTCATCCTTCAGTGTCTTCCCTGCCTCCAGTGTCCTGTCAGGGCTGCCTGGTGATACTCAGAGCTGTCCTTGCTTCCCATCTCCTCCCGCCCCCACCACTGCCACATCCCTGTGGGTTTTCTTGGTTTGATGGTTTGGGCTTTGGGAAGGGGTGAACCCCTGCTGCTTCCCAGTTATCCTGTCTCTTGGCTCACCTCCCTGTCTCTATCATGAGACAATCCCCGAGCTCTTGGAGGCCCACAGCCCACCCACCCCCATTCCTCCCAGCAGAATGATGTCATTGCTGAGCACCTCATCAGGTCCTTGGCCCTGCTTTGAAAGGGAAACTGTCTCTGAATTGGCCTCCAGGGTTATCGGTAATGTACCCAACTATGGAAAGGTCAAGACTTGGTATTTAAGCTTAAAGTCCAGTTATCATCCCAGATCACTCATTTCTGGCTGTTTAGCTAATAATGTCATTCGTCTGGGTTTCCAACAGCCTCCTTCTCCAGCCAGTGAACCCAGAGAGTCATTGTCCCTTGCAGCTTCTGGAATGTTCATCCTGCCTATGGGTCCATACCTCCCTCTCCATCCCGACTGTGCCCCTCTTCCTCTGTCTTACATCTGTCTGTCTCTCCTTGTTTGTCTGTCTGTCTGTCTCACACACATCCCATAACTGCTGGCACTTTGGGAGACCAGCCAGACTCATGACCTATGGGGCTTTCTTCCCACCTAAAGCCCCAACTCATGCTGTGGGTGTTCCTGAGAACCTCTAGGCAGGCTCCGAGCCAAGCTGAGTGTCTGAGTCTCCTAACAACTCAGGCCACATGGAATCTCTAGTCCTCATTATGATTAGCACAGGTACCAAGGGACCCAGCCACATGTCCCCGAGGCCCTCAGCCAGGTCCGTGGGTGGGTGAAGGATAGGTCTTTCCTGAGCCCCTTCAGTTCTGGGAGGTAGCTTGTAAGTTAGTTCTACTTGGTGCCCTTAAAAGCTGGCTCCAGAGCTGGAAGACGGCTCAGCAGGCTCAACCCTTACTACCCGAGTTTGACCCCTAGAAGCCCATGGCAGGAGAAAATTGGCTCCCCCCACATTGTCTTCTGACCTTACACATACCACAGCATGCTACATTGATAAAAATACACACAAATAATTACATGTTTAAAAAAAATGTAGTTGGCCCCTAATGCATCCAGACTTCTCTCTGTCCAAGCATCTCATCTCGCTGACATGCTCACTTCAATAAAATCAAATCAAAGGACAGAAAATGAGGACCCCACCTCCTTAGTCAGCCACATTTGGAGTTCTTCTTAGAAAACATGGCTAGCGACACCACGCTGTACAGAGCGGGTTAGACAGTACTTTCAGAAGTTTCTAGGGACGCGTGCTGCGTCAGGTTGAAGGGCCGTGAAGGACAGATGGTGTTCTTGTTGCCTTTGTTATTTTCCTTTCTAACATCATTGTGGGTTGGCAAGAGGCCGCCACCTGCCCAGAGCTGCTTATCTAATCAGAGAGAGAACACCCTGTAGGAGTTCCAATGAGAACGGACCCCATAGTTTCATATGTTTGAATGCTTGGTCCCAGTTTCTGGATGTATTTGGGAAAGATTAGGAGGTGTGGTCTTGTTGGAGGAGGTGTGGTCTTGTTGGAGGAGGTGTGGTCTTGTTGGAGGAGGTGTGGTCTTGTTGGAGGAGGTGTGGTCTTGTTGGAGGAGGTGTGGTCTTGTTGGAGGAGGTGTGTGGCTGGGGGGTTTCCAAAAAGCCCACACCATCCAACTCTTGCACGCACACGCACGCATTCTCCCTCTCCCTCTCCCCATCTTCCTTTCTTCCTCTCCCCTTCTCCCTCTCCACCCCCTCCTGGTTGTCTTCTCAGTGTCTCAAATGTAAGCTCTCAGCCACTACTCTGGTGCCATGCCTACCTGCCTGCCACGATGATTATGAACCCCCGCTTCTGAAACGGTGAGCCCCAACAATCTCCTCCCTTATAAGCTGCCTTGGCCATGGTGTCTCTTGACAACAATACAACAGTGGCTAGGACCGCCCTTCATATATACTCATACCAGAGCCACACTGCACTCTGCTCTGCAGCCGGGCCTGTTACCGCCCCAGTTTAACTTTATCTTGGCACTCTGGGCTTTCTCTTCAGGCAAAACTCAGGTTTCTGCTTTATTTTTCAGGCTCTTCCCCTCACCCCCTGCCAAGACAAGTTAGTCCTCGATGCCAGAGCAGATGCCCAGAGAGGTGGAGCCTCCTGTCTATGGTCACACAGCAAGACATTGCCAGGGCAGATACCAGGTCTCCTTGCCTTCAGTGAGACCAAGACTGCTCTCCCCATGTCACACCATGAAGGTGACAGCACAGACCAAGCACTGGCTTCTGCATCCACTCCTGTCTCCAAGTTCCCGTCCTGTGTGAGTTCCTGTCCTGACTCCTTGTCAGACCCATCAGCTCCTTCTGTGGACCACAGGCTTATGGAGGTCCTGACTTACCAGTTGCACTCTGGGGGTACCAGCTTGGTGAGCTCTTCCAGAGACTTCTCCGACCTGTATTCCTGGCAGGAAGCACATCAAATGTGCTGTTCAAGGGTGGGAACCCCGACAAATTCCCACCACGTCCCAGTTACTCCACCCCGATGGGACTCAGGATGTACGCACCTGGATGAAGCCAACGGTCACCACGATGAGAACGGCCTGGAAAACAGGGTGCCAGGAAGGGGGGATGTGAACCCTACTTACAGTGGGGTTCTGGCTTCACTGCTGGGGCTCAGGGGCTCTGAGCACACCCTGCACTCTAAGCCTGGTGGTGCAGACCTGTCATCCAAGGCCTATATATACTATATATAGAATATATATATAATTTATATAAACCATATATGTATATATACATATGTGTGTGTATGTATGTGGGTATATATGTTGGTTTTGTGTGTCAACTTGACACAAGCTGAAGTTATCACAGAGAAAGGAGCCTCCCTTGAGGAAATGCCTCGATGAGATCCAGCTGTAAGGTATTTTCTCAATTAGTGATCAGTAGTGGAGGGCCCAGCCCATAGTGGGTGGTGCCATCCCTGGACTGGTAATCCTGAGTTCTATAAGAAAGCAGGCTGAGCAAGGCAGGGGAAGCAAGCCAGTAAGCAGCATCCCTCTATGGCCTCTGCATCAGCTCCTGCCTCCAAGTTCCTGCCCTGTGTGAGTTCCTGTACTGACTTCCTTTGGTGATGAACAGCAATGTGGAAGTGTAAGCTGAATAAACCCTTTCCTCCCCAACTTGCTCCTTGGTCATGATGATTGTGCAGGAATAGAAACCCTAAGACTGATTATATATATTATAGAATATATATCAACCATACATACACACACATACACATACACACACACACACACACCTGGACTGTCCCCTCTTAAAGCTGAAGCCAAAATGACCTCTTCTGAGATGTTTCTTTTCAGTATTTGGTTGCAGCAGAGAGAAAATTAGCTAAGAGGTACCAACTGCATGTTATAGCACTCAGACCTCACGGGGAGGGGAGAAGACAGCAAACAGCCTACCCAAAATGGTGCCTGAAAATGAGGTTGTCCTGTAGCCTCTGTACAGGTGTACACGTGTGCTGCCACATGCATGCATACATACATATTCAAACCATGATCATGTTTTGCAAGACAGTTGCAGCAGACATGGCCAGTCCTGAGCATCCTAGTCCAGGAGTGGAGGCCGCCAGTCACTCACCAGGGCGATGCTGACAGCATCCTCATATTCTTTGGTGAGGACGCTCACCATGGATGAGCCCAGCAGCAGCAGAATTAGGGGGTTCCTGAACTGAAAGGTGAACAGAATCTCAGTGTCACAAGAGTCAGCGGAGGTTTCTCTCTGCAGCTCCTGGGCAGCTCAGACCTTCACGTGAGAACAGGCTTCCAGTCCTCTGTACACAGGGGACTGCTCAATCCATTATTCCTCCTCTGTAGCTAAGTCCACCATTGACAGACTTGTGGGCTAATCCTGACATTATCCTCACCCAGACCTGGCCCTGACTTTGAGTTCTTTGTCTCGCCTGGCCACACGTCATCCATCAAGGGCCTCTGTGGGATCCATGGTGAATACCCATCCTGGCTACCATCCGCAAGCACTCCTCTCCTGCTACAATAGACCCCCAACGCTGTGTGCCATAACTACCTTGGTCCTGTGATAACATCTGGGGATTCTAGAGATGTTCCTCTTAGCCCCCACATGTGTCACCCCATGTCACTCAGGCAGTGAAGTCCCAAAGATCTCTCCAAAGAACTTTCCATTAGTGCTTTGTCTGCTGATCCTTCACGCCATGACGGCTTGTGTTACAGAGGATGGAAAGGAAATACAAACACCACTGATCAGAGGGCAGAGCCAAGGAGATCAGGGAGAGCTTAAATATATATCTGCCTCTGAGCTTCCTAGTGGCCAAGGCACAAAAGGAAATATAGCCCAGTGCATGGGTCCCACAGCCTGTGAGACGCATGGCAGTGTGTTTTGGTGTGACACGTGAAGGGGCTGAGCCCCGCCATGACCCCTGGAGCTGTCACATTTAGCCTCTGTGGGAGGAGCTGGTGGGTTGAGGCAGCTCAAGCAGCAGCCCTGAGTTGGCCCTAGCAAACACCTCTTCCATGCCAGAGGCACAAAGACACTTTGATCCTACCAGCTCATCTGTACTTGACAGCTGGGAGGTGACAGTCCTGCAGACATAGGCCTCACCTACCCTGGATGTCACACACAGTGAGTGTCTTCATGATCCAGCACAGGCTCCAGTGGTGTGATATGGTGGACAAGAACTCAGGAATCTTGGTTTTTTTTTTCCCTGCCTGTCTCCACCACCGACTCACAATCTGGAACCATCTCCGACTTCTCCCAGCCTCTAGTTCCTAGTGCACAGGAATGATGTCTGTCTGTCTGTCTCTTTCTCCTCTCCCCTTCCCTCCCCCTCCACTCTTTCTCTTTCATTTTTGAGATAGAGTCTCCTTAGCTCACTCTCCCCTCAAGTTTGGATTCTTGGTCTTTTTCATGTTCAAGTGCCTGGGGCCACAGGCATCCATGCCATGCCTGGCTATTTTAAGATCTCTGGGTCAGCATCTCACTCTCTAGCACAGGCTGATGCAGAACTCACAGCAGTCCTTCTGAGTGTTGGAATTAAGAGTCTCCATGTCCAGTTGCGTCTGGCTTTTTGGAATCATGGCATGAGAGTAGCCAGCCCAGTGCCCAATAAGTGGCCCCTGCCTGTGGAACCAAGATGATGTGATAGTATTTGGTATTGGTGGGATGGAGAAACACTGGCTGTGTGGTTTCAGGGATGGCTCCCGACCCAGCAGAAGTTTCGCCTCCCTCCTGGCTGCATGGAGGAGGGATGAGGGGGGATGGGAAGGGATGGGGATAAGCCAGTCCTTCAGAGAGAATTCCACCACACAGTGGGATGCTTTCAAGCTCTGGAATTGGGTTTTAGACACATGGGGTGGGGGTCTGCTGGCAAGGAGAAGGGACCTGATCCCCTCAAAGCCCAAGACCTCCCTCCAAAATACACAAATCGATTCATCCAGAAGGGTGCAGTGTGCTCCATAAGAGCAATGTCATAGGATACAGACGACTTCTCTCCAGACCCCACCATGTTCCAAAAACCGTCACAAGCCATTTAAGGGGACCAGCCACCCAAAGCTGTGAGTGGGTCTTGTTCATACCCTTCCTGATACTCAGCAGCCAACCCACTGGTCATAGAAGAAGACATAAAGGAGGGTTCCCCCATGGCTGCCTCATAAAAGTTTAGTGGATGTAAGAAAGGGATGAATGCAGCGTGTACAGAAAGAATCTGTATGCCCATAGGGCCATAGACTCCAGCCACTTTCGGTGGGTGTGTCCTTGAACGTATAGAGGAAGGAGATATGAGCCGGCCTTTAGCCCACGAAAGAGACAGAGAGAGGCTTTGCTACGGGGTTTCCTGAGAAGTGTTGCAGGGAGCTTTCAGTGTGCAAGCAGAGGGCTCCAGAGGAAAAGACAGGCTGAGCATTTAGGCAAAAGCCAATGGGGCAGAGCTGCCTAAGCCCTGGCTGCTCTGAGCCTCCATCCTTAGGCTCTAACTCCCAGCAGCGTCCACTGCCTGGACAATGACTCTCCTGGGTTTGGCCAGATCCACCCCAGTGCCTATAACCCAGTTTTGGTGCCAAAAGCATCAACGCAGGGTACTGATAACTGGGTGGTGACCTGGGTGAAGCCCACTAGAAGAGGACGCTTCCTGAACTATGATTGGTCCTTGGACCAACAAATTAAGAAAGCTTTAAACATAGAACCAATCAGAGGGCGGCTGCAGCCTAGGCCAGCCCTGGAGTCTACAAACACGAAGAGGGAAGGCCTGGGCTGGAATGAGAAATGAGGGGAGGAGGAAGGGAGAGCAACTACCGGAAGCCTGAGAGGTTGGAGATCTCAGCTTGGTCACTGGGATTAGCACTGGGTTGGGGTAAAAATACAGACTTCTAGACCAGAACAGATCTCTGTGGTCATTCCCCTTTTTCCTAATGGCAGCTACGAATTTGACATGTAGATTGGTCAGCACCAGGCCAGCACGGAGCTCATCAGCTAAGATGGGCTGGTACCCAGGGACAGGCTGCTGGGGTATGAATGACCTCAGCATCATAGCCTTCTGCTGGGTGAGTTTCGGCTCCTGTACCCAAGATGAGCGGGTAAACTTGAAGTTCAGAACCACAGGGGTGTGTCTGTGTCAGTCTGTCTCTGTTTTTGCCTGCCCCCACCCTGCCCTGTGTGCGCATGCGCGTGTGTGTTATCTTTTACTAGGTTGGAACTGGCTAAATAAACTAGGCTGGCTGGATCCACCTGTCTCCACCTCCCTGGTACTAGGATTTCAACCACACAGCACCAAACTCAGCTTTAAACTGAGTAGATTCTGGGAGCCAAACTCAGGTTGTCCTTGTACTCATATAGCAAAACCACTTTCCTGGCTGAGCCGTCTCGCCAGCCTGACAATACCTTCACTTCTATAGCCTCTTGAGGCACACTCTTTCTTAATTCTTTCTTGGCCTTCTGATATGCTCGGTTGCCAGGATATCCTGTGTCTCTCTTTGCTTCCTCTGGCAAATCTGTGTGCCACGGGGAAAAGGTTTCCAGTTCCTCTGTCGCACTCCCCCACCGCTTTGCCAATGGCTTTAGGGGGATAATAAAATAAATCGACAGTACTTATTTACTTACATCCGGTATGATGCCTGGTGTGTCGCAATTGTCCCTAGTGCCCATGATTGCTAGTAAGGGTTATGGACACCTAGATCTTTAGTCACCTATGTAGGGTTCCTTCTGGAGTTTCAGAGCATCCAGGAGGACAGAACTGTTTATCTTAAAATGTATTCATCCCACATCCCAGATGCAACCTGTCCAAGGACACTCAGGATCAATATTTAAAGAATGAATACTTGCCCCGCCCTTCCTGGCCAGGGCCCCTAGTGACCACAGAGAAGGATGTCCTGCCCCTACCTGATCCAGGTATTTCTTCCACACGGGCTCAGCGTTATCTGTGACAAACTCGTTCCAGCCATGGACCAGCCTGCGCTGGGCCACTGCAAATTCTGACAGGCCGCTGTCCAGGTCTACCTAAAAGAAGATAGGAATGTAGGGTGAACACACTGTCAGACCCAGCGAGGACCAAAGAGCAAAGTCACAGGTGCCTGGTGAGAGCCGGCATCTTCTGGGGGGCGGGGAGGGGGAGTAGGAAATGGGCTTGTCCCTGCAGGAGAAGACACTTGAAGGGAGGGCCTCTCCCCTGCACATCCAGCACATAAGATCTGATGACTCTCTGCCAGGTTTCAACTCTAAGGGAAATGTCCTCATTGACCAGGTCTCTCCTGAACAATCGGACCGATTCTATTTACACACACACACACACACACACACACACACACACACGGGCTTCACACCCATTTCCCCCACCTTCCTCTTGCTCAACTTCAAAGGATGCTAAAAGCATGTTCTTCTTCTGCATATCCTATCACTCCCCCTGCGTTACAGACTGTGTGTCCCACCAAATCCGATGCCCTCTGGCAAATGAATGTCACCCACGTTCCCCAATTGAGCTGCCAAAAAATACATTTTCATCACTGTTGACACAAGCTTTCATTTCATATGGGCTACAGGCCAGTCGGGAGGTGAAGGTCACTGCCAGTCAGGCTCTGGTTCAGGATCAAACCATACCTAACACAGACATTGACTATGACGATACTGCTCCTTTATAAAACAAACAGGAGGGGCTACGAGATCCTAATGGCCTAGGGTTACAGAGGAAGGGTCGAGAGAACTTCAACAATGGATATCTCAAACATGAGGCTGCCAGGAGTTGGCCATCTTCCTCCTCCCAACCTGACACCATAAACCCGGCTCCCTGACCATCAACTCTTGTAAGAATTTATTACCCTGCCAGTTACCTGGCTTCACTACCTTGTTTAACCTTAAAAGGTTCCCCTCCCCACCACCTACAAGCCCCTGAGAATGTAGATGAAGCATCTTCAAACACCCCTGCCCTGGCCAGCGGTACACAGCCACACAGACCTTGCCCCAGAGACCCCAACCACCTCTTCATGGGCATAAATAATACCATGTCTCTCAATAAGTGGAACCAGTCCTCCGAAGCTGTTCCCAGGTGTTGTTCACTCCCCCCCCCCCCACACACACACTGCTTACTGTAATCCTGCCCTGCACTCACCCACACCTGGCTAGGCTTTCCTCCCTCCAGTCCAGCTTGGTGTGCCATGGCCTGTCTACCCCAAAAGGGAAGCAGACACTGGGCACCTATGCATGTATGTACAAATCCCCATACATGTACACTTACATACATCCCAATACCCATACATAGGATCACATCTGCCCATGTAATTCATATATGCATGCACATACACTTCTGTACACACATGCAATTCATACATATGTGCATGCACACAACATACCAACACACACACACACGTGTATACACACAAACATGCATGCACATGTGTGCACACATGAGCGTCACCAGTCTGCCTGGTGTTCCAAGTAACATAAGCTAAAGATAGGCTGTTGGCTCCATCCGGTTGTCCCAGAGGTTGGACTCCTAGGCCAGAGTTGGCGTCTCTCCTACACTGCTCACAAATTCTGAGTCCCTCAGACACTCGTGAGAATTTGATGTCTGTAGTTGGCATCTCCGAGCCAAAAAAGATGAAGAGTGAGAGGCAGGTGTGGCGGAGAGCTTGAGCCCTGATGACAAGAGGCTGGAGGAAGCAAGGCTGAGCAGTTCCCTAACAGCGCTGGTCTCTGTTCTCGTCATTGCCAAAGGAGCAGTGGGTGGAAGGACTCCTGGCTGCAGATGCAGTGTGACCACCTGCCTCATGCTCTGTGTCTATACTTTATCTGGAACTGCAAGTCAGCATAGCCCCTCCTGTAAGCTGCTCTTGGGAGGTGTTTTGGTAAGGACAATGATAAAAGGAATAGATAACAGTTACAAAATTCTTACATGGAAGGCTCTGGCCAGCTCCTCTCTGCTGCATTTGCAAGCTTCCCCAGGTGGCAGAGCAGCGACAGTCTTTTCTCTCTCGATAGCTTTCAGCTCACACTGTTCATCAATCTGTGGAGAGAGCAGCGTGGCGGGTGAGCACAGGACATCTTGCTAGGTGGGCTCTGGTAAAGCAGGGCACACATATGCAAAGTGTGTATTCATCAAATACAGCCGCCAACCCACGTCTGCTTCTACATCAGGAGACAGGCGGCTTCAGTCCCCAGTCTCCCTCTCCAACCACCCAAAGTGTTTTTTCCAACGTGAGCTCTACAGACAGCCGTGTGCCCAGCATCTTCTGCCTGTGCTTTTTCTCCACATCGGTGACAGTGTGTGGGATGACTGCTCTTTCTACAGGTGCTCAGATCTCCTCAGCACGGATAGATTCAGCTCCCAGGCATTCTGCTAGGGGCAGGCGGGGTTTCTTTATAGTCATTGGCTATTACTGGCATGTCTGTCTGGAAATAACCTTTGTCTGTTGTTATTATTATTATGTTCCTGTGTGTATGGTATGTGTGTGAGAGTGTTGTATGAGTACGTGTATTGTTGTATGTATGCACAGTATGTGGATGTTATGTTATTATTATATTCTAGTGTGTGTATGGTATGTGTGTGGTAGCATTGTATGACTATGTATGTTGTTGTATGTGTGTATGGTATGTGTATGGCATGTTGTTATTATATTTTAGGGTGTGTATGGTATGTGGGTGGTGTTATGTATGTGGTGGTGTGCACATACACATGGTCAACATGCATGTGTAGTGTGTACATACACGTGGTTAACATGTGGGATTTTCATCACTGTGTTCAGGGTTTTTTTTTAAGAGACAGGGTCTCTCACTGAACCAAGGATTAACTTGTTGGCAAGACTGGCTGGCCCCTGAACCCTGAGACTCCACCTGGCTCTGCACACTGGTGCCCGGGGTTAGGTTACAGATGTACCACCATACTCATGTTTGTGTGGACCCGGGGACCATGCTCAGATCTCATGTCTGTGCATCAAAGCACTTTGCCGTCTCAATGATCTGACCAGCTGCACAAAACAACTTCTTAAGCAGGGTTAGGGTGACATTTGACATGTTCAAAACCCTGCCGCCTCACGGTGGGAATCCAGGTTAAGCATAAACTGTAGAGAGTGCCCCCTGTGGCAATATGTGGTATCACACCCTAGTTCTACAAGCTTTTCTAAATAATTCCAGGAAAAGGGTAGAAGCCACCTGTTAGGTTCTCCAGGGCTGAGATCTGTGCCCAGACCCCAAGGCACATCAAATGCCCAGAGGCCCGGGACACTGCGACAACAGACAGATCTCAGCGCCAGGGCACATCAAGATGTTTACAGCGCTCTTCCCAGAATGCTGACACCGGGACATGATAGCATCTCTTCCTTCTCAGTCCATCACTGGGAACTGGGAAGGAGGAAGGGAAGAGGTGGTGACATCTTCCTTCAGCTGAGGTGGAGCCCAAGTTCCTCTTCCTTTCTCTCCAAGGCAGCACCCCAAGCAAGAGTTAGCACCTGACAGCCCATTTATTATAGGGACCAGCAACCACATTCACCTCTGGGATTCTGCATCTGGTATCAGAAACCAGAGCCTGGTGGTAAGGACACAGCTCCTCGCCAGGCTCCATGGTTCCTGGAATGCCTCCATGCCAATAACGAGCTTGGTGCAGATTCCCTCTGCAGAGAAATATGTGCCACTGGACTGTTGGCTCTAGTCCTGCAGTGCCCATCCAAGCCCCTTACTCTTGCTCCTGCCTCATGAGAAGACAGCCCTGGGTGTGAGCACACCCGTGCCTCTCCCTCTGGCTAAGCCACACTCACTTTCCAAATGCAGTATCCTGTGACCTTGAAACATCATGTGTGTGCACACACATACATACATGCACATACATATACATACATATAGACAGACACAGACATACATATATACATACATACACACACAGACACACATATATACAAATACTCCCATACAATCAAAGGCATACACAGACATATATACATGTGCACACACAAATACATACACATACCCCACACACAGGCTTGGTGACACTTAGATCCTGGCTGCTATCAGACACACCCATGTCTCATGACCTGGCTATGGTAACTGACACTCCCTCAGATGTCTGTCCCCATTCTGTGTCCTGTTTCCTCCCTTCTACAACCCCCCCCCCCGCCCCCCGGTCTGCTCCCCTTGACCCTTCCTCCCCAGTCTTCTCAAACATAGCTTTATTTTCTCTGAGGTTTGACCTCTGTGGGTTTGGTACAATAGAATCCCATACTACCTGACCTTCCCTGCCCCATGCCTCCTCTGTGACCCCAGAGTATTGTTTGCCTGCAGCAAACAGCCTGCTGTTCCCATGTGGAACCCTGAGGCAACAGCCCAAGACACAGAGACTTCTCAGAGAAGCTTCCTCCAGCAGCAGGCTCAGGTTGGAACCTACAAAGGACAAATATGGTCTCCCATGGAAGACACAGGCTCAACAGCTCTGTCCCGTCCTCTCTGCCTCCCCGTCTGTGCATTCTCTCTGCCTCCTGTCTGTCCAGCACAGAGGCCCCATTCATTTCACTTAGACCCCAGGAATCTCTGTCCTGTTCTGGGACTGATATCACGTGGGTTCCTCCAACATATCTGTGAGAAACTGACCCCTGCCTCAGTTTCCTTCTCTGAGTAGTAAGGCCCGTCACAGCAGAGGCATCACAGACCTGCAGTGGGCTATTGGACAAAAGGAGAGGGAAGACCCAAGAAACCCCAAACCTAGGTGATGAGGGGACAGCAGGATTCCTTTCAGAAACTAAGGTCCTAGAGAAAGCACCAGGCTTAATAAACAAAGAGTACAGGGGCCCTGTCACCTCTGACATCCAGATGAACAGTCAGGAATTCCTTTGTGCATATGAAACTGAGACACACATCTACTGCAAAAAAAAAAAAATTACTCAAACTGAGCTTATATGTGCATTCTCAGAACTTGGGAAGCTGAGGCAGAAGGATTGCTAAGAATTCAAGGCCAGTGTGAGTTACATAGCAAAGTCCTATTTAAAAAAAAAAAAATACAGTGATTTTTAAAGCCATAAATCTTGTGTGTGTGTGTGTGTGTGTGTGTGTGTACATCTTGCAATGACACTAGGTGTGAAGAATCTGAGAGACACTGAGAGATGTGTGGTACTGTCTTGATGGAGCCATTGAACTCTATGATAAAAATGGGGGGCGGGGGTCACAAGCTAAGAACAGCAGGTGGCCTCCCGGAACTGGGAGAGGCAGGGAAATAGATTCCCCCCAAACCAGCACAAGAAGCCGCCCTGGTCAGACTGACTTTTATACGTGAGACCCAGGTTGGCCTCTGTCCTCCAAGCACTAAGGAACACATGGGTGTAGCTTGGAGTGGTGGAAGTTTGTGTTAGGTCAAAGCAACAATGGTATTGGCAAGCTCCATGCTCCAGCACCTCCCTGTATTCAGACACTCAGTACTGCTAAGGCCTCCCACACCGCTCCACTGGCCTCCTGGGAGAGGGGGCGGCCACAGTCTCACATATGCAGGAATGTCAGCATCGTACACGCAAAATTGAAGGTGCTATAACATGAACTCGAGTGACCATGGTAGCTGCATGCACAGCTGTGCACAAGGAAGAAGGTATAGGCACAGGGGCAGGCAGGGAGTGGCAGTCACAGCACAGGATGTCCCTTACAGTGGCACCACCCTCCTCCCTACAGAGGCCAGTGCCTGTGCAGCGGCCTCTGCAGCCAACGCGAGTCTACCCTAACCATGCTTCGGTGGCTTGTTCCCTTATTCCCCGGCTTCCTCCTGAATGCAGAGAACCCTGCCCGCTGCCTGGGAGACCACAGTTCCTGTGCTATGCCAAGAAATTACGCAAGCACCTCCACTTAAATCAACAAGGAAAAACACAAGGACAAAGATAAGGCATCCAAGAGCAAGAGGAAGCGGGGGCCCGCCTTTTTCTTAGGATCTCCGAGTGAGAAAGGACTTTCTATGTACAAGATAAAACTCAGATTAAGAAACGGATTCAAATCCTGGATATAAAGGAGACTGGGCTTCCTAACACACAGGGTGAGCACTGTATGGTATGCAGCATCCAGAGATAAAACTGCTGCAGGAGAAATGTGAGTCTCTGGCCTGTGAAAGCGGAAAGCAACCGTCCATTCGGCTTTTTTTTTTTTTAACGAAAACTGGAAAAAGGATGTGGACTAAGGCTGCCAATCCCATGATAAAGCTGAGGATATCCACACACTAGTTCTGGTGCCAGGGAGAGCTTAACTCTCACACACAGCTGTGGGGCATGAACCAGGACAGTCCCCATTACAGGGTATGGGACACCATCTATGTTGGAAATGCTCTGCTCATGTCTTGTTCAGACAGACCTTCTCTCAGAAGGGTTTTTCCAGAGCCTCACTGTTTATAACAGTTCTGGGTTAGTACCAACCCACACACCCACTGATGGGCTGGCTGGCCAACCAGGAGACCACCAGGACGCATGACCCAACGCTGACCCTGAAAGAAGACCTCTCTGAGTTCCCCGATTGAAAACATTAACTGTACATTGAAGAATACCTGCCACAGTCAGGCGTGCAAATCACGAGCAGCTGTCTGGACCCTCACATGTGTATGCGCCTGAGTGAGCACTGCCCAGAACCGGGATGGAATGTACAGGTCCCAGAATCCCCCTGGCACTGGGCATCTCTCACACACTGCCTTCCGGAAATATTAAACATTGCTTTATACACGATTCCACGCTGCCTGCTCCAGAAACCCAGAGAACTGTCACACCCAGGGACCCCAGCCCTCCTGTTGTCTTTGTGAGAGTGGCTGTTTATCTACCAGCGACTGCACGTTATTCTCTGTCGCTTTGTGGGACCACGGGTGTTTCATTCCATCAGTATATAGCAGCCCGGTTTGATGATTTATTAGCTGACTGGAGGGGTGGGCATGTAGGCTGTGCCCAGTTTGGGCTGTTACGTCATAGGCACACATAGTTCCCACGGCAGGTGTTTAGCTATAATGGACATTTCCACAGAGTCTTCTCCAAACAGTGGTGCCGTTAACGAGAGATAAAGAAGGGAAAAAGATGTGTGGGCTGCTGTCAAGAAGGTGACCCATACAAAACACGGAGGAAAGAAGGTGGAAGGAAAATTCTTCTGGCAGAATCCACCAGACAGTGGGGACTCTGGTGGCCTTTGAATTTGGGAACCTGGTAGCTAAAGGCAGGGACAATGTGGAGTGGTTTTGTGCTTTTCTGAGTCCTGAACTACATGAAAGAGTTACTGATTCAAAGTGGGAGGCAGTCTTGTCTTGCCTGGGGGTGGGAATAGACAAAGAGGCAGCTGCTTCCCCCAGAAAGAAATGCCAAGAGACCATAAGACCCAGCTCTCTAGGGAAAGGGGCTTATGAGAAAAAGCCCCCATTTCTCCCCAGCCAGCCCAAAGGGTATGCTGCAGGGCAGAGAGCAGTTCTTGAAGAGCCTCAGGTCCTACACACCCTGAGAGGCAGGTCTCCTGACAGGCAGGTCTCCTGACAGGCAGGTCTCCTGACAGGCAGGTCTCCTGACATAGTGTACGTGTGGTAGAGAAAGGAAGGGGACAGATTTTGCGAGAGTCCAGTAGGGCCCGGTGCTTTTTAGTATCAAGTGGGAAAAGTTCCTCAAAGCAACAACCCAGGGAGCTGTGGCTAGACCGGAGGCTGCTTGCTCGGGATTCAAATTCTGGCTCCCCACCTGCCCGCTGGGCCTCCTTCAGCAAAGCCCATGGCTTTCTTAAATCCTGGCGAGTCACCCTGTGGTATGAACTCAGTAAGAGCATACAGCCGAGACTGCTGAGAGACAGCCCCAGCTGCAGCCTAAGGTCAAGGCGGACAACGAGCTCCTGCCTGGCTGCAGTGGTGTCTAGAGTATGCATGTGCATGCATGTATTTGCATGCATGCATGTATGTGTGCATGTATGCGTGTTTGTGTGAGTGTATGTATGTGGATGTGTATGCACATGTAAGCATGTGGGGAGGGGTGTGTGCATATGTGTGTGTGTGTGTGTGTGTGTGAGGCAAGGCCTAAAGGAGAATCCAGCTCTCAGTAAGACACATCATGACCCACCATGTGTGCTGTTCAAGAGGGACAGCATTGTCAGGGACCAGGGGACACAGCTGGGCTGAGTGGCAGCCAAAGTAATTGGAAACCAACACAAAGCTGTCAAGGGGAGGAGACCGCTCACACACAGGTAAACCACGTGATTCAGAAATAGCCCTGTTACCAAGAAGTGCTCAGGGAGTGGACACGGGCTGTTTGGGATTGGATTGAGATGTACGGGTGTATATATGCACAGACACAAGGCTGAGTATAGACAAACAGTGTGTGCATACACACACCCCCTTCATCCCATTAGCAAAGACAAACAGAGAGATTTTTTTTTGTTTGTTTCTCAACCCAGTGGCACACCAGGATCTAAGAGACAAGGCTGCTTTTCTTGAGTCCAGCTTAGTATTTCTTCCCATTTCAACGGGCTCACCTGCTTCTGGGGAAGGCTAGAAGGACAAGGGGACCCTATGAAGGGTCTCTCACAATCCAGAACTGGGCACCTAGAGCAAGCCGCAGTGAATACTGACAGCAGCAGACACGAGCAGAGTCAAACCAGAATGCATGTGCTCACACGTGTGGGGATGACTCAAGGGGCAGGGAGAAGAGGAGGCACAGGAAGTGGCTGAACAGTGAGATTGGGACATCACTCATCACGCTTTTACTCAGGCAAGCATCACCCATGCAGGCCAGAGAGGGACACATCAGTCCTGGTTCAGGCTAGGAGCTGCCACCACCAGCAATGGGACACTCAGCATCACAAGGACACTGGGGACCTGGCTCAGTTGATAAAGGGCTTGGAGCACAGCCATGAGGATCAGAGTTCAGTGTCCACCAGCATGCACGTAAAAGCCACACACAGCGGTCCATGTCTGTAGTCCCAGTGCTGGGGGCGCAGAGGCAGACGATGCAGCAGAAACAGCGAACTCCAAGTTCAGTGAGAAACTCAGTTTCAGAAAGTGGAGAATAGAGGAAACGTCCAAGGCTGACCTCAGCACACAGTGAGCACACACACACACACACACACACACCCTCCACAAGGCCCTTCAGAGAGTGGACCTAATGTGTATCTGAGGAAACACCAGACCAGCCCAAATGGGGGAATATTCCACAGTTATAAGCTTGGAATCTTTAAGATCTTCAGAGACCTCAGATGGGCATGGTAGCACACACTGTTAATACCAGCACTTGGGAGGCAGAGGCAGGTGGATGTCTGTGAATTGGAGGCCAGCCTGGTCTACAAAGAAAGTCCAGGACAGCCAGGGCTACACGGAGAAACCTTGACTTGAAAAACTAAAAAGTTCTACTGAGCTTGGAAGACAGCCAGGGACCTCAAAGATCAGGAAAACCAAGGAACCATTGCATATAGCAGGTGACAAGGAGGTTCCAGACACCAGTGAGGCCACACGAATGTGCCTGTGGCCGAGTGGAGATACAGAGAGGACCATACGATCTTTCTTGCAATTAGGAATAAAAATCTTCAAGTGTTTAGAGTAATGGATCATCATGTAATTTGTGCCCAAATAGGGGTGGCAAGGGTGAAGGTGAGGTGGTCAGCATAGCCATGTACTAACTATAAGTATCTGGATGAAGAGCATTCAGTGTCTGTCTATTGGTCTCCAAACATGTCCCCCTTACAGCTGCAGACCCAGTTTGCATATTCACTGAGCACATCTGACCCAGCACAGCTGCCAAGCCGGCGAGTACCAGCTTCCAAGTCTGTCCGAAAGGTTGGTGATTCGCAGTGACCACTTTGTTGAAGGGGGCAAGTGGTGTCCCAGGATCAGGAGGCCTGAGCACTGAGCCTACCTCCTGTTGGGCAGTGGTGCCACCTGTCCACCACCCTGCCTCACAGACAGAGCCGTGGCTCCATGTCACCCACTCCTTCTGGGATCAGCTGTACAAGATGGGTTTCCTTAAGACCTGCTGTGGCCTGCACAGCAGGAAGTAGCAAGGCCTGAGCTGGGTCCAGGATGACAGGGAAGGCAACTCCAGGAAGCACCATGCCTGTGTTCCTGGAAGCAGAGTCCCACCCTGGTTTCAGCTTCAGGCTCTACCGGCTGGTCTTGAGGCCACCTCTTCTGGAGCCCAGTAGATAAAGGTGGCTTTCCTCCAGCCCTGGGAAAAACTTGCCTGCCTCTTCCATTCAATGCCTAGGGCCTCCCTGTGGGCAGCATTAGACCCCTAACTTCAGTGAGGTTTCATCTCCGATCCCTGGTCTTGGGAGCCTTTGGTTCCAGGTCCCTGGCTGGAGCAGTGTTGAGGGCTGGGATTCATCTGGCCAGGAAGAGACAGGCAGAGTGACTGGCTTACTCACTCACTCACACACAGTCCGTGTCCATGGGGCTAGGTGCATAAAACAGTACGAAGAGAGGCTGAGGAGCCTAAGAGAAAAATATCCAGCACAGGGAAGTAAACTTACAAGTCGGGATGAGCCTTCAAATTCCCAGGCAAGTTGTCTAACTATAGACAAGCTCTTGAAATTTCGGAACCTCTGGGACCCCCTCTAAGAGATCAAAATGGGAAAGGAACCTAGCTAGGTATAGATACCATCCAAGGTGAATACGCCTGCCTAGCAATGGTGCAGGATTTGGGGGAGGAGAACGTTTGGGGAGCTGAGGGGCAGGGGAATTGAGATGTCTCACTGAAGGTAGACAGAGACATGTAATAACAGCTACCTATAATTAAAGACTAACAACGGGGACTGAGCCTTAGAAGCATAAGGATCCAAGTTAAATTTCCATAAACCTTGCTAAATTAAACAAAACAAAACACCAAGCAGTCCTGGGAAGGAGGCAGGTTCGAGGCAGAGACAGATGAATCCCTCTCTGGCCAGCCAGCCTAGAAGCCTTGGCAATTTTCAGGCCAGTGGGAGACAAAATATGATGTCCTAAGGGACAAACACAACTCAGGTTCTGGCCTGACCTCCATGCAGGTGTGTGCGGGGACATACACAGGAACAGCCCTCAGGTGGCGCCCTCAATGCTCCACCCCCTACTTAATACTTAATCGCGACTTAATGATCTAAATATTTAATCTTCTATTTAATCACGCTTTCCCAGGAGGCACCTCGGATGTGCACCATTTACCCCACTGCGCAGAGGGTAGGTTCAGGCGTGGGGATGTGAAGGCATTACATAAGCTCTCACAGGGCTGGATGGAGCAATGCAGTCTACAGGAAAACAGCCTGGGCCAGAGGCTCTTGCAACATATCCCACAGTCTTCAGAGCAAAGAACCAGAACGCCCTTGCACACCATAGCTTGGCCGTCACACAGCGACACGGACGCTAACAGTGCCCCAGGAGGAAAATGGGGCCAAAGTGTGTGGTGGGGATGAAGCTGTAGAATTATGGCCATTGAGATTTTCTGTGGGTTCATGAGGAAAAAAAAAAAAAGACAGGTATAGAAAGGGGAAAAAATGGGAAGACAAAGCAAGAAGGGTCACGTCCAGTCCCAGGTACTCCAGAGACCACAATTAAGAACAATGGATGCGGGCAGAATTTAATGAGAAGAGAAGGCAGGGTGCATTGGGACATTTCACTGCCTCCATGCCTGGGGGAGGGATTGGGAAGGAGCAGCTGTGAGGGAAGTCTGCAGAAACCAGAGAGAGAGAGAGAGAGAGAGACAGACAGACAGACAGACAGACACAGAGAGAGAGTGTGTGAGTCAGAGACACCTGCCCTCAGGGCTTCCTGGGGCACAGCCACCTCCCAGATCACCGAGGAGGAAGAGAGACTTCATTTCCCCTGGGATCCGCCACCATGACCGTGCATTTGGCTCCATGGCCTGTGTGTGGGGTGTGTGACTCAGGAGCGGCTCAGTCAAGTGCAAGTCTCCGGTTCCGTGAGCCCCACCCCCCTCCTCCAGAAAGCATTCATAGCACAGCAGAAGCAACAGGCTTTGTCTGTCTGTTGTGCTCCACCCTCCCTCATCAGGCCCTCCAGTAGGTCAACAGAAAATTCTGGAAGATGCCTTGCAGTAGAACAGTTTCTGCCTAGATGTGGGGACAGTTGGGGGCTTGGCCTAACTTCAAGTACTGTACACCCTCCATGGGTTTCCCACGGTGGCTGCAGCTCCTGGGGGGACAAGGACTCCTCAGGAGATGTTTCCGTAAGGAACTTACGGTCTTTCCTCCCACGACCACCACCACTCCAGCCTCAGGATATGGCTTCTCTGCAGTCAGGGCTTTAAGAGAAGGCACTGGGGTGAAGCAAGGTCACTGAGGGTGGTCCATCAGTTGGAGTTCTTAGTAGCTCAGGACACAAGATGCCCTCAGAGAATGATCAGGATGGGACAAGAGAGATGGTGTTCTCCAGCTCAGGAGGAGCCAGGAGCTGGTTCCTCCATCCCAGGCTCCCAGTATGACACACAGAACTTCCTCCAAGGATGGGCTGGCTCATCTGGGGCCTCTGTACCCATCAGCGACACTGTTGAACCTCCACCCCCAGCTAGGTCCTGTAGACAGGAAGTCGGCAGGAAGCTGAGAAAGACCCCAGCCCTCTAGCCCTGGAAGCCATAGTGACCACAGGCCCCACTGAATGGTACTGCGCTCCCTGCCTGCTGTCATTCTCAAAGTTCCACAGGTCCAAAGCCCTCCAAGGAGATGGGTGGGATGGCTCAGCGAGGAAAGAAAGAGCCTTGGTGTCAAGCCTGAGGATCTGAGTTCAAGTCCTGGGACCCATATGGTCGGAGGAGAGACCTGATTCTTGTAAGTTGTCCTCTGACCTCTGCATGCAGGAAATAATTTTTTAACGTGTAGTTTAAACCACTACAGGAACTGCTCAGAATAGCCTGAGGCAGCACAGACACAATTGTGCGTCAGTGTTAATCTTCCCCTTCCTCTCTGCACAGTGACTGTGCTTCAGTGTTAAACTTCCCCTTCCCCTCTGGACAGACAATGACTGTGCTTCAGGGTTAATCTTCCCCTTCCTTTTCAATGAGAACCCAAGACATGTCCACTTTGAGGCTTCCTGGGTGTAAAACCACGGGTGCAAAGATCTCCCATCCCACCTAAGGAAGAAGTTCAAGGGAACAAAGATAGATGCTCAGTGTGGGGCTGGATGGCTCAGCTCATCCAGGGTTCCACTTCCCATCACCCACTATTCCAGTGGCTTTGACCTCCCTCTCTCTGGGGTCTCTGCACATGTCTAGTAGTTATCCATAAAGTGCGATCCTAAGGAAGAGTCAAAACCCAAGATGAGGCCATTGAGGTAGCTCAGTGGGTAAAGGAGCCTGCTCCCTAACCCGCATGGTGAAACGAGAGAACCAACTCCCCAGAGCTGTGCTCTGACCTTCCTACATGTGCCGTGGCCCCCTCGTCCCCTGTCCACTAACTATGGTTTTTTAAGACCCCCAAGGCTGGTGAGATGGCTCAGTGGGCAAAGACATCTGCTTTGCAAGCTCGGAACCCATATTAAAAAAAATGGAACCAACATCATGAAGTTGTCCTAGGACCCCCACATGTGTGCTGTGCCCAACGCGCACCTGATACACATATACGCAGTAACCAATAAAATAAATTTTGTAAAAACCATGACAATGGGAGACAGAAACACTCTCTTCCTTTTTTTGCACAAGGATCTCTTTTCCTTTCACACCCAATCCCAGTAACAAGACAGCCAGCTCTGCCCTCATACCAGCCGTAACCACTTTGAGCCCAGCCCCTTTCCTGAGCCCCTCACTCTATGGTACTGAACCAAAGCAACTCTGCCAGGAACTAGTGGGAGTGGGGATGTCCAAGAATGACAGCCTGTGTCACCCCCCCACACACACACACTTTCCACTGGCTCATGTGACAGGTTGGGGTCTGTCCTGATAGAGCTGCTCAGACTCACAGCCACCTTTCCCAGCTCCTGCAAAGCCCTAGCTAGCTCTTCACTCAGCCAGGGTCCCTGGCCAAGGCCCAGAGTGTCCCAGTTAGGAGGTTCCCAGATTCACTTTCTGCCAGCTCTCATTTCAAGTGGTCATCAGCAGGGCAGGAGGGGAGCTCCAATACTGAGGTCCTTCCTCTAAGCCAGACTGCTTTGAGCATGAGACAGGTAAGTTCCTAGCCTGATGGGAGTAGCTGACTTATTAAGGAGTTATTAAGGATCTACCTATCCATTTGGTAGATAGCCTTGTGCTCACTCATACTTGGGAAACCCAAACCCCAGCTCTAGTCCCACCCCCGACCACGCATAGACGCACACCAAACACTTCAGCTGGGTTGATCCCGGCTTCAGCGATTACTCTAGGTTTCTTTACCTTTCAGGACAAGGTTTGTGGCGTTAGGACTAAACAGACACCATGGTGTCACCTTCATACATCGATTCTCCCGGACCTTCAGGCTGCCTGAGAATTGACTAAATTAAGTCTCTTAGCACAGACCTGGTAGCACTAGTGACAAGATTCTCAACACACAAGAGAATGGAGACATCACAGATCTCAGCTGGGGACTCTCCAGTGTAAGCTACGGAGGTTAGAGGGGCAGAGAGGGGCAGCCAGCCACAAGCAGGTGCCTGACGTGAATCCTGTCTTTGTTCACAGCTCCCTGCCTGCCACCACCAGGGAGCCCCGGAGCGAGTTATTATATACAACAGACCGAAGTGAAGCAACATCATCCTGTAATCCAGATGTTCCTTATCTGCAAGCGGCCAAGCCAGTTCTGTAGCTATTGGTCACAGCCAGCTTGCCGCCAGGTGTCATAGGCCCGAGACTGATCACTTTAAACTAGCAAGCTCCTAGATAGTGACATCCCATTCGACACACACGTGTGGACATGGCCATTCTTGGTGTGAACAAGCTCACAACTCCAAACTCTGAACCCAGGGGGAAAAAATAGCATCAAAGGAAACATTACAAAACTAGGGACTCCCGAGCAGGCTGTGTGTGTCCATGTGTGTATCTGTGTGTGTATCCATGTGTGTGTGTGCATGTGTGTATATCTCTGTGTGTACATGTACATGTTTGTATGTGTGTACATGTGCGTCCATGTGTATCTGTGTGTACATGTGTGTATCTGTGTGTACATGTGTGTATCTGTGTGTACATGTGTGTGTGTGTGTGTGCATATGTGTATGTGTATCTCTGTATTTGTATCTCTGTGTATATGTGTATCTCTGTGTGTATATGTGTGTCCCCATGTGTATCTGTGTATGTGCATGTGTGCATGTACATGTATGTGTAGCATTTTTTATATGAATCATGTCAGTTCTGCTCATTTTTGGCAGGGTCTCATGTAGCCCAGGCTTTCCCTGAACTATATCTACAGAGGCAGTGGGTGACCGAATGTAGATCCTCCTGTCTCCACTTCTAGAATGCTGGGATGACAGATGTGCACATCTGGCTGGAAGTCTTCCCACTACTGTGGGAGGGCAGCCTAAGGGAGCCCCTAATTACCGCCCTGCTCTCTAGTGTCCCCTCAAGCAGTGTGCCACCCCTCATCCCTTCCCTATGGAGGGGACTAAGCCTGGCGCTCCTTCCTGGAACTGCAGAGGTACAGCGGAAGTTGTAAGTCTCAGACGTGGCGTTCGTCGTGGGTATTCGAAGGCTACCTGTACTCATCCCCACTGAGCCATCCGTCTGCTGGGCCACAGTAAGCCCTGCAGAGAGGACCACATGGCCAGCAAACAGGCCTGCCACAGCCATAGTGCTTAGAGTTGCATGGCTGCAGGTGAGACCACAGCTCTGCACACAGTGGGACCGCCACCTTGAGAGCAACCCTGAGCCAGGAACACTCAGTTGTACAAGCACAAGTATCTGCTCCAGGCTTGGGGGCAAAGTGTTCTTCAGCCAGGGGTGGAGAACGAACCAGCCATCGCATGTCATGGGTTGGGTCTCGGTCTTTTGAGGTCTCGTCACAGGAGCCTGTGGCTCCTTTGATTGGCAAGTTGAATGTTAATGTGAACTGAAGTCACACCCCAGTATAAGTTGTTAAGGTGACAAGGGGAAGAGGGTACAAACCTTTTCTCTAAGATCCCTGTGTATTGGTGAGTTCTATTCTGATGGGTGAGTGTCAGCCTCAGGCTAAGAATGTGTATAAATTCTGTGATATATAGCATGTATACATACATATATGTGGTCTATACATTTCATTTCTTTATGTACCATGGACATCTTCTCATTTGACTCCAGATCCAGCAACTGTTGTATGCTGGGTTTGGCTGAGGACAATGCCCGCTCTCACTGCCGATTTCTTTAACGGACATGATTCATATCAAAAAGGCTACACACATATGCACATATGAACACACATACATACACATGCATGCACATGCATGTGCACACACATACAGCTGCTCAGTATATACTAACATATATACATATATGTTATATACAAAGATATGTGTGTGTATATATAATACATATATATGTGTATATATATAATACATATGTGTGTGTGTGTTATAGAACCCAGGGTCTTGCACATGCTAGACAAGGGTTAGGTCATTGTTATTTATTTATTTATGTATTTATTTTGTTTTTTGAGACATGGTTTCTCTGTGTAGTCCTAGCTGTCCTGGAACTCACTCTGTAGAACAGGCTGGCCTCGAACTCAGAAATCCACCTGCCTCTGCCTCCCAAGTGCTGGGATTAAAGGCATGTGCCACCACTGCCTGGCTTGTTTTTATTTTTAATTAGTCTTTATTTTTTTTATGTATATGGGTGTGTGTCTGTGACCTCATGTATGCAGTGTTCCTATATGTTGGAAGAGCACATAGATCCCCTAGAACTGGAATTACAGATGGCTAAGAGCTGCCATGTGGGTCTGGGAATCGAACCTGGGTCCTCTGGAAGAGCAACCAGTACTTTAACGGAGAAGCCATTTCTCCAGCCTGAGCGTCTGGTCTTGAACATACAAATCTGTGATTGTTTTCTTTATTGAGTCTCTGAAGTCTGGCACATTTATGAATATGTGAACTACTGCCAAGTCCTGATTTAAAACCAGTCAAAGGTCCCCATGATTGTAAATAGAAAGGACAGATTCTTTCTGCCGAGGCTCCTGGGGTCCCCCGTGTAGCCTGACCTTCTTAGACCAGCCCCTGTATGTCCCTCCTCCTGTCTGGCACTCTGCCAGGCTCACCCATCTTTCTACTCCTGTTAATCTCAGACTCTGCTCTCTCTCCAAACTCCACACTCCACAGTCAAGGTCAACTGTGACCTGCTTCCACCCACCCGGATGGATGCCTAAGGGCAGAGAGTGTGAGCATTGTCCTCAGCCCAAGCCAACACAGGACAGTTGCTGGTGCCTGGGTCGAATGACACGGTGCCCACTGCACATGCCATCTCAGATCTGGAGAGCCCAGAAGGGTGACAAGGTCAATAGTCAGGATAGCAGGACAGGTGGGAGTCGCACCCACCTTGGGAGCAACCTCGGGGGCAGAGCCAAGATCCCTGGAGCTGGCACCCAGCCTTCCCAGGAGCAGGAATTTCTAGTCTTGTGTTCTCCCACTGTGCAGGACATCAGAGAGAGCTTTGTCCAGCATCAAAACCAAAGAGTCTTGCAGACACCTGTCCATTCGTCACTCTGGAAACACAGAAAAAAGGAGCTACCTCACCAGCTGGGTGCTGAACCTCAAATCTGTTTTGACTCCTGTAACTTGGGGATTTCCCCATCTCTCTCTCTCTCAGCCCCTTCTATGCTCCTTGGCTTTCTTCCTCCGCACATCTGAATCAATAAGACCATTGACAAGGCATCTCTTCCTCTTTCACCTGTCACTCTCCTCCCCTCCCCACGAACTAATTTGTGAATACTGTGTGTTGTATTATCCTCTTCGCTGTCCAAGATTGTCCAATCAATACTCTGCAAGAACCAAATGATGCCCATCGGAACCTTGGCACTCATCTCCATGCCAAAGCTGTCATAAAGTTCATCTGGAGGCCAAAGGCCTTGGAGGGGACCCAGCCAGTCTCAGGACAGCTGCGTGTGCTGTGAAGCCAACCAGCACCTAGGACACAGCACAGACCAAATGATCGTAAAGCTAAGTCACTACAGTTGCAGAGGTGATCCCAGAGTGAATTGGGTTCCTCCCCCAAAGCCTCTTGGGGGCCACAGCGATCCAGCCCCAGCAGGATGCAGTGTCTCCCCAGCCTTCTTTCTTCATCTCATTCCTGGAGACTGGCTTTTAGTGTGGTTGCTTGGTTTCTTGTGGTACTGATGATGGAAGCCAGGGATTTATGCATTGATCCACCGTTGAGTTCCACTCTCCCCAGACCCCGACTGTGCACCCTTATTGCATGCCTCGTGTTTGTAAGGCTAGCTTTGGAGACAGTACACCTTGCAGCTGGCCTTTTTCTGAAGACTGCCCATATCTCTGACCTCCCCATAAGTCTGCTCTACTGGTCATCACATGCCCAAGGCTCCCTCACCTTCAGTGTGCTACAGAGTGTATGACCAGGTGGGAAATACACCTGCAGGCAGGTTGCCTTTGAACAGCTCGGGGGAATGAAGTCCACCTGGCTCAGAGCATCTCCAGGTGGACTTCACCAAGCCCACACCTGCACACTTTTAGAATCCCTGATGACAACCGGCTACACATCAGGAGCCCCTAGCCTTGCCCAAAACATCAAAAGACAGAGGCAAAAAAAGAGGGGGGGGACAGAAAAAGGTGGAAGGAAGCGGTCAACGTCAACAGATACAATTCCAACTCCTTCTAACCACACAGTACAAACCGTGTAAGGACACACTTGGCATTAGCAAAGGATTATGGTACACCGCTAACCCATGAGGTGGCAGAGAAACACGGATAGTTTTGGGTCCTGCGGTTCACAGCCCTAAGACCAGAATTCTTACATCAACACCAACACGGACACATACAATAACCTTTGTAAACAAATGTATAAATGTATAGATATCTAAAAACCACACCATCAAGTGTTTTGACCATAGCATTCCTTGGGAGAAAATAAAATTGAAATATTACAGAACATCTTCTGTTGTTACAAATTTAACCTAGACCCTCCTCCCACTCGGCATGACAAGACTCCTTGGCTAGGTGGCCTGAGAACTCCAGGCCCTTAAAGAGCACAGGTCTCAGCTCCCCATGGACAAGCATGGAGTTCTGGGTGTGCTGTGAGTTTCCACTCTCAGCCTTTACAAAGCTGGCAGGGGTGGGGAGCTGTGCTGGTCACCAACCTACTGGCTGGACCCCAGCGGCACATCAGAGTCACAGAAACAATGTTATGGTTGTTGGTCCTGTAGAGAAACTTCTTGCACTGAAGCTCTGTAAGGTTAGCCCAGGAGCTACCTTAAGGTTCAAAGTCATTACACTGTTCAGAGTGGGGTTCTGGTTGGCTTTTTAAGAAAGGGTTTCTCTGTGTAGCTCTGGCTGGACTGAAACTCACTATACAGTGAGATTAGACTGGTCTCTATCTCAAAGATCTACCTGTCCCTGCCTCCCAAGTGCTGGGATAAGAGGCATATGTGCTACCACCATGCCTTGGCTCAGAGCAGCTTTTTAAAAACCACATTGATGTAGAGGAAAGCCCTCTACAGGAGCCCTACTAAACAGCTTCAATTTTCAATTTTCACTCTTAAACTTGAGCGGGATTTTGTGTGGCTTTTTTTGTTTGTTTGTTTTTGTTTTGTTTTGGGTCCACATCCCTTTCAATCCCAGCAGCCTTCCTGTAAAAGTTCATGCAGAGCTGTCTCTCTGGGTAGAGGCATGTAAACTCCCCTGAATCGGAGAAAACGAAGTTAACTCCCTGGCTAGGTGGCCTGCTAACTCCATGCCCTTAAAGAGCACCGGCTTTAGTTTCTCGGTCCCAAAACGGGCTGGCCTAACCAAGTTAATTGCTGAGTTCTGCGCCTTGAGCCAGGTGGAGCTGCTTACTTTGAAGCTAGGTGCTTTTCAGAGTCAACAGAGGTGCTGAGAAGAATCTCAGAGTCCAGTGACCCACGGGGTCCCAGGGGTCAGATACAGAGTCCCAGGGGACAAATGTGGGGTCTAATTCCATGCTTCATACCAAATCGCCCAGACTCACCAGGGTCTCCACCTCGTCCCTCTCCAGCGCCTTGTACCGGTGGTTCTGGGCCAAGAAGGCCAGTTTCTGCAGAAACTTGAGGCGTCTCCCCATGGTGAACTGGTGTCCAGGCTGCTCCACAGCCGGCCGTGGGGCTGGTCGCAGTCCCTGCTCGAGTCCCTGGGGCCCTAGCGAGGCCGCGGCTGCTGCGCGCCCAGGCTTCCCGGGCGGCCAGGTTGCCGGGGAGCTGCCTACCTGGTCCCCAGGTGAGCTCCGCCCCTGGGCAGGGCTCAGCAGCTCCGCCCTCTGCACGCCTGGCCCGCCCCGCTGGCGCCAGGACCCCAAACTCCAAGGGTCAGCCGCAGTGGCTCTGGAAGGATCAGGAAGCCTCTGTCTGTGTGGTCTCAGAGCTCTGATTCTTGTCCAAACCTGCCAGAGCATAAGAATCGCCTGAAAGGGAGAAAGTCCTGAGTTAAAAGCCTTACCTGGGATAGAGCAGCTCGGGGCCAGTCAATCATCTGGCCTCTCTGAGCCACCTGGCCGCATCTGTAACTGAAATAGAGCAGAAAGCTGAGACAGCCTTACCTACACCTATGTAGATGCGCCCTTGGGAGGACGGAAACTGGGGATGCCACAGCCACTTGTGGACGATATGTTTACCTGTAGAGCACACTCCTCTCTTTCTAATGATCAGAACAGCACCCCCTGTCCCAGGAAAACTGGGGATCCAGGAAAACAGTGTGATCCCGAAGGACTCAGCACAGAGCGTGTTTGCCTCGGCAGCACATTGGTACCCTGTAACGCAGAGAGGGGTGTCCTACACTTCGGGCTGCCCAGTGTGTGCTCTGGAAAGCTACAAGGAAAGCCCTCTACAGGAGCCCTACTAAGCCGCTTCAATTTTCAATTTCACTCTTGAGCGGGATTTTGTGTGGCTTTTTAGGTGGACCAGGGTCCCTAGCTCCACGGAGCAGAGGTGGCCCTGGAGAAGGCTGGGTCATGCCCCATCCTGGGTTTACTTTTGACCTCTGGCAGTTGATCAATTGACTGCATATTTGTGCGACTAACCTGTCAAATAGTTACCACGTGCCTCACTGGCTCCCCCAAGCGGTGGCCATTGCCGTCCTAGTCAACCTGACTGGACGCTTTGGTGGGCTTCACGTCTTCCCTGAATCTTTCTCTCTTAACAAAATCAAAGCACCTCCATCATCCTGCCGCCCATCCCCCACCACGATGCCTGCTCCCGCTGTGAGGCCCCTCCCCCAGCAGGAGACTTCACCCCACCCCCCACCCAATCCTAAAAAAAGGGAGGGAAACTGGACTCCCTCAGCTTTGCAGTCCAGGCCACGTCCTTCCAGACGTGTGTGACCTTGGGTGACTTTACCCTCCTCTCTCCACCTCAGTTTACTCCTCTGTGAGGTGAGGGAGACACTGCCTACCCCACCCGTGTGAGTCGGCATCCCAGAGGAAAACAGCACCGGAGAGCTGGATTGAGAGACTGTCTCCAAAGATGTGGACATGGCAGGAAGAGCATATAGGACCTGAGAGAGCAATAGGAAGAACTGCCTACTGTGCGAGGAGGGCCTGCAGGGTAGACACTGAGAGAGTAGAGACCCACTGTGTGCAAGTGGGGGAAGCTTCAGGAGCAGAAATGGCTCTGAGTATAAGCCAGGTGTCCCCTTGTGGGCTGAGTATAAGCCCACTGGTGTCCCCTCGTGGCTGAGTCTCTGGGAGAAGGGTAAAAACATATTCTATGGGCACAGAGGAGAAACTTCCAGAACAAATGTCAGGACCTGCTTGCTGTTGTTGCTGGTGCATGCTTGTGCAGAGAGACATCTCTGCCACTGCCTGGCACAGGCACCTGAGCTCTCAGGAGAGTCTGTGGTTCTTGTGGAGAACACGTGGGAACTTGGCTCCCAAGTTCTCCTGGGTCTTCTGCAGTTTGCCTCCTGTGATTCTAAGAAAGGATGCTCTGGTGAGGAGGAGTCTCTCACCTTCCCGGGGCATTGTTGATGGCACCAGATTCGGGCTGCAGCGGCAATGGGCTGGTGAGCTAACACCTCCCCCGCGCAGCTCGGGCTCCTGGATTCCATCACCACAGCCCGCTCCCGCTGGATGTGTGGAAGTTGGAATTTGTGGGCAGGCATGAGAATGAGCAGAATGTGTGAGAGGGGACACTGCGTGGTAGATGTCACGGGACACTCCCCCAGATGAAGCAGACCATGGAAAGATCAGCACGGCGATTGGAGGTGACTGGGTGGGCACACTCAGGCTTGGGAGACTAAGGTTTGCATTGTGATGAGAAAACGTAGCTGGCGGACACGCTTCTGCTAGATTTTTATTTCTGAACCCTGATCGCTGCCCTGCAGGCCACGTTCCCAGGCCTTCTCCATGCATAGCACTGTGAGCTGCGTGCGAAGTGTGCTGTTTGTAAGCTAACTCTAAGTTTGGACTTTCTGGTCCTGGGCTTTCTATTGGCAGCCATTTTGATTGGACACAGAGAGAGGGGCTTTGACATTCCTTCCTTTCTGCTCCTCTGAGTCCACGCTCCTCACATTAGTGTGCCCTGCTGGCCTCTCCCCACCTCTCTCCTGCTTGGTGCTGGCTTTTTAAGGCGAATACTCTCTGCCTTTCATCTTTACCTTGATCTGGAGTAAGCTGGGCTCCTGTGCAGATGTCCTCAGCAGTGACACCTGGTTTCCGTCTCTCTTCTTGTCTTGTCATCTGACATACCACAGTCACCCCTACGGACTCCAAGGGTTTTGATTCTTCCTTTGAGAGGTTCTATTTCATGTCTTTCTTCACCTTGGAAGACTCTAGAACCCACTTTAAGGAATGTCCTCAGACAAAACAGCCACCCCACCTGGGAACCCCTGGGGTGTGCAGTTTGGAGCTGGCCCTGACAGCTGAGCCAAGGGCGGGGCCTAACCAGAAGCATGTAGCCTTTCTTGAAATGTCTGCTCTGGACATCTTGAGCAACGAGTGAGGTCACCCTGGTCAACTCCCTTCACTCTCTCCTTGAAAGTGGAGTCCTTTCATTCTCTGTGAATTTGCCCCCAAAGAATGCATCTTGAAAAGCAGGCTTCACACAGTCTCAAGGCACCTGAAATTTATTTGGTCATAAACTGCACTCCCAGGAGGTGTCCTCCTCAAAGAAGGTGCATTGCACACGGGTACGCTCTTTGAAGAGGAATTTTGGAGACACATTTTTAAGTTGTAGAAACAAGCAGGAAGCGACACATTCTTGTACAAACAGTTGTGTGTTAGCAACACGCACAGAATAGTACAACCACAGGAGTAGGTGTGGCACACCTGTAACCCCAGCACTGGAGAGTTAGAGGCCAGTCTTGAGCTACAGTGTGAGACCTTGATTCTTCCCTACTTCAGTTAACCTAGATAATCCCTCATAGAGAGGCCCAAAACTTTGTTTCCATGGTGACTGTAAACCCTAGCATATTAAACATCACATCAGAGGGTGGGTCCTTATCTACAGTGAAGATCTTCATAGATGCACTGTTTGTAAGCCTCCAGGAGTAAATTCAGCCCCGGTTGACCAGGGTCCTTGCTGTGAGGTGTTCACTAGAGAAGGGCTTAAGCCAATAGAAAGTCTATTAGCTGGCTGGTGGCTACCCAATGTAACATTGAGCCTTTCTCGGGGTGAGATTTTTTTTCTTTAAAAAAAAAAAGAAAGATTTATTTATTATATGTAAGTACACTGTCGCTGTCTTCAGACACACCAGAAGAGGGTATCAGATCCCATTACAGATGGTTGTGAGCCACCATGTGGTTGCTGGGATTTGAACTCAAGACCTCCGGAAGAGCAGTCAGTGCTCTTAACCGCTGAGCCATCTCTCCAGCCCCTCAGGGTGAGATTTTAAGTACAAAAACCATGTTCAGGGTTGACATACTTCAGTTAGCAAGAACAGTTAGCCAGAAATGGAATCACAGAAGCCCCAAAACAAAGTTACTACATTTAGAGACTTTCCCAGAACTATGGACATTGATGGATCGGGCCTTTGTTTTAGTGTCGGCACATGGTGCTCTCTAGGTTCTGAATGGAATTCCACCATGGCATCAGCTGTGCTAAGATCTCAGCCCCTGTAACAGTTCTGACTCCCACACTGGGGATGTCATCAGAGTGACAGAACTGGTGATAGGTGGGTGAGCGTCACTCAGAAGCTGAAGTGTCACCAAAGAGGGCCTGGGACCACCCAACCCTGGAAGGAGTGAGAAGGCTCCTGCCCCAGATCCTGCAGAGGGAGTGCAGTCCTGCCATGCCAGTCCTAGACTTCAGACTTCTGGATCTAAGAGAACAAATACTCAAGGTTTGGGGCCCTGAGGATAGGTGCTGTTCACTGTCACGGCCCAGAGCTGGGGACAAGCAGTAATGCCTTGAAGACAGTATTATATTAAAAGAGGTGACCCGGCACAGAAAAACAAACAGTGCATGTTCATGCACACACACACACACACACACACACACACACACACACACACACACACACGGCTTAGCTTCTGACCACAAGTGTCTGTGGGTGAGAGCCGAGGCCAGGGGTTCATGAGGAGGGGGAGGAGGGGTGTGGTGTGGAGAGCAGGAGAGTGCTTGTTGTGTCGGAGTGGAAGAGAGAGTAAGGTATTGGGGGGGCAGGGGAGCAGGGAGGTGGGGGAATCGACCTAAACCAAGTGCGTGTAGGAAACCCCATAATAAAATCTGTATACTAATTGAGAGAGACAGGCAGAAAGAGACAGAAAGAGACACACAGAGATAGAGACAGAGACAGACAGACAGACAGACCACACACACAGAGAGAGAGAGAGAGACTGGGACTCCAACGGGGCCAGGGCTGGAGAGGTGGCTCAGCAGTTAAGGGCACTTGTTCTTCCAGGGGACTCCGATCAGTTCCTGGCTTCCATGTCAGGGAGCTCACGACTGCATGTAACTCCATCTCCTCGGACACCCTTTTCTGACCTCCACAGCCTCAGGCTTGTACACGATACACATGCAGGCAAAGCTCTTATGCACACGGTATAAGATTAAATAAATACATTTTTTTAAACAAAAACTAAGCAGGATGCCTTGGGAGGGGTCCTTTGGCAAAAGTGGCCGGGAGGTGACATGAAGGCATGGAACTGAAAGTAGGAAAGGGACTCTGGGGGACAGTAGGCTCCAAAGAGCAAAGCATACAGCCAATGTCAGACACTTCCAATGCTCGCTCTCAAGTCATGGCCACTGGGCTCTCAGAGTCTTCTCCACACCTGTCCTGCTGTCACCTCCTGGTGACATCAATGGTCTTGCAGGGTTTTCATTCTACCAGACAGGACAAGCTCCAACCTGTGACTGGGAACGGCAGTGACCCGGCGAAGGTGCCCCAGGATTCACTGCAGCCCAAGGGGTAAACACATAGCTCAAATGCCTCGTGCCTCCCCCTCCTCCCCCAACCACAGGCATCTCTATTTGGTCACCAGGTCACAGGAATGGGTCATTTTCCCTGGGCCATGGCAGGCCTGGGAATCCTTCTCTTACCATTCATAGAAGCCACCATAATTGTCGACACCTGACATACGACTGTTCCCTATGGACCAAAGGGTTTTCACAGGGAGAGAAGCCCAAGCTTGGCTGGGAGGACATCCAGAAACCTTCTAGAAAGTAGATATACAGACGGAGATCTCCAAGTCACAGGCCTTTGCTTCCCAGGTTAACGTCATGGTGCGGTAGGAATTTGTGGTTCCGGATAAATGGCTCCCCCAGGCTGCAGAGATGGTTCAGAGGGTGCCTTTCTGTGGAACACTGAGGACTCAGATGTGGATCCCCACAGCTGAGGCCAAGCATGCCACAATAGCATGCATCTGTGGTCCCAGCATCCCTACAGAAAGATAGGATGCAGAGATAGGGGAAAGGGGAGCCCCTGGAAGCTTCTGGGTTAGCTTGCTTGCTCTGCGCAGTGGTAAACAAAAGATCCTGTCTCAAACAGGGTCCAAGAGGAGGATTGAAACCCAATATTATCTTTGACCTACACACACACTGGCACATATGCATACCACTCACACACACAAAGATGAAGGAGGAGGAAGAAGGGGAGGAGGGAGAAAGGGGAGGGGGAGGAGGGAAAGAAGCAAGAGCAGGGTCCAGTGTGGCGAGCCAGCAAGTATATTGGAATCCTTTCTAGAAACATGGGGCTCAAAGGCAGCTATGTCACCAACAATTCAACCCCAGCGTGGGTGATACACAGATGGAGTGTCCGTCCCCAGGCAGCACTCTTCTCCTGGCTCCTCTAGCATCTCCAAGAGGGTTACAGCTGAGGCTGTGACCTCAGATGAGGATCTGATGGGAGAGGGGGAAGAGGGAGAGAGAGCAGAGTAGGGGGAGCCAATAGAGGGTACTTGTGGCTCAGAAGGTCAGTGCTGTGGAATTCCACTTACATATTGTCCGGAGAGTGATGTGAAGTTTCTGCACAGACACGGGGAAGCCAGGCTAGAGACAGCATGGTGAGAATATCTACATGGTAACCGGCAATTCTATTCTGAGGGAGGTAATAGTCACATACAGCCTTTCGAGTTACCCAGTGGCACGGAGACCACACGCTTGCCCTGTAGCCAGCCCATGTCCCTGGTTCTGATGTCACACTTTAGCCATGTCAGACATAACTGTCGGGGAAGCAGTTCCTGCCAGTGTTCGCCACACCTAGGCGTTCTCTCTGGAGACCTGGGGGCCATCTTGGCACCCCCTGGTAACCCTACACTTATTCCAAAATAAACACATGGAAGAAATATCACAGGTCCCTATCCCTTCCTTTTAAGTTCCTCTGTGGCCCCTCCAGAATGCTTCTGCCCACATACCTGATCTAGAGCACTGCCAACTGTCTGCCCCCTATGGCCTGTCATCCTCACGAGAGTCAGGCAGAACCTGCCTCTTCCCAAAGGCATCCGCAGCCTCTGGAAGAGTGTCTGGCACACAGTAGGTGCTTATGGTCTGTGGCTGGTCTTAATATGCAGCCAAGGATGAAGTAGAACTTTTGACCTTCTTGTCTCTACCTCCCAGCTGCTAGGATAACCAGTATTAACTAAGAAGCCAGTTTATGCCGTGCTGGGGATTGAACCCAGGGCTTTGAGCATGGTAGGGAAGTATCCTACCAATTCAACTACATACCCAGCTCCCACAGAAAGACTTTCGGTCCACAGTTTGGCCGGTGTAGGAAGAGTATGCACCAGCAGCCTGTTTAATCAATGACTTTGGGCGTCTGTCTACAGAGTGGAAGGAAGGAATGAGGGAGGGGCTTGTGGCTGGATAGTGTCCCCAGCAGTGACCTGGAAGAACGGAACCCAGCTCTGTGCTTGGGTTCTGATCCTCATTCCACCTCTGGCACCCCACCAAGTCCAGAGGGAACCAACGGTGAGGGCTCCACCCAGGCCTCCTAGGTCCCCTTTCTTCCAGGTTTCTGCTCCATTGTCTTATTTAGTCCCTTGGTGTTGGGGGCTCCCTTTCTTCCTTCCTTTCTTTCTTTCTTTCTTTCTTTCTTTCTTTCTTTCTTTCTTTCTTTCTTTCTTTCTTTTTTAAAGATTTATTTATTTTATGTCTATGAGTACACTGCTGCTGTCTTTAGACACACCAGAAGAGGGCATCAGATCCCATTATAGATGGTTGTGAGCCACCATGTGGTTGCTGGGATTTGAACTCAGGACCTCTGGAAGAACAGTCTGTGCTCTTGACCGCTGAGCCATCTCTCCAACCCCTGAGAGGTCCCTTTCTGACACCCTGTCCACTACGGAGAAGCTGTCCCCCCTCCCCCACTGTGGCGGGGTGAGACTTTTCAGTGATGTGTCTCGCTTGGTTTCATGCATGCTCCGGTATGTAACCCTTCACCTGTGTTCTGCAAACATGCTGGTTTGTTTTCTATTGCTGTGAGAAGACATGGAACACCTTGGGGAAGGAGGGGCTTATTTGGCGTATGTATTCTGGGTCAGAATTCATTGAAAAGCACCAAGGCAGAAACCCAAGCAAGGCAGGAACCTGGAGGCAGGAGCTGATGCAGAGGCCATGGAGAGGGGCTGCTCACTGGCTTGCCCCTCAGGATGCTTTCTTACAGAACCCAGGACCACTAGCCCAGGGGTGGCCTTGTCTCCGAGTGGGTTGGACCCTCCCCCATCGATCACTAATCAAGAAAGTGAACTCCTATTTTGTTATAGGCCAACCTGATGGGTGCATTTGTTCATTTGAGACTCCTTTTCCCAGATAACTCTAGTTTGTGTCAAGCTGACAAAAACCAACCAACCAACCAACCAACCAGCCAACCAACCAACCAACCAAACAAAACCACTTTACCAGAACAGTAAATAAAAGCAACAAACTCATTGGTGGCCTTATTTCTTCAGCTGTCATACACACACACACACACACACACACACACACTTTTTAATCTTAAAAGATCAGGTCCATAATCCAACAGTTAGTAATTTGAAATATGTTAGTATAAAACCTTGCTGATTCGCAGAGAGGACATTCTGACTTCTCAGTGGCTGTCACTGGCAGCTGGCGGCTGATGGCATGCAGATGGGGAACAGGAATTACCAGGCTCAGCCGTGACTAGTGACATGAGATCTGTCACCCCGATCCTCTGCTCTCTCCAGTCTCTCAATCTGGCTAGGGTGGCACTCCTTCATCCAGTGGGCAGGGTGTCACCCGTCTCCACTCACCTGTTGAACCACTCGAGTGTGACCTGGCAAGAAGCTGGAGTCTCTGTGAGCAGGAGAGACAGGTGTGGGGTGAGGAGGTGGCTGTGCCTGTCCCTCGCTATGAGACACAGACACAGGTGGCAGAGCCACCAGGTAGGGAGCTTCATTGTTACTGCTGTGTGGCTCTGGCCTGCTGGACTTTCTCTCCCTGGTCCCAGGATCCAGGGCAGGAGACTCCTAGCATGCAGGCCCAAGGAGGTTCTGACAGACTTCTTATAGTCTTCACCTGCTGGCCTGTCCCAACTCAGAGGTTGCTTCCATTTTCTAACAAGATAAACTCACAGAGCAAATCTAAGCCAAAATCAGGGGAGCTAGACACTGGGGACTCAGGAATCCCTGTCTTGACTGCCATGTTGGCTAGAGACAAGCCCTGGAATGTGGTCAAGAGCTGTCCTCTCCCTCTCCCTCTCCCTCTCCCTCTCCCTCTCCCTCTCCCTCTCCCTCTCCCTCTCCCTGTCTCCCTCCCTCCCCCTTCTCTCTTCCCCTCTCTCTCATCTCTCTTCCCCCTCCCCTTCTCCTCTTCCTCTCTTTCTTCTTCCTCCCCCCGCCCCACTCCCCCCCCTGCTAGATTTTTCCAGCCTTCCCTCTTTTCTCCTGCCCTCCCCACAGTGGATTCATGCTTGTACAGCCTTTTCTTTGTGGCAGACCATGGTAGTCAAGGGGGAGGTGATATTGTCATTGTTCTAAGGGATGGAGAAGCCAGAGACTCTACCCAAGGCCACTGGGCGAGGGTCAGGCTCGTACTCCAGGCTCAATCACATGCTGTGTTTCTGCAGCTACTTGGCTGGTGATCACTTGGCATGGCAACCCCAGAGACCAATACTCAGAAACTTAGCTTAGACATTCCCCACCTCCAGGAAGCCCTCTCTGGCTCCTCCCCCAGAGCCCTGAACTGGTTTTCTCCCACACCTACCTCATAGCACTGAAGGGCACAGACAAGAGTATATCCCTGTGCCTTTAGGAAGGAAGGTTCTGGGTCCTAGGGTCCTGCCTGCTTTACCCAGGATTGTGTGCCTGTCCTATGTAGCAAGCAGCACAAGAGGACCCTCCCTGGTGGTCATATGTGCAGAGCATCCTTCCCTATGGTCACCTGAAGGGGGACCTGTCTACTCTTTCCTTAGATCAACCTAATGATCTTGTAAGGATGCTCTAGGGGGAAAATGGGGGTGGGCAAGACCAGGGGTTGGGAGTTAAAGCTAGAAGATCTGATGGAAAACCACCAAGGAGGACTAAGCCAAGGTCAGCAGGACCAGAACACAAAGCAATTATTTAATTAAGTCTGCTCGTACAGGGAAGTCCTTGTGAAGGGACTTGGCCCAGGCAGGGCCACTGGCCTGAGGCAGCTTCCAGCTCACCCACCCTCCCCAGCTTCCCAATACCCCTCCTTGCTGAGAGCACCCAGGACTCAGCTGCTGTACCCAAAGAATCCATCTGGCCCCAGGAAGCATGGCACCCCCCACACACACACACACCCTGTTCTCCTTGATAACCTCCAAGGGGTAGCCTCCAGCACAGCACATTTAAGGATATTAAATAGTTAAAGCCCTGACTCAGACCTGAGATGGCTCAGCAGGGAAGGAGCTCACACCCAACTTGACAGCCTGAGTTCATCCCTGAGATATGGTGGAAGGAGAGCCAACTTGGATAAGTTGTCTTCTGACCTCCACACATGTGCCATGGGCAGGCACACACACACACACACACACACACACACACACACACACACACAGACTGTGGGAGGCACGGAGGTCCTTTTACTCACAGATAAGCACCAAGGGACCCAGGAATATTAAACACATAAAGTTGTTTCCTCCAAGGAAGGGACTCATAACCTATTATCTGCCCAGAAGGCTGGGAGTGGACTTGGTTGACAGACAGCCTGGTGGGTGACCTTGGCTGGTGATCTGTGTGGCTGTGACTACACTGGATCCTTCCCCAGACCCTTTCTGTGAGCCTGTCAGTCTATAGTACCTACCTTTGTGAAAGATATCACTTGTACTTTATAAAAGTTTTGATATAGTCATGCCTTTGCTTTATTGTGCACATGGGATTGGGCTAATTATCACCAGGAGAGTTTTCACCTAACTGTGCCGTGCTTAAATATACTTAAAACAATCTACTTGGGGTTAGACTCCTGATGTTTGAGCCAACACCAGCTACTTAGCCTTGTTGAATTGAACTACCGTCTTGCTTCCCAAGGATCACGACTCTGCTGGCTGAAGCCCTCCTCCTTCCTCCTCCTCCTCCTCCTCCTCCTCCTCCTCCTCCTCCTCCTCCTTCTTCTTCTTCTTCTTCTTCTTCTTCTTCTTTCTCTCTCTCTCTCTCTCTCTCTCTCTCTCTCTCTCTCACACACACACACACACATAAATAAATGTAATTTTAAAAAATCCAGCTGTGGCTCAAGCCTTATAAAGTAGCTTACTTCTGCTACACGGTGGGCAGATTTATTTGGGGAACATTAGGGATGAATATATGCCTTCTGCAGGCAAAATCTGCCAAAGTCACCTAGAAGCTGCAGGTTCACATGACAAGGATGCTGAGCAGGGACCCAGGGCTGGTTAGGAGCTTCTACCAAGTGACCACACCACGCTGGGCCACTCTGGGCTTGGGAGTCTGAAGTCCCATTTCCCAGGAGCTCTTGAGTGCTGTTCTGTGAATGAATGGAGTGTGACGTCTAGGGTCAGATTCTTTGGTTGTTTCCAAGGCTTAGCTTGTGGAAGACACAGGAAAGGCCCCGCAAAGGCTATAAAGGAAAAGGGCAAAGAAAATGTGATTTGATTGTGGGTGGGACTGTTAAATTCCTGTCCTCCCTACACCCATCAGAAAGATGTATTTCTGCAAAGATGAAACCCTCAAGCCTCTGTGAGGTCTCCATGGCCCCTGATTAGCTACTGACCCATGCATTACCATTGTATACATTCTATAGAGGGGAAAACAGGTTTGGAGAACTGAGTCACTCGCTTAAGGCTACATGGTAGGGAGCTGGGATTTACAGACGGGCCCCATTGCCTCCAGAGTCTGAACTCCCGCCCTTCCTCAGCTATGATTCACCACCTCATGTTGAGCCTGAGCTAGCCACTCTAATGAAAGTTGTAGGCCTGGACTTATGACACATACCGAGGCTGGTTCCTGGTATTTGTAGAGAGCAGACAGGTTGGCATTGGTGCCTGCCTGCTCCACAATCTTTCAGGGATTTAGCCTTGAATACCCTAGAAGCTGGACCGAGCCTTCCTTTTCCACGCCCCCAGGGGAACTGCCGCTATCATGGCTGCCTTTTGCCTTGTGAGAGCATTAAAGTCTGGGCAGGTTCTTGGTTTGCAGGCAGGGGACCCTCTGGTGGTTGCAAACCTGGACCTTTGTATGTTTCTGTATGGATGTTTGGCTGGGCAGCTCCCTATGCAAATAGCCTCCTTGATATCCCTTGCTCCCTCAGCAGCCTCCCTGTGGCTCCTCAGAGCTGAAGTGACCCACCATGGGGACTGTATCCTTCCCTTCCCTCCACCTGGTGCCATCCTGCCCTCCAGACTACAACTCCAGGAAGCACCTTCACCTCTGAAAATTTCAGTTCTGGGCTCAGTACCCCCTCCTGAGGCCTCCCCCACCCTCTCTGGGAGCATCCTGCTTCTCAATACTTGCACAGTCCCTGGTATGTATGACTGTGGCCTCCTTGTTGATCTACTGGGTGACTGGTTTAGACTCCCTTCTAACAGGATGTCAAACAAGCCTGTGGGATGTGTTTCCCAGTGTACAGTAAGGACCACCAGCTGCTGATGAGCACTGGGATTCAGTAGATACCACAACGAAGCTGAGCTGGGGGATCCTGGGACCACATCAGTCAGACAGCTGGTCCTTATAGCATTGTCTGGCAGAATGGAAGAGAAGACAGGGCTTATGGGGCACCACTGGCCTAAGCTAGAAGGTGTGAAGGCAGCAGATTAGAAAGGAGGCAGTGGTCAGCCAGGTCTTGGGTTTAGGGTCAGCTTCCTACTTGCTGGGTACTTGGAGGGATTGTGATGTTCTGATGTCACCCTCCTGTGGCCAACTTGGGTGTGACAGCTGTTTGAGCAACCATCTTGCCTCCACTCACCAGCCAGTCTTCACTTTATGGAAAGTGCCTCTGTTGTCCCTTCCCAGGCTCTGCCACATTCTTGGAGTCACCTTCTGCAACAAGAGCACACAGTCCATCAGAACAGATGTTCTGCTTGAATGCCCACCCTGGCCTGCTGTGACCGTCACAGGACATCTGGATGCCTTGGCACCGCATGGCAGCTGGCCCTGGGCTCCAGTCTGCACACGTAGCTCTCCCCTGGCCTCAGCAGGGCTCCTGCCTGCATCTCTCTGTTCCTTCTTCAGTATGCTGGGGACTGAGCCTCAAGCACACTAAGTGCCGTACCTTTGAGCCATAGCCTTGGCTCTCCTACCTACCCAATCCACCTGGTTCATTCATCACATGTTCATCACAGCCACGGGGACAGCCACGGGGGCAGCCACAGAGACAGCCATGGGAGCAGCCCACAGGGGCAGCCACAGAGACAGCCATGGGAGCAGCCACGGGGGCAGCCACAGAGACAGCCATGGGAGCAGCCACGGGGGCAGCCACAGAGACAGCCATGGGAGCAGCCACGGGGGCAGCCACAGAGACAGTCATGGGAGCAGCCACGGGGGCAGCCACGGGGGCAGCCACGGGGACAGCCACGGGGGCAGCCACGGGGGCAGCCACTCCTCCCCCAGATCACATGCCCTTCTGCTGCCAATGCCTCTAATCCCATAGCCTGAGTTTTCCTGATCCCTCCCTAGGAAACCTCTGACAACCTGGTCCTCATGGTATTTAGTGTGTGTCAATACCACGAAGAAATGGGCTTTATGGGTATTCAAATTTCCTGCCTGGGCTACTCTGACAGGAACTAGGTTCACTGCATTTGCAGATGGAGCCACAGCCCTGAGTCACCTGTGAGCAACGCCTGACAAAGACATGCTACATGAAAAAAAAAAAAAAAAAGACATGCTACATGGAGGGGATGGGGGTGGGGGAAGGGTGGACAATGAGTGAGTGGGTGGGTGAGTGGTGGATTCATGGAGTGGGTGGGTGAGTCAATAGATAAAATGGAGAGATGAAAATGGATAGGTAGGGTACATGGATGAATGAAATGGGTAGATCGAGAGATGAGGAAGGAAGATCAAGAGAGGGAAGAAAGGAAGAAGGAATGGATGAAAAATGGATTGGATGGCTGAATGGAGGAATGGAAAAAGGATGGGTGGATGAGTGGATGGGTGGGTTGGTGGATGGATGGATGGATAGATGGATGGATGGATAGATGGATGGGTGGATGGATGGATAGATGGATGGGTGGATGGATGGATAGATGGATGGGTGGGTAGATGGATGGGTGGATGGATGGATGGATGGATGGATGGATGGATGAATGGATGGAAGGATTGGTGGATGGATGGGTGGAAAGATAGGTGGGTGGATGGACAGTTGAATGGCTGGGTGGATGGATGGATGGATGGATGGATGGGTGGGTGGATGGATGGATAGATGGATGGATAGAAGAATTGGTGGATGGATGGGTGGAAAGATAGGTGGGTGGGTGGACAATTGAATGGCTGGGTGGATGGATAGATGGGTGAATGAGAAGATAGGTAGGTTGGTGGATGGATGAGCAGGTGGGTGGATATATGGGTAGATGTGTAGCTTGATGAGAAGATGGATGGGTGGGTAGATGGATGGATGGTGGGTGGTTTATATGGAAGGATAGGTGGATGAGTGAATAGATGGATGGATGGATGGATGGGTAGATGGGGGTGGATGAATGGATAGATGGATGGATAGAAGATAGATGGAAGGATGGGCAAGTGGGTGGGTGGGCAGGTGGGTAAAGTGGATGTAAGAATGGATAGGTGGTTAAATGGGCGGGTGTATGTATGTATGGATTCTTAGATAAATGAACAATCAGAAAGATGGACAAATGATCATCTTCTCCAATTCCCTGCATGAGGGTAGGAGACACAACTGTGCCCATCCCCAGACTCTGACCAGAGTGTAAGGACATGACTGCCCTGAGCCCCCCTCTGGCTCATACTCATCATCATGACAGGTCTCGACTTTATTTCTCAAACCTAATTGCCATTTTGTTCTCTCTAGTCAAGTCCTGGTCTTTTGAAATTTATTCAGTCACACATATGCCTTCTCCCCTTTCTTGTGTCTTCTTCAGAGAAAGAGCGCCTTCTTCCTCTCACCTGGATATTCCTTGTGAAGCTTCTGTCGCTGGACCCGCCCTTCTGCACAACAAGCAAAAGGAGAAAGCTTTTAGGAGCTCGGGTGCTGTGCTAGTCAGTTTCCACTTACAGCTCTGTGCAAATGTTTTGACCTTATTTTGAGGATCAAAAGAGACCCGAGACCAAAGAGTTTGGGAACTGCTGTCTGGACCATAAAGCTCTCTGTCCCCTGGCCCAGGAGAGCAGTCAAAAGAAAGACTGTGCCTTAGGGTGGTCTTTAGCCTCTCTCTCTCTCTCTGTGTGTGTGTGTGTGTGTGTGTGCATGATTGTGTGTGCATTCATGCATGTGTGTGTGCATGAGTGTATGCCTGTATGTGCTTGGAGGCCAGAGAATACATTAGTATCCTGCTTTTCATTGTCTACTTTGTTCCTTTGAGGTAGGGTCCTTTGAACCTGGTGCTAGACGGGTAACCAGCAGTCCCAGTGTTGGAATATCACACCATTTTTTAAAAATGTAGATTCAGGTCCCTATCCTTGTGCCACAAGGGTTCTCACCCATCTCTCTAGTCCTAGCAATAAATTCTCAAATGACCCCAAAAAAGCACATAGCTCATTTCTGGGGGGGGGGTTGTTTTAACAGTGCTGGGCCTCGGTGGTGGCTCCAGTTATGTTCCTGAAGCTCTTCCATATTCCTGAGGTTACTCTGAATATGTGGTTTAAAAAACTATGTCTCTTGTAACAGTGTCTCTTGGTTACCGTGACACGTGTTCTTGTACTCTACTGAGAGCTTTGTTCTAAGGGAAGGTGAGGGACTTTAAGATGTTTCCAAACTCAGATATAATTATCAGCAATTATTTCTAAGTGACAGCCCTGAGGTCAAGACGGGGAGAATTCATTTCCACCTGGGGGGGTTGGAGGTGTTCCTGCGGGCGAGGAGGCACGCAGAGCACACGAGGGCATGTGCGGGTGCATGCACACACAGGTGCATGCTTGGGTGCACACATGCGCTTTGCAGGTCATGGTGGGGCAGGTTCCTGACCTGATTCCTCCCCCTTCCTGTGCCAGGGCCAGAGGTGGCACACACTCACTGCAGAGCTGCTGTGTGTCCGGTGAGACATAAGCACCCCACAGACATCGATTCAAGCCTTAGAATCTGCCCATGCAGTAATCAGTACCCCAAACCCCATTTTACAGATAGAAAAACTGAGACTAAGAAAGTCTGGTGAGAGAGCGAGGGCACCCAGGAAGGAAGCAGAAGGCTGTGAGAGGTTTCTGATGTTCTGGGCTGCAGACTTGCCTCCATTGCATTTTGGTTTTGATTTTGGGCATCCGTGGCGTGGTCTTGGTGAAGAGCCCATTCTCCATGCTTAGCTTCCTTAGGAAATGAGTCCATTTGAATTCAGACTCTCTAGAACTTGTCTGAATTGGTCTTAGAAATCATAGAATCAAATGAGCAAGATCAGGAGACCAGAAAGGCCATCCTGGAGCTGGGATGCAGCTCAGCTGGCAGAGTATTGCCTCAATGCACAAAGCCCTGTGCTCTATCGCCCTGTATATAAACCCAGCATGGTGGCTTATGGTATTATAGGCCTGTTATCCCAGCAGGTGAGGGCAGAAGAATCAGAAATCTAAGGCCATCCTTAGCTACAATAAGTAGCGGGTCTGGGCCAGCCTGGGCTATATGAGACCTTGTGAGAAAGAGTCAGGGATGGGGGGTTTCCGATGTATGAAGCATCTCTAGGGAAGCCAGGGTTTCTCATGGAAGGCATCCCTCTATCCTGCAGCACTAGATGGCTGCCTGCTTCAGGGGTTATATACCTGCAGGTCCACCCCCCTCTCCATCACCTGGTATCTAGGGACTGGCATTGATAAATGGGAAGACGCTACTCCGTGCAGAGCCATGATGGTCTTGTGTGTGTGTTAACCTGGCTGTTCCCTACAGAACTTCAATTAGCAGCTTGACCACTCTGCTCTCAGCCCATTTCACACAGGCTGGACCTTGCCATTCACTGCTTTACCCACGACCCCCAGTGACACGTGTTAATGATAACCCACTGCCATCTGAGAAGCAAGGATTCTCAGACAATTCAAACTGTGAGGTTTGGGCGTCCTGGATGGATCACCAGGTAAAGGTGCCTGCAGTGTGCCCAAGCCTGATGATCTGAGTTCAAGTTCCAGAGCCCACGAGAAGCTAAAGGGAGAGGAGGGACTCCCCAAAGTTGGCCACAGACCACATGTGGGCCTCGGAGCACCCACTTGCTCTTCCCTCGTCATATAATAGATTTTAGAAATTCAAATCTATGGGGTTAAAGACTGATCTAGAGATGGATACACAAGATCTGGTGTCCCCCAACACTTGTGCCTGCCTGGCTCCACTCCCAGAACTCTGCATGTTTTCCCCTGACCCTATGACAACAGGAAGTGGTCCCATTTTACAGGGGAAGAAACTGAGGCTCAGAGAGGCAAAGAAATCGACCCCAAAGCCACCCAGGTAGCAGACACAGACAGAGCTGGAGTTACAGGAGGGAGCAGAGTACAGAGGGACAGGAAGTGAGGCTCAAGGACTCTGAGCCAGGCTTGGGTGACAAGGTGTTCTCTGGCAATGAGGTTGGGGCCGGTCCAGGGCAGTTTGGACCAGTAGCGCTCACCTGCTTGCCGGCGTTGCTTAACGCACTGTCCATGGTTGGGTATGCCCTGGGCTTCATCCCCTGGCTGCAGGATATGGCACTCATAGCCTGAGGGACAGAGGAGTGGCTCTGCCCCATCCTCGGTGGTACTGCAAGTCTCTGCTGTGGAGGGACACAGGCCAAGTCTCAGACAGTGGACCTGGGGAGCAGACAGTGCACCCCATCCAGAAAGGCCAGTTTCCACCCGCATCCAGATGCTAGACGGTGCTGTGCCTCTCACACAGTGCACACCTGCACACTCAGACATCAAGCCACGTTTATACACACATGTGCACCCAGAGAGGCCTCCTTGCATCAGCACGCCTGCACACACACACACAGTCACAATGCCCTAAATGCACCATCGTATAGAGAACAACATGTGAACGCATGTACAACGGCATACCTGAAACATGCACACACAGCTATATCCACGTGTGTATGCAATACAACCGCCCACAATCAACACCTATATATACACATGCTTTCACACACGTGCTTAGTCACAGACACACATATGTTCATCCACAGCCACAAGAATGGGTGTGTGCATAGTAGTATACCCTGACGAACATGGTCCACATGAGGGCGTGCATAGCCACACGCCCAGATGCACACACACAAGTACACTGTCCCCAGTAAACCTCAGGCCCATATGTGGTTCCTTTAAGAAACATCCTTCACTTTCTATCCACATAAGGTATCTTTCTCCAGAGGTGGCCACAAGGCCCTTTAAGACTTTAGGGGTCCCAGACCCCCTTCCTTCTCATTCTCTACCCAGGAAGGAGACCCACTGTCAGGGAAAGCCTCACTCTTTCTCTGCACAAGCTACAGGAACCAGACTGGGCTCCCAGCCAGCATCCCTATGGCTCATGGACAGTCTAGTGAGAAAGGCTGGTTCTGATCTGGGGACCTGGCATGCCCAGGGGCAGGTACCTTGTAACACTTCCTCAGGACCATCCAGTAGCCAGCCGTTGCCACCCAGCCATCGTGGTTTGGGCTGCACCAGCCAGTCTAGAACTGACAGAGAACTAGGTGAGAGGGAGGGAGGTTTTCCTGGGGTGGGTTCATGTGACCAGCCCTGGGTGGGGAGAGGTGTGTCATCCCATAGAAGAGGTAAGGATGGCTCCCCACACACTGCCCTATAGGACACACCACAGGCCTGCAGCGTCCGGGCCACCCTTATCCTCCTGTCCCCCAACCCCACAGGCCAAGTGCTAAGACAGAATATAAGCAGGCTACCAACTGAGCTGTGTCCCACCCTGGATATACAGGTACACATGTATATTGAATTTTATTTTCAGGATGTGTGTGTGTGTGTGTGTGTGTGTGTGGTATGTGTGTGTGTGTGTGGTATGTGTGTGTGTGTGTGTGTGGTATGTGTGTGTGCATGTGGAAGGTCAGGCGATATCTTGGATGAGTGTTTTTTCTCCTTTGACCATAGGGGTCATCAAGTTGGTACCCTTAGCCTCTTATCCCTTACTCTTCTATGGGCTGAAACATCCTATAGGTTGGACTGCCCTTCAAAGGGTGGAATTGTATGGAGGTGACATGGTGTCCCTAGATGGGTATAGTCCATGCTGGGGGCTCTGTGCATGCAGGTGAGGCAGCTGCACCTAGCAGGAGCTGCCGGGGTGTCTGAAGGCTGCAGGTGAACACCCAGCCTAGGTAGCGGGTAGCTCAGCACAAATACAGCTCAGCTCTTTCTCTTCCCTAGGTCAGCATTGGGCCCACCCGACCTCCAACCCCCTGACCCTGGCTCAGCTTACCTGGCGGAGGTGGCACCGCCTCCAGGCAGGCATAGGCACAGCCATTGTAGCAGCAGCGCCTGTGTCGTGGGCACTCAGAGTCAGCCTGGCAGCGTGTGGCCTGACAGGCACCTGGGGGCAGTGTCCGTGGCGGTGGTGGGCAGCGGTCTGCATGGGGCTGCCGGGAGCCTGTCGCTGCAACCTCTTCAGCCTGTGGGACATAGTGAAAGGGCACTGACCTAGGCTTTCAGCCTGAGCCTCCTCCCTGAGAAAACAGTTATCTGCGCAAAGAGTGGGGAAGGTCTGGATTTGACTTGCTGTTTCTCTGCGAGTCCTCAAAGAGATGGCTTCAAGAGGGAGAGAAGGAAGGAGGGAAGGAGGGAGAGAAGGAAGGAGGGAGGGAGGGAGGGAGGGAGGAGCGAACTATAGAAAGAAGGCAGTTTTGGAGTGTGTGCCTGGACAGCAGTCTGCATGCAAAGTATGACCCGCTATGAGACAGCTCTCATCTGTCTTCATATGTCTGCATATACATGTAAACAAACATGCAGATACATGTACGTGTGCATTTCTATAGGAACATAGTTTTGTTTATGGTACATCCATGTATCGGGATCTCTAAGAATTCATACATCATACACAAGAGAACAAATTACACCATCTTGGATACGTCTCACAAGTAGAACACTTGATGGCCAGAAGGTGGCGCTGTTCAGGGAGGGTGGCAGAAATTTTATGGGGGAGGGTGTGGTTGGAGGGAGTACGTCATGGGCCCACCTATGCCTGTGAAAGAGATACGCGGTCCCTTCCTGTCCCCAGTGTCCTCACTGACAAGACTGTAAGCAACCTTGTCCGACCTCACATTCCCACTGCCAGGATGTTCTGCCTTGCCAAGGCCCATGGCCACGGAGCCAGCCAACTATGGACTGAACCCTCGGACACTGTCATGTTTCCCTCAAGTGATGTGGCAAACACCAGACTGACAGGGCTGGTGTCCTGGGCACGTATATGTCCGATTTGACATAAAATATAGACACCTGAAGGGAGGAAACCTTGGTTAAGGGAATGCCTCCACCAGATCGGGCTGTGTTATGGGCCAGCTCCATAGAGTGTTTTCTTAACTAGTGATTGATGGATGAGGGCCCCACCCATTGTGGGCGGTGCCATCCCTGCGCTGGTGGTCCTGGATTCTGTATGAGTAAAGCAAGCCGGTAGTAAGCAGCACCCCTCCGTGGCCTCTACAGCAGCTCCTGCCTCCAGGTTCCTGCCCTCGCTGTTTTGGATGATGAACCCGTTGTATGGAACTGTGTGCAAAATAAACCCTTTCCTCTCCAAGTGGCTTTGGTCACGGTGTTTCATCGCAGCAGTAGTGACCTTAACTAAGACAGCTGGTGGGGAGCTGCAGAGATGGCTTAGCGGTTAAGAGCACCAAATGCTCTTCCAGAGGTCCCAAGTTCAATTCCCAGTAGCCACACGGTGGCTCACAACCATCTGTAATGGGATTTGATGCCCTCTTCTGGTGTGTCTGAAGACAGTGACAGTGTACTCACATATATAAAATAAGTTAATTAATTAAAAAAAGACGAAATTTTTAAGAAAAAGATGGATTCGAGGGTAGAGGTGCTGGCTGCCTAGCCTATGATTAGTTTGACCCACACGGTAGACAGAGAACAGATCCCGGCACATTTTCCTCTCATCTCCACATGTGTGTGTGTGTTATTCCCCCCCCCCCCCAAAGTAAACGTTTTTTAAAAATCTGACTATCTACCTGCAAGGAGTAGTTTTGGAGTGTGTGGAGCTGGAGAGATGGCCCAGAGGTTAAGAGCACAGTTCCCAGAATCCTCCTGGCAGCTCACAGCCAACTGTAACTCTAGTTCCAAAGGATATGAGTCCATCTTTTCACCTCTGTGAGTGCCAGCATGTGCAGATATACAAGCAAAATACCCATGCACGTGCATGCACGCACAAACACACACACACACATATGTATATGCATATATATATATATATATATATATATATATATTGCACGCCTTTAATCCCAGCACTCAGGAGGCTTGCTGGCAGATCTGTGAGTTCAAGGCCAGCCTGGTTTACAGAGTGAGTTCCGGGACAGCCAAAGCTACACAGAGAAATCCTGTCTCATAACAAACACACACACACACACACACATACACAAAGTGACTTAGGCAGTCAGGTCTTGACTATGTATATACATATTAATCAGAACATACATGTTTAGTATATGTGTGTATGTGCATCATGTATGGGGAGGGATGAAGATGGGAAGACTGTGTGTCAAGACAGCAACACTGATCCACACTTGGAAATAGATTTATGATCTTTCCCAGTTCATTTTTATATACAGGATCTCATGCATCCCGCCGGCCTTGAACTTGCTGTGCCATTAGGAATAACCTTGAGCTCATGGTCCTCTCTCACCTTCCAGGCGCTTCCTTCCTAGCTGAAATGACAACTGGACTTCCCTGAGGCTTGTGATGGCCAAGCAAGCTGTTCAAAACTGCTCTGGCTGAGACAGTGCTTGCTGGAGCCAGAACTGTGCTTCAGCAGCAAGCAGGTGTGGACGCTGTGCACCTTCATCATGGGATCTGTGGAATGTTCAAAGCAGCTGGGCTGCATGAGAGAGGTCTAGCCCTGGGGAGGGTCTAACAAGACCTGGGGGTGGTGGAAAGACCCTGGTGCCGAACAACTTAGCTTATTTAAAGAAAAAGGGAGGGGGTTGTTTGCATCAGACATCCATAGTCAACATTAACGGTGCTTTAGCTGTTTGGGCGAGCTCTGCTTCACTCTGGTCCATCCACAGTCTACTGAGCTGTCTTCCTCCAGAATGCTTGAGTAGGGGCCAGCTCTGCCCTGGAGCCATGCAGTACTGCCGATGTCCTGCAGAGGGCGTCTGGTCACAGGGAATAAGTCCCTCTCAGGCTATTTCACCCAGTTGTTATCAGAGTTTTCTGATTCCTGTCCAAGAGCTGGGGTGCAGGTGTCATGGGAGGCTCTCGCCTACAGCCTGCTTCACCCAGAGAACCTGTCTCTTCTTGCTTGCACAGATTGTTCATTCAATTTGTGAAAAGTAGGGGGCTCCGTTAGGAAAGAGCTTGCCTTGAACCTGAGTTCAAGTCCCAGTACCCTTAAAAAAAAAAAAAGTCCAGCCCTATTGAGAAGTGCTTATGTTCCTGGTAATGGGGAGGCAGAGACAAGCCTGCCTCGCTTACTTTGTGAGTTCCCTGTCTCAAAAGACAAGGTGAACAGAGCCCCAGGCATACCCGAGCTTGTCCTCCGGCGTCCATACATACACCTACACCTGCACCCACATTTGCACTTTGCATGCACTTACAAACATCTGTCCCCACCAGGCACCCATACATCTATCCTCACACACATACACACATCCATCCCCCATCTATGTATAGTCTATCCATAAACATACAAACATACATACATACATACATACATACACATACAAACATACCTGCATACACGCATCTCTCCCCGAAACACATAACGGGAATAAAGAAATGAACGATAAGAGGAAGAAGACATTGCTAAGTAACTCTTGGTGGATACAGAGGAAGGCCTGAGGTTAGCACTCCCCTAGAGACTCGAGGGAGACCTGTGCGGGGCTTCTGACCCCCTTAGTCTTCAGTCTTTAGCATCCTGATGCTGTTTCCCACATCCATATGCTGTCCCCAGTTGCTTAGAAACTGCTAGCGTGGGGACATCACCCCTCACGCTCTGCTCCACATTCAGCATCTAGGGGATTAAGTGAACTGTGTCTTGTTCAGCCTCAGCAGCCCTAATCCTGATCCACCGTGACAGCCATGCCAGGCCCCCTTCAGAGGGTGACTGAGAGCCACTGGGTAGGGTCAGGCTTTCTCCACAGTAGGCTCCATGGGCAGACACCGTGGTGCCCAGGGGGTCAGCAGGACCCTCCTCTCTGACCTCTCTGGCCCTCCTGTCCCATCAGCTGGTCACAGACAGCCCTAGTGAGGCAGGGTCTGTGGAGAAATCAGTTGTAGATGGGCCACTGCTGTCCCGTGGGAACGCAAGGCTGTTTCTCGGGATGGAGATAGGAGATAAGCACCTTAGACCCCTTCCTGAAAAGAATCGTTACTGGTGACTGGGATCTGAGGGGCCCCGATTAAAGGGTTTTGAAGAGCACTCTGTGTCCTGCAAAAGGACACTTAGAAACACTCTCAGCAAAGGGTGCTTCCTGAGATCTGAGAAACTCAAAGAAACAGGGTGTACCTTGTAGCCCTTCCCAGCTCAGGTTAAAAGGCTTGGCAGCCCCAAGGGCCAGGCTAGGACTGGCTCCCTCAGCCCCTCCTCTGCCCCCCTTCCTCCCCTCCTGTCTTCCTTGTGCACCTCTCCCCATGCCCTGGTTGTCCCCTGTCCGCCATCTACCACCTGTCTAGCTGGTCACTTGTGTACTCTCTACCCACACACAGTGCCCCATCCAGCCTTTTGTCCCTGATAGATGTGCATGTGTGTGCACATGTGTGTCTGTGTGTGCATGCATCTGTGTATGTATATGCGTGCCTGTATCCGCCTGTATGTCTGTGTGTATGTCTGTGTGTCTATCTGTTTCTGTGTGACCCCACACTCTATAGACAAGACAGGGCCAGCCCATGCACCGTATTCCAGAGGCTGCCATGATACCACCGATATCTATGACATACATCAGTCCTGCTCTTCACCCAGGCTGTCCCCTCCACTTGATGCTTTGCATATCCTTGGTACTTGAACCAAGGAGCGAAATCTACCTTTAAGCAGACTCAAGAGAGACAGGTCAAGGCAGAGTTGAGATTAAGGGCTCAGGTTTAAGAATCAGACCAGTATAGGGTTGAACCTTGGATCAGTGGGATTGATTCTATAGGGAAAATTAAACCTCTGTTTTCTTCCCCTGCAAACAGCCATAGTTGCTGTGGTTGTGGTAAAGCCTTACGGGTGGGGTGCCCATGCCAGGACCCACAATGCTCCACTCCAGTCAGTATTGATCACTGCTGCCTCTATTGTGCCTGACTCTGCAGCTTATAGGGCCTCCCTTCCCATCTCTGTAACATGCTGTCCAAACACATCCATGCCCTCATTCCTCCCTGCCTCTCCCACACACATCACTCACAGGGAGTGATTGGCTGGGCACTCCCAACACTGTGAGCTGTGGTGTGATGCTAAGAATCCTGCAGGGACGGCAAGATGGTTCCATGGTTAGAGTACTGGCTGCTCTGACAGCTGACCAGGGTTCAACTCCCAGCACCCACATGGTGGCTCACATGTGTTTGGGACTCCAGTTGCAGGGGATCTGATGCCCTCTTCTGGCTTCTATGGGCACTGCATGCATGTGGTGCACAGGCATGCATATAGGCAAAACATCCATAGACACAAAACCAAACAACATCTTAAAAAAGAAAAGAAAGCCAGGCAGTGGTGGCTCACACCTTTAATCCCAGCACTTGGGAGGCAGAGGCAGGCGGATTTCTGAGTTTGAGGCTAGCCTGGTCTACAAAGTGAGTTCCAGGACAGCCAGGGCTATACAGAGAAACCCTGCCTAGAGGAAACAAAGGAAGGAAGGAAGGAAGGAAGGAAGGAAGGAAGGAAGGAAGGAAGGAAGGAAGGAAGGAAGGGGAAGGGAAGGAAGGAAAAATGTGTTCCTGGTCCCAGGAGTGCTGGCCTAGTGGCCCCAGACGATGTTCAGAGACAGAACTACAAAACAGCATTTAGTGGAAACATGGCAACCTCTCTATGGCAGGGTTCTTAGGCGATGTGGGGGAGGGGCACTGGGAACAGGCACCTAGCACCGAGACAGACTTCCTCCTTTGTACCACTCTCTGACAACTGCTATGTAGCCTTGTTTCTCTCAGCTAGGTTCTCTTGCTGGCCCTGTCACACAGTGTGGAACCTGAGGCACATGGCCACCACCCAAGGAAGTCCTAGGCTCAGAACCTGAGCCACCTGGTTTCATGGTTGCGGTCTGAAGCAATACTTGTCAGCTCTTACCCTACTCAGGAGCCTGCAACATGCCCCTCTGGGGGTGTTATTAGCCCACTTTGCAGATGAGGAAACAAAGTCACAGGACTAGCTCTCCAGAGACAGAGGCAAATTGGCTCTCTCTGACTCCTCCAGAGCCTTTCTGTCCTGGAGCCTGGCCCTAAGGGTCCCTCCTTTCACACTCCCCAGCTTCCATTATCCTGGGGAACAGCCCCAGTTCAGGGCACAACTATCTGCCACCCTCATCCAGGTACATTCTAGAAACAGCTCATTCCGACACTGCCTGTGGCCATGGCCCACCCTTCTCTCCAGCCTACATTGCCACAGGAAAAGATACAAGAGCACAGCCAACCCCTCAGAGAAGCCAGCCAGGCTGACAACATTCTTCATGACGCACCCTGTGATGTCTGCCCTGGCTTTACACCCCTACTAGGGACTTTATCTTAAGTGTGACCCCGAACACCTGCCTGGCAGATCCTCTGGGTACTGCTCAGATATCTCTCTGCCTCATGCCAGACCTGAGTAGAGCAATCCTTCTAAGTTCCTCCACCTGGTGGCTGCTTCTCCTCCTCAGGCAGAGAGTCTGACACCGGTGTAGATCCACAAAGCCCTGTTCTGTTTTGGTTGCTGCATCTACAGCACATGGGTCAAGGATTCACCTTCACAGGGCATGGGAGGGGAGGGTCCGAAGGTTCAAGTTCATTGTCCTAGAAGAGCCAGAGAAGGCTTGATGGGTGTGGCCTCCCTTCCCCCAGCCTGGAACCTGCCTGCTCAAGGGTGGAGCTACCGGCTCATTCGTCCTGCCACGCCTACTGCTGGAACCTGCCCTTGCTGCCTGGAGTCACACACGTGTTCGTCCTGCTACTGGACCCTGAATTACTTGGTGGGAAATTGGGTTCCCTCCCCCTTCCTTTATAAACTGAGTGTCTGGAAATATTAAATTGAGTCTTGATCAGAGTCTTGTCTTGACTCCATTGTTTCTTCCGCCCCGTCTAGATTCCTCTCTTTGCAGGGAACTGCCATTCTCAGTGAACCGTTCGTGTTGTGGACCGCGGGCGGGCCGCAACAGTTGGCGCCAGAACTGGGACCTGAAGAATGGCAGAGGGATGTTAAGAGAAACGACTGCTGTGTGGAGCTCCACAAGAAAGGAAAGGATCTTCGTATCGGAGGAGCATCGGAGCAACGGACAGGTACACATGCTAGCGCTAGCCTAAAAAATTTCAGTTTTGTAAAGTGTTGCTGAGGATGCGGTAGGATACGAATCAAGTTTGAAGCAGTGCTGACCCAACACTGGTTCTGCTTGGGGTCAGCAGTTCGTAAATCGGAACTAGATACGGAGACAGGCGGTGTGCCGCAGTTTTTTAGAAAACTGCTTAGGTGGAAGAAAGAAGGGTTCAAAATCATGGATCAGGCGATTGTTTTTAGTTTTCAGGAGTTGCTTAAGGAAAAAGGAGTAAGGCTTGAAGTACAATTAGTAAGAAATTTTTTAGATAAGATAGATAGCTGTTGTCCATGGTTCAAAGAAGAAGAAACGATAGATTGTGAAACCTGGGAGAAAGTTGGTGAGGCCCTGAAGCGAGTTAAAGTTTGAGATTAAGCTTCAGAGGCTGAGTCTCTTAAGATATTTCTAGTTTAGATAATGATTAATGTGGTTCCTATCCTAAATAGTAAAATTTAAGATAAGATATAAAGCAATGCCTCTTTATTAAAGCGTTAAAGCTTGCTTTAATAGGTATTCATAGGTATTAATTGATATCCAAACTTCGTAATATGATAGTAATGCTTCTAATATTGATTTTAACAGTGATAAATTGTTTTAAACATAAGTTTTGCTTTCCCAAAGTTGTAGGTATTATCCTAACCTTGCACAAAAACTTAAAAATTATGGTTAAAACTGCCATTGTTCCATTGACTGCAGCTTGCAGTTTGATTGCAAAGTTAAGATTAATGCTCAGATTAAAAGGTATTTTACCTTTGAGTCAATACAGGGCTCTGGGCAGTCCCAGAGCGGCTTGTGGCCTTTTCTTTTGTTTTGCAAACAATGCCTAAAAAAGTTTTTCCCTGTGTTCAAGAAAATTTCTTTTTAACAGTGTTACAGATCTATTCAGATGTTTAAAATAATGCTTAAATTCAAAGATTTTTGCTTCTAGTAAACTGGTAATCACTAGAAAATTTTGCCCCTACGTATGGCTAATATAGCTTTACATTATGTAAGAAAAATGTTTATTGTTTCTGCTTCTTTACAAGAAGCCAAAAGTTTTAATCTTTCAGTATATATTGTTTCCTAAGTGGAAAGTATTTTATTAACTAATGCTTCTCAAGGGAAGTTTACCTTAAATCCTTGCTCTCACCCAAAAGATTCAGAGACAGTATCCTTTTGTTATTTGGTGTTTTGGTTTGCTGCAAGGGGTTTTGCAGGATATAAAGAAAGCTTTTATAATTGTTGTTAATTGGTAATTAAAATTTAGTTGTGCCCAAGACAATTCTTTGGCCAGAAAAAACATTATTGTAAAGTCATTTTTCTCATCCTCCCAGCCGATCGTTAGCCCACGTGGGCCCAACTAGCTGCTGTGGGGCGGAGTCTTAAGACACACAGTTGCCCCTATTCCAGCACAAATAATCTGGTTGTGTGCTGTAGATGGTGTTTTAAAATGCTAAACAATCAAACCTTAATTTATATATTAATAGTCAATGCTATATCTCTGAGCTCATAATTACTTAAAATTGTTCGTCCCTCAGATACTATTAATTCTCAAATTTACAATTGCTTATACATATTTCTAGTTAATAAATAAATAAATTATGCACGTGTGACTCTTAATAACTTTTCTAGCCTTCTAGTTACAACCGTTCCTTAAGAAAAATAATTAAAAGTGCAATCAGTCACTGCCCCTTTACAGCCAAATATTTAAAATGTTTTGTCCAAAAAGTTATTAATTCAAAATGTTAAATATTGTAAAATTTTAAACTTTAACCTCTTAAAAGACAAAAGAGAGAAATTGTATCCCCATATATACTATTTAGTGCATTTCCATGCACACTATTTAAAACATACCTTTATTTTCAAAATTTGAGATTAAAATGTCAAATTTAATAAATGCTTTTTAGTATCTTAAAAGGATCTACTTATTGGCTTATAGATTGATCCTAAAACAGCTACCTTATTAGGAAAGGGAAAAACAGGTTCTCTCCACAGAACTCTACAAAAGCATATTGGTAATTCGTGTGCTGAGCTGACAGGTAAGTTAACTCAGTGTCCTAATTAAAAGGACTAAAAGATTAAATTCATGTTTTAGATCCATCCTTGCTTGTCATTTTTCCAGTTTAGACTAGCTTCTAGCCTTTTAACTTTATGGCAATAGTACATCAGAGACTGTATATTCAGACTTAGTAAAATTAGTCATTTAATAGAGTCATAATGATTTTTCACTCTTCTTCAGTGTGACCAGCCATTCTAACTCAATCTTAGACTGGTCTAATATTCAGTCCAATTATTAGAGATTCCTATATTCTAAATTACCTAGCAAAGTTAATTCAGAGCAATTCCCCCAAAGTCACCAAAGGCTCACCTTGCCTTTACCTTATTTGTCCTAAACTTTTTGCAAACTGACATTAAAGGTCAGTCTGCAGCGGAACGCCACTGGCACCCAGTTACTTCTAATTCTTATGCATTGGTAAAATGGAAGGACGCCCTGACTAATAAATGGAAGGGTCCAGATCCAGTTCTAATCTGGGGAAGAGGCTCGGTTTGTGTTTTTTCACGAGATGAAGATGAAGCACGGTGGCTACCAGAGAGATTAATTCGTCAGGTAAACACAGATTCTGTCTCTCCTCGTAAGTATCATTCTAAAGACTAAAATTCCTCTTGTGCTGGGAGTAGAAGCTCTCAGGAAAACTGTTTTCCTCTGTTTCCCAATTCCCCTACAAGAGGCCGGAGATTAACTTTAGCTTTACAATTTGCATCTAAATAAAGTACCTTGACTTCTCCAAACAGAAAATTTACATTGCTACACTCTCATTGTTTAGAATTCTTCCTTCTCTCAAGCAGGTCAATCTACATTCTCAAGGTTCTTTGAGCAAACAGGTGGTTCTGCTAATCTCCCTTCCAGGGACATCCCAGCATGTGGCTTTTCAGTCTAAGATAAGATTTAGATTTACCAGGAGAGCTAGGGAAGTAGAAATTTCATATATATTTACAAAGATTAGTTCTTATTTTGATAGATATAGGCTTAGTCCCTTAGCTGGCCTCTGGCTTTTCACCCTTGCTGTTACTGCAAGGTGTCCTTAGTTCCTCAGGCTACTGGGAATAACAGAGATGAAGAGGAAAGACTTTCAGCTCCTATTTTAACCAAAATTAATGGTGTTAATACTGACATAATTCTTGTCTAGGCCTTGCTAAATCTGAGGTTGACAAGTCTCATATAGAGACCTCGCAATAACTCAGAATTGCGCTACTGATTCATAATCATATGAATACGGTATGGGTACCGCTTGGCGCAGGAAATTACTGCGGAGGGAAGGTCCAGTTTGACCGTTTCTGAGTTCCCTGTGCGACACACCTGATTTGAAGGAGGTTGGTATCCGACTCCAGCTAAAAACCAAAAATACTTAAGGCTCTGCCTCCCCTCCCCAAAAGATACCAAGAGCCACAGATGTGAGTCATTACAATGCTCACGGGAGGAATCAGGCCAATGTCCACCCAAGTCAAGGTTAAAGGCCCACTCATCTACGGATGAGAAAATCATTTGATCACCTCTGTTAAGCATTGCCTATTTAAACTTAATTAATAGGGGGGAGAGAGGTTGGAGACCTTACTGTCGTAAGGGCAAGCCCTTCACTGCCTCCCACCCAAATAATAAAAAAGCCAATTGGCCTTGTACTAAAGAGCTGGTCTTAACCCCTTCTCACTGTTCCCCTGCCTTTTACCCAAAATTGCAGAGGATTATCAGCTCAGTGTTATTCTAAAATCGTTTAGCTAAACTCAGCCAGGGTTCCAACGCCCTACTTAATGCAAACAGGTAGCTACCTATTCAGCACTAATTAGCATTATAAAGTCAGAGCCTACAGCCCAGTGCTGCTATTCAGTCAGTGCTTTTAAGACAGTCTCAGCCAGATACAGTTTACCATTAGAATAGTTAGGGAATCCCATGGAAATAGGTTTTTTTTTTCTTTAGCCCTAGGAACTCAGGCAGAACTATTGAACATAGATAATTTTTCTGCCACAGGCCACCCCCTTTTTTATTTTTGTTTTGTTATCTAATGGGGGGAAATGTGGCCTCCCTTCCCCCAGCCTGGAACCTGCCTGCTCAAGGGTGGAGCTACCGGCTCATTCGTCCTGCCACGCCCACTGCTGGAACCTGCCCTTGCTGCCTGGAGTCACACACGTGTTCGTCCTGCTACTGGACCCTGAGTTACTTGGTGGGAAATTGGGTTCCCTCCCCCTTCCTTTATAAACTGAGTGTCTGGAAATATTAAATTGAGTCTTGATCAGAGTCTTGTCTTGACTCCATTGTTTCTTCCGCCCCGTCTAGATTCCTCTCTTTGCAGGGAACTGCCATTCTCAGTGAACCGTTCGTGTTGTGGACCGCGGGCGGGCCGCAACAGATGGGTGAGTAAAGGAACATCTGCAGTTCAGAACTTCACATGGGCCTTGGGGGAAGGATGAGAACCAGCCATGTCCACAAATCTGCCACAAGTGGCCACACACAGATCATGTGCAGGGTGGATCCACCACACATAGAAGGAAACCCAGAGATGGAGTCCTTCGGTGGCTGCTGGGAGAATGGAAGTCAGTGCTTACTAGGTAAGGGTCTCCTTTGTCGGGAGGGAAGGAAGTGCTTTGGGAGCAGAGAGACAGACAGGCAGACAGACAGACAGACAGACACACACACACATATAGTTACACATAGAGATATATACAGTTACACACAAATACACACAGATACACACACAAAACACAGAGACAGAGTCATAGACACACAGAGAGACAGACACACACAGATATACTCATACAGATATACACCCAGAGAGATACTGATAACACAGACACACAGATATACACAGAGAGACAGACAGACACACAGATACACTCACAGACAACACACACACACAAAACACACAGAAACAGACAGACACAGAGACACACACAGAGACAGACAGGCAGACACACAATGAGACAGATAGACAGGCAGGCAGGCAGGCAGAAACACACACTTACACACAGATATACACACAAAACACAGACGGTTATACACAGAGAGACAGACAGACACACACACAGATACACTCACAGACAACATACACACAAAACACAGAAACAGACAGACACAGAGACATACACAGACACAGACACACACATACATAGACACACACAAACACACACACACCACTGGTTTATCTTGGGCTAGGGTTGCAGTCGAGTGGGTAGAATGCTTTCCTGGAATGCATAGGGATCAGGGTTCAATCCCCAGCCCGGGATAAACTGGCTGTAGTGCACACGCCTACAACCCCAGCACTCAGGATGTGGAGACAGGAAGATGGGATGTTTAAGGCCACCCTCACCTACAGATTGAGTCCAGCCTGGGCTACATGACATCCTGTTTTGTTTGTTTTTTCTTTTTAATTAAAAAAGGTAAAATTGGTAAAATTTCTATAAAAAGTCTTAAGTCATACACAATTCAACTCAATTTAAACATTTTTAAGCAATATGAATAAAAATAAATACTTGTGCCGAGCAGTGGTGGCACACGCCTTTAATCCCAGCACTTGGGAGGCAGAGGCAGGCGGATTTCTGAGTTTGAACCCAGCATGGTCTACAAAGTGAGTTCCAGGACAGCCAGGGCTACACAGAGAAACCCTGCCTAGAAAAAAAAACAAAACAAACAAACAAAACAAAAAACCTTGTACTGTGGGCGAGGCTCAGGAAAAAGTGTTGGTCCACACGGACCAGTGGTGTGTGGAGGAGGACTGCATGTGGATTGCCCTCAAGCCTCCAGCTCTGGACTGTCTGGATTCTTCTGAGGGTAAATATCAGAAAGAACTGGGGAGTGACCCCTCCATCTGGAGAGCTGGCACCCCACCTGTGAAGCTGCCCTCACCCCACATCTCCCTGACATTCACCACGCCTTCATTCCACAGGAAAGCTTTGCCCTTCTTTGGGCAAAGAGTTCTAGAGACTTCGTGGCTAGACCAATAAAAATGTCCTCCAGGACTGGTGTGCCTGGTGAGGAAAGAAAGCCAACTTTCCTTCCAAGCCCCACTTGCCCTTCCTCTGGAATTTGGACGTCAGAAATCTAAAAATAGGCATCTCCCTGGCCCGCAGGGCTGGGGTTCCGTGTGAGGATGCGCCAGCCCTCCACGGCAGGTCACGGGGACAGAACTCAGGAGAGGCTTGGGCCCTTCCCAGGGGAGCTCGGAAGAGCAGAAACTTCAGCTGGGGCAGGGTTGCGGTCAAGTGCTCATAGGAAGCCCCTCTAGACCTTTCCGAGCTCGCCTCTACCCTGGGGAATGTAGACACCCTCTGCCTGCGCCTATGCACTTCAGGCTCTCAGTCAGATCCGAGTCTGGCCCTGTCTTCTTTACCTGGACCAGTTCCAGACATGGGCAGACCCACGCCTAGGGTAAGCCCTCTGCATCTTTTGTCTCCTATGAAAGCAGCTGGTGAGAAAGTAAACAAATCTTGCTGATAAGAACAACGGGAGCTAAGAATACAAAGATATCATGGAAGCAAGTGTGGGAGGTGGGGCTCTAGGAGAGAGGAGAGGCCCAGATGACAGACCCACGCAGGTAGGGGAGGTTCTACAGTAATGGCCTGGGAGGGGGTCATCACCCACAGCTGCTGTGGGCCCCACCCATAATATCTATGTGTACATCCCTGCACATACATTCAAACACATGTACATGAGTGTGTGCTTGCATGCATGCACATACACATACACACACGTATACACACGCATACACACATACACACATATGTATGTGTACATCCCTACACATACATTCAAACACATGTACATGTGGTGTATGAGTGCACACATACACACACACATACACACACATACACACACACATACACACACATACACACACACATACACACACATACACACACACATACACACACATACACACACACATACACACATACACACACATACGCACACATATACACACACACACACACACATACACACACACATACACACACACATACACACACATACACACACACATACACACACATACACATACACATACACACACATACACACATATACACACATACACACATACACACATACACACATATACACACATACACACACATACACACGCATACACACATACACACATATGTATGTGTACATCCCTACACATACATTCAAACACATGTACATGTGGTGTATGAGTGCACACATACACACACACATACACACACACATACACACACATACACACACATACACACACATACACACACATACACACACATACACACACATACACACACATACACACACATACACACACATACACACACACACACACACACACATACACACACATACACACACACACACATACACACACATACACACACATACACACACACACACACACATACACACACATACACACACATACACACACATACACACATACACACATACACACATACACACACACACATACACACACATATACACATACACACATACACACACACATACACACACATACACACATACACACATGCGCCTGGTCTTTATCTGTGTATGGATGTTTGTTTTGCCCACATGTATGTCTGAACCACAGTGCAGACGTCAGAGGGTGTCAGGTGCACGTGTCACTGGAGTTATTCAGTTGTGAGCCACCATGAGGGTGCTGGGACTTGAACCCAGATCCTCTGCAAGAGCAGCCAGTGCTCTTAACCTCTCAGCCACCTCTCCAGCTTCTCTGGCCCCTGCAGCCCTAGCTCTGGTCTTGTCTTGAAGCACAACGCACCTGGTGCTGTGTCTACACTGCCGAGGAGGGAAGCTCAGACAGATGTCAACCCTAGGCGTTCTTCAGGGTCTCACTTGGAAAGACATGGTTGGCGTTCCAGTCTGACCCCTACTGGGAGTCGCTCAAGAAATGAACCTGCCTAGATCTGGGAAAACTCCAGTCCCCGGATACAAGCTGCTCCTCCGTTGAAGGATTGCTCGGAGGCAGGATGAACCATGGAAGGAAGGTAGGCAGCATAGCCCAGCAGGTTTTAATCTTGTCTCACTTCTGTGGCCAGGGCTGTCCATCCTAGTGTGGCTGAGCCCAGGCCACCAGCACAAGGACAGGAGAAATAAACAGTATGGCCTCGTTACCCACCCCAAGTCTACAGATATAGACCTCAGGGGCAGTGATAAACCAGCCAAGTCCTCAGTGCTATGTCTGTGCGGAGCGCCCCCTCCCGGCTGGGAGCTAGCGGGCTCTCTAGCCGAACACCTTAGCCGACCAACTGGCAGAGGGAGAGGTTTGTTTGGGCTCAGGATTTCCGAGGGCTCCCTCTGGAAGTTAGCTCATTGCTTTTGCAAAATATCTCGGAAAGGGGATGAGGGAGCGAAGCCAGGAAGTGGGGAAACAGCAGAGAGGAAGGGGCGGGTACAGATCCCTTCAAAAGCTTGCCCCCAGCAAGTTATTTCTTCTAACAGGCCCCGCCCCCTCATGTTCTCAGAGTAACCTGGTCTCATCCTGACTGTCCATCCAGATGTTAGGGGACTAACGCATCCAGTCCCAGGACTATGACCTGTCAATCACCTTCCTCAGGCCCCTCCTCTCAACACTACCGTGTTAGGGACCGGACCTTCATCAACACATGTGTCTTTAGAGAATATTCCAGACCAGACTATAATGAATTATCCACTGTAGACATACTGGATTTAACTTTTAACTGTGATTCTGAAAAACAAAACAAAACAAAACAAACAAACAAAAAACAACAACAAAACCGCTCCCCTTAAGGCTAAGCCTGCTCCCAGATACCTGCAGACGGGGTCTCCAGCCCACAGCCATCAAGGGCTCAGCACCAAGTTGTGTGAGGGGGTCGAGACTGTGGTCACATCTTGCCTCAGTGCATGTGGGCTGCCATCTCTTCTGGTTACCCAGTTAAAGGTCCCTCTGAGGCCCAGAGAGGACCGGCGAGTGGCCCAAGGCTGCACAGCAATTATGAGGCAGATGCACAAGGACCTGTAAAACTCTGAGTCACACACAGCCTGGCCTTCCCCAGGGCGGGGCATGTCCCCCAACACACACACACACTTTCTTTCCTCTGGCACGTACAGCAGCAGTCTGAACACCAGGGAGGGGCCAATTCTGCAGATAATGCAAAGCCCAGGGATTGTGTCCCATGGCGGCACAAGGTACAAAGAATCTGGGCCTGGGAAAAGCAGCAAAGTCCCTTTCCTTGCAGCCTGCCCTTTCCCGCTGGCCTGCGCTGCCCCACTCCCCACCCCTCTCATCTCTAGTTAGACTCTGGCGTCTGAGCCTTCGAAGGATGTCCTTTTTTCTCTGGATTCTTAATCCTTAGCCTCCCTTCAGAACAGCCACCTCTTCCAGGAAGCCTTTGGTGATTCCATGTCCCACATGAAATCTGACTCCTCCTCCCGTGGCTCCCTGTCTCTTCCCTAGAGCATCCAGCCAGGGTGTTCATCTTGAACCCAGATCAGCCTCAGTTCACATTGGTTTCCCACCTCCCTGCTTCCTGATCTGGCAAACTCATATTCACCCTTCAAAGCCCCAAGCCAAATGTCTCCAACCTTAGAAGGCTCTCCCTGCAGCTCCAGGGCAGGGCTGAACATGCTGCTCACCGAGTTTGTGTTCCTACATTCATGAGAGTGCTCCTGGTGCTGACTCCGATGGCAGGAACCTGCCAGGGTTTGCAGCAGCTGCAGCCCCGGGAACCAGAATTCCTCCCGGGAGGCATGGGCTGGCATTGGACTAGAAGCCTGTGAGACACACTGGCTAGTCTGGGTGCTGAGCGCTTTCTGCGTCTACACAAGTGTATAGTGTCCCTGCAGGCATGCTGCCTCCCTGACCTGAGCCCTCCCCCCCCCCCCCCGCTGGAGGGTGCCCACCTTACACCCACCCCGATGCTTCCCTCATTATCTGTCTCCCCACTGCTCAAAAGCTAACACACCCCCGGCTTCCCTCCTCTCATTTACTCTCTGCTGTCCACACTGCTGTGTAGACACCCCGGGAGGGGACCCGGCAGACAAGTCCCCCACCCAGGACAGTGCCATCAAAACACCAACACTAGGGCTGGGGGGAGATGTCCCCCAGTGGATAATATGCCCTCCGAGTAGGTCTGAGGCTCAAGTTCCAATACCCAGAATGGATGTAAAAGCTGGCAGAAGTGGCAGCCACTTGTGGCCCACGGGCTTGGGAGGGAGGTGGGATGCCCAGGCCAAGCTGTCCAGGTAGACTAGCCCTAGGGAACTCTGGGTTCAGTGGGAGACCTTCTGTCAGTAAAGGAAATCAAATGAATAAGGTAGATGACTGATACCAATTGCCAGCCTCCACAGGCCCAGGCACACACGAGTATGTGCCCACATAAGCACTGCATACATCTGTAAACACATACACATGCGTGTCACACACCACATCAACTCCCCCCCCACACACACACACACACATTTACTGAGAGGAATGCATCACTCTGTCTTCCGCAGAGCAGATTGTTGGTGTCCAGAGAGGTCAGACAACTTGCTGGAAGTCACACAGCCAAAGACAAGCCCGACTTAGGACTCAGCCATAGGGTCCCACTGTGCCTGCCTCCCGTTGTCATTGTCCCCAGGCAGCCTGACTCACCCTCGAGGGGGAGACCAGGTCTCCTCATCCTGCACCTGCAGGGGGTCATATAGATTTTGGCCCAGCCTGCTTCCCACTAAGTGTCTCTTGCCTGAGAATGAGGCACCGTGGCCAGGCTTCAGACACTGTGGGGACCAAATGCTCACTTCTGTGCCCTCAGACCCTTTCATTAGACTCTGCTTTCCAGGAACAAGCAGAGACGCTTTCCCTTAAGCTTCAAAGGCAAGATCTCCACATTGGGGGTGGACCTGTCTCTTGCCTCCTTGCTGGCAAGAACCGGTTCTCAGGAAGGCAGAGCCCTGTCTGCCCACCACCCGCTACAGCTCCAATACAGGAAACTCCCACCACGATAAGAAACTATAGCATCTGGGGACTTCTGTCCCCTGGGCCACCTCCCATCACAGAGGCCCCTCCACCCCTCCTGGCACTTACTCGGGACTTCTCGGGCAGCCTGGCTGGCAGCATTGCCTCCCAAGTGCCCTGTGCAGAACTGGAGCCCAGTAGCAGCAGGAAACTCAGAGCCCGAAGGACCTTTCTGCTGCAGTTACCCATCCCGAGGCTGGTGGCAGGGTTTCCTTCTGCACGAGTGACCTCCTCCCTCCTCTGCAGGCCGGGGAGAGGAGGCAAGAGGGGTTAAGAGGGAGGAGGGACCATAGCCTGGGTGGGGCCTGAAAGAGCAACAGAACTTTGCCTGCTGCAAAGTCCTCCACACAGGGTCCCTGGGATCTTGTGCCCTCAGCCAGCACCTGTGCCCTGGGTGGTGGTTGGTCCTCCAGGTTATTTTTAGTCCACCCTGTGGCTCCAGTGACTAGAGTGGCTGTGAGCTGGGCAGCTCAGACGCCAGGCAGAGGGAGGAAGGGGCACCAGCCAAGACGTGGCCGGGAGGGACCTGCCACTCCCCTGTAACTATTGAGCTGCTGTGGTGGCCGCCTCAGCCTCCAGTTAGGATGGGCTGAGCTGTTCTCAGCGCTGCCTGTGACTGTCTGCCCCAGGAATTGGGTTTGGGGGTGCTGTAGGGAGGGGACAGGGGACTGCAGGAGCCTGTGGCTCTGGTGTGGGGAAGCAGACCCCTCCCTCGTCTCTGAGTTCCTGCTTTGGTGTGACTGGGGAAGAGTGGCATTGCACAGGAAAGCATCCTCTGCACTGAGGGTTGCTGCGGGAACCAAGCACCTCGCCTGTCCCCAACAGGTTGTCCCCAACAGCATGCAGAGGTGGCTGCTGTGTGGATTCCCATTTTTCTTAGAGGGGGACACAGAGGTGAAAGGAGGTTCCACGCTTGCTCTCACATCAGACAACAGTGTGAGGTGGAGCAGCTAGCTCAGGCCCAGAGGATGGTATGAACAGCTCCACTGGAGAAAGTGGGGTTGGCTTTCCCTGCAGCCCCAATGGCATTTGCTGGCAGGGGACCCAGGACACTATGCACACGCGTCAGTTCTGCCACCTGTGAGGGGGCTCCGAGGCACACCCTGTGAGGCTGGGTGGCACGGGCAGAATGGGCACCCAGGAAGGTAGGTCTGTCTTCCCACCCACGACCAGGAGCACCCAGGCCCTGGGGCCCTGACAGCAGCTCCCAGCCCCCATGCTCGTCTCCACATGTGCCTACATTACATTCTTGGACAGCAGGCTCTTGGCGCAGTTCCTGGGTCTCTCCGTGGGTGGCCTGGCTTCTGCCTGAGCTGGGCTGATGGTCTGCGAAGCCCTTCTGACCTCCCTCTGCCTTCACTGCGCCAGGTCTCCTAGTTCCCCACCAGGAAGGCTCTTCTGCCTGGCAGGGCCCTAGCATGGCCTTGGGTTTCTGCCGGGACTGCTTTCCCAGTATGGCTCCTGATAGAGGCTCACATGTGGTGGCCACCACTGGGTGCATCTGCACTGATTGGAGTGCTGAGCCCCATCCCTGCAGCCCCCCCCTCCATTTCTCCACCCCTGCCTCCCACCCCTCCTTTTCTGAACTAGACAGTCTGCTCCACCTGGTGGATTGTTCTTGTTCTTGTAGTGTCACAGATACATAAGACTGTGCTCATGCGCAGTAGGTGAATACAGTTGACCCTGTTGTACCTGATGTAGGATCATCTGGGGTCCCTGTCCTATATGTTGGTACTTGTGGCATCTAACACATAGTCATAGGATCAGTAAACATAGCAGCTCTGAGTGAGGCCTGTTTACGTGTAAAGCAGACATCATGTACGGAACACACACATGCGTTTGTGGAGGTCAGAGGTCAACCTCCCTCACATTCCTCAGGCACCCACCATTCTCTTTGGTTTTCTCAGATACTTTCTCACTGGCTGGGACTTCTCTAAGATGGCTGGGCTGGCCAGCCAGTGAACATGAGGGACCCTTCTGTCTTGGCCTCCTCAGAGCTGGGGTTACAGACACACACTCCCACACCTGCCTTTTTGTGTGTGTCCTGGGGAATCAGGCTCAGGTCTCTGCCTGTGCGGGAAGTGTTTCACCCACCAAGCCAATCACCTCAACTCCCACAGTGACCCCAAAGAACTCTCAAAATTGGTAGAAAGCAGGGGTGTGTCCTTGACATCTGACCGTGCATGCATTGAAAACTGCTCCTGGATCAAACGGAACCATGAGAGTATCTGACATCCTCTCCCTGCATTTCTTTGTTTGGTCACACGGCTACTAGGACATTCAGTCATTGCTCTGTGACATCTGATGAACCTCTGACACTTGCCTATCTCACTGGAAAGCCGCCCATGTGGCTCCATCCTCCACATCGGGCCCCTAGTTTGGAACTCTAAGAGACAGAATGCTTTCAGTAGTTTCTAATGACAAGCTGTCTGTGTGTATCCACCCAGCATTTGGAAATTAAAGAGGAGTAAAGCAAAGCTTTGGGATCCCTCTCTACCCACCGGCAACATCTGGAGTTGAGCCCTGGCGTGGTGAGGCAGCTGACACGGGTCACCATAAGCTGCTTAACACATGAGCATTTATCACACTGAGGAGAGAAGGTCGGAACCCTACCGGAGACAAAGACATGGGTCTGCATCTCCTCCAGCTGCTCCCAGAACCTGGCCTGGACCCAGTGAGTATTTGTTGCTGATGGGGTAAAGCTTAATCTTCTTAACTGCCAAGATTCTTCCTGTTCCTCGGATTTAGTGAGGGATGGTCCCCCAAACTAGTTCTGCAGTCTAAAGTCCCAAGATGTGACTAAGTTAACATCTCTCCCCCTAGATAACACTGAAGGTCCAAGCATACATTAGGCGCTTGGGTCGAGATGCCAGGAGCCTCTGAAATGTGGCACACAGTCAACTCTTCACTGTGGTAAGTCACAAAAGGACCCTGCAGAGTCTTCAGGACAAGAAGGGCAACCACTCAGGGTACTGAGCCACACTGGGTACTTTGTGTGGAAGGAAACTGGCCCAAGAAATAAACAGAACAAATCCGCCTGGGGAGCCAGCACCTCTTTTGATCAGGGATTTGACGTGGCCTCAGGATGACAGCCACCGGATGCTCCCAGCAGGGCCCTAGGTCCCACCATGAGGTCAGGTCCAGCCCTCTTCCCAGTTTCCTGCCGAGACTCAGAACTCGAGGTCCCACCTTCAGAGGGCCTTTCCAGTTTATGTGACCCAGACAACCTGAACTTTCCCCCAGCCCAGTGGGATGTCCTCCTGCAAAGTCTCCGACCATTGGCGTGCCTGTGAACCCTGGAGGATGTCTCTCTGCCAAGGGCTTCCCTCCTTCAGGAGAGAGAGAGAGAGAGAGAGAGAGAGAGAGAGAGAGAGAGAGAGAGAGAGAGAGAAATAGAAACTTTAAAATGTAAAGAGTGCTGTGCCTGGGGACTCAGAGTCAGGAAGCAGAGGACACACTAAGGGTCACCAAGGGTCACTGTCCTCCAGGGACACAGGACAGTTTAAGTCTATTGATCAGACCAGATAAAAGTGCACTGACTCTTAACTTATACTGTCGTGTGAATGACTTCCAGTAGAGAGAAACAGAATTGTGTAGAAGACTCAGAGTCCATTCATTCATTCATTCATTCCTTTGAATAACTACCCAAGTCAGGCCTAAGAACACCAAAGGAGAGGACCCAAGCCCCACCTCTGCACCTCCAGGGCTTTACTACCAAGAAGAGGAGTCAGGTTGTTAACCTGGTGTTCTGATAAACATGGATGGCAGGCACCATCCTAAGGACGTGGACAATGGCCTCCCGTCTATCAACCCTACCCTGCTTACTGGTTAACACCTGGCTGCTTTAAGAAAATCACTGGCTTAAAGCTAGGTATGGTGTCTTAGTCAGGGTTTCTATTCCTACACAAACATCATGACCAAGAAGCAAGTTGGGGAGGAAAGGGTTTATCCAGCTTACATTTCCACACTGCAGTTCATCACCAAAGGAAGTCAGGACAGGAACTCAAGCAGGTCAGGAAGCAGGAGCTGATGCAGAGGCCATGGAGGGATGTTACTCACTGGCTTGCTCAGCTTGCTTTCTTATAGAACCCAAGACTGCCAGCCCAGGGATGGTCCCACCCACAATGGGCTGGCCCCACTGATCACTAATTGAGAAAATGCCTTACAGCTGGATCTCATGGAGGCATTTCCTCAACGGAAGCTCCTTTCTCTGTGATAACTCCAGCCTGTGTCAAGTTGACACACAAAACCAGTCAGTACACCTGGTGGCACACAGCTGTCATTTCAGCCTCCTGGAGGCTGAGGCAGGAGGGTTACAAGTTAGAGCTATAGGATGATATTGTGTCACAAAAGGAGAGCACTATTTCCTCTCATTACTGTAGTAGCCACATTAGGTGGGCTCTCACAGTGTCTCCACCTTGCAGAGGAGGCCGAGGGTCAGAGAGAGCAAGATTGGAATCAGGACACAGCAGAGAAGCAGAGCCTGTGCTTAGAACTGCAGTGCTATGACCACAGGAGGTCAAGACACTTCCTTTCCTCCCCAACTTGCTTCTTGGTCATGATGTTTGTGTAGGAATAGAAACCCTGACTAAGACACCATACCTAGCTTTAAGCCAGTGATTTTCTTAAAGCAGCCAGGTGTTAACCAGTAAGCAGGGTAGGGTTGATAGACGGGAGGAGATGTTGGAGCTGACGCCAGAGGCCCCAGGAGGTTAGTAGGGGCTGAGCTTGGGGGGACAGGCTGAGACCTCAGGTCTATTTCAATGGCTGGAGCATGGGGAGGGCAGAGAATGCAGGCAGAGGCCCACAGCCCTGGCTGGGTGCCCCCAAGTGGATGGGCGGTGCCATACAGAGCCATTGTTTGGCCAGATCGAGGCTGGCTTGCTGCTGTGAGCTTTTCCTGTATTAAACATGCGCTGACAACATTTTCCCCGCTGGTGCATTGATACCAAGACCAGATTTAACCCAGGCTACGTCACGTTCTCTTTTATTTTTTTTTTATTTTTTTTTAAAGATTTATTTATTTATTATATGTAAGTACACTGTAGCTGTCTTCAGACACTCCAGAAGAGGGCGCCAGATCTCGTTATGGATGGTTGTGAGCCACCATTTGGTTGCTGGGATTTGAACTCTGGACCTTTGGAAGAGCAGTTGGGTGCTCTTACCCACTGAGCCATCTCGCCAGCCCCTCTTTTATTTTTTAAAATTAATTGTTTTTCAGACAGTGTCTCATGCAGCCCCAACTGGGCTTGCAGTCCCTTGATAGCTGAGGATGACATTGAATGTTTTTTTAATTTATTTTTGGAAAGGGGGACCGTGGCATGGTTCAGAAGGCACACACGGGTCCCATGTCTCAGGTCGTCAAACTTGGCAGGGAGCACTTTTCTCTACCAAGCCATCTCACCAGCCCTGGAATCCTCCTGCCTCTACCGCCTGGGTACCGAGATTACAGGTAGCGCCATGTTTAGTTTATATCACGTAGCCCTAGTCCCTTTCCTTCACATATAAAGAGACATTCAAACATGTTAACAGCTGTCTGTTGGGAACTTAAGCCTTGTGTCTAATCATGTTGCTGTGTGACTTCTGGCTTGTCCCTAACCTCTCTGAGCTGAGAACAGAAAGACTGAGCTCTGAGATATCAGCCCCATGTTGGAGCCTAACCACTGTGGCTCCCTTGCTGTGTTTAGCAAAGGTGGTGGTGGGGGAGCGGGGCAGAGCCTCCTCAGTTGCACAGGGTACCACCCCACTGGCTCCGCCCCCAGCTGGGAATGGAAACAGTCATTGCCCTGGGCAACCTTGTCCTCCAAGAGTCAGGCCATGGCTGCCCCCGCTAGCCGCTGACCTCCCCTTAGTGTCTTCCCACTGATGGTTCACTGTCCTCTCAGGCAGGGAGCTTCCGGCTTCCTCCTCAGCCCGCAGCAACCTGCCCCTCCCTCCTGATGGCCCAGACTGACCCATCTGGGACCTGACTGTGGGAACCGGTCCCAGGATCAGCTCTGGGCCCTTGCCTCAGGGATTGTTACAAAGAGAGAGAACCCCCCTCCCTCCCACACACACTTCAGCCAAGGGAAAGGGACACCCCAAGGCCAAAGGCACTGAAGTCCCTTGGTTAGGTTGGTCTGGCTGGACCCTTGGGCAACCCCCCACCCCCACCCCCACTGCATTCTCAGGCCTCAGCCGTGCCCTGCCTTCCTGGACTCCCCCAAACCGAGTGAGTGACCCAGCCTTTGTGTACATTTCCCTCTGGAAGCAAATTTGAGCTAAACTACAGGTCGGCAGCCTCTCTAACAGCGTTGTTCGGCCCCTCTCCCACCCTAGCAATACTTCAGTGACCCCCCCTGAAGGAGAGGCTGAGACCATACCACATCTGGGTCCACACTGAGCCCGTGGCATCAGAACCCCAGTGAGAGCAGAGCTGTGAACCTGTCTGTGGTTGTACACTCACGTCATCCCGAGCCTTGGCAGGCAGATGTGGGCAGATCTCTGTGAGATGGAGAGCCAGCCTGGTCTGCAGAGTGAGTTCCAGGACAGTCAGGGCTACATATTGAGACTTTGTCTCACACAAAGAGAAGTGTGGCCTCTCCCCACCTGCAACACTGGGTCTCATGTCCCTCCACGCTCCCTGCCTCACCCCGACTCATCATCTGTCCCTATGGTCTGTCCCATGCTGGAGAATTAGTACTTGATTCCGGGATGTTGGGAGGTGGTGGCTCCTTTAAGAGGCAGGGCCTGACAGGCCTATAGGTCTTTGAGCCTATGGGAGGGTTAAGGATGCTCTTAATGGTAGTTCTTGTGGGATGCTGACTCCGTTCTCCCAAGAGTTGCTTGTCTGAAGAACATGCCTGACCTCTGCATCACCTATCTCCCCATCCGCATTGGGGTTTCTCCTACACACCACCACGGGGACACACAGTTCTCTCTGTGTATCCCTGACTGACCTGGAACTCTCTATGTAGACCAGGCTAGCAACTTACAGAGTTCTGTCTGCCTCTGCCTCCCCAGTGCTGGGACTAAGGCATGCACCACCATTACCTAGCTTTAGGACTGGTTTTGTTGTTGTTGTTGTTTTTCGAGAAAGGGTTTCTCTGTGTAGCCCTGGCTGTCCTGGAACTCACTCTGTAGACCAGGCTGTCCTTGAACTCTGAAATCCACCTGCCTCTGCCTCCCAAGTTTCTTATCCATAGAGTTCTTTCCTTGAAGAGGAACCTCTGAGGTACCACAAACAAGCTTACTGCTGGAGCAGGGCGTGAGGAGAGATCACCCATCCTGGGGCTTTGCTTACACAGAGGCCATGAGGAGGCTGTGCTGAATGAAGGCCGGCCAGGTCACTACCCATCACGGCAGTATTACCAGGGAAGCTTCTCTGAGACGAGGCACAGTTATGTTGAAATTCCTGGGTAGAAGACAGCAGGAGACAGAAATCAGAACACACAGTGTGACATCCTTTCCCTTCCTGTGTCCACAGCGCTCCTAATCCCACCTGACTGAGAAGAGTGACCAGCGGACCTAAGGCTCTCTTCTGGCCTACATAGACGCCTGCTCTCACATGCAAAAAAAGCCCACCCCTACATGTCTAAACACAAATAAAATCATTAATAAACAATATAAATAAACAAAACTAAAATCTTTGTAAACGACACCCCCCACACACACCCTTTTACAATCATCTGTTTCCTATTCTTGTCCCCTCCCCCACCCCCAAGTCCTTCCCTCAGCCCCAGGCTCCACTGAGCTTCACACTCAGCCTCCTCTTCAAGAGGCCTCTGAGCAGATTTGAAGATGGAGTTCAGCTGGGACTGCATCACCCACCCAGACGCTGTGTCCTGGAGCCAGCCTGGCCTGTGGGGAAAAGGCTCTCTCCATTGCCGGGAGGAGTGTCCATACCCTGGTCCCCATGGACCATGCAGGGATCCTCTGGAGGCAACTGGAACAGTTTCTTACGCATGGGACAGGTTCTCAAGCAGCGCGGGGTCAGTGGGCACCGTGACTTTGTGTATGCCCTTCTCCCTGCCCCAGACACCCTTGTCAGTTACTAAATCCCACTCAGGTGATTGGGCCTGGGTCATCTCCATGCTGGGGAAAGAATCAGGAGGCAGCTTAGTGGAGCTGAGTCCATGACTCTTACAGTTTGTATATGCTTGGCCCAGGGAGTGGCTCTATTAGAAGGTGTGGCCCTTTTGGAGTAGGTGTGTCGCTGTGGGTGTGGGCTTTAAGACCCTCATCCTAGCTGCCTGGAAGTCAGTCTTCTGCTAGCAGCCTTCAGATGAAGATGTAGAACTCTCAGCTCCTCCTGCACCATGCCTGCCTGGATGCTGCCACGTTCCTGCCTTGATGATAATGAACTGAAATCTGAACCTATAAGCCAGCCCCAATTAGCTGTTGTCCTTATAAGAGTTGCCTTAGAGCTGGTGAGATGGCTCAGTGGGTAAGAGCACCCGACTGCTCTTCCGAAGGTCCAGAGTTCAAATCCCAGCAACCACATGGTGGCTCACAACCATCTGTAACGAGATCTGACTCCCTCTTCTGGAGTGTCTGAAGTCAGCTACAGTGTACTTACATATAATAAATAAATAAATCTTAAAAAAAAAAAAAAAGAGTTGCCTTGGTCATGATGTCTGTTCACAGCAGTAAGCCCTTAAGACAGCTCTCCAGCCCTGGATTCCTGGATGCCTCCTCCAATCAGCACAATCTTGTGCCATCCATCTCTGACAGCATCACCTACCCACGAAGTGTGGGGTTGGGCAGGTGTGCTGGCTTAATTTTATGTCAACCTGACATAGAGTCATCTGAGAGGAGGGAGCCCCAACTGAGAAAATGACTTCATGAGATCTGCTACAGGCAAACCCATAGGGCATTTTCTTAAATGGTGATTGATGGGGGTTGGGGGTGGGGCTCAGCCCATAAAGAGTGGTGCCATTCCTGGGTCACTGGTTCTGGGTTTTATAAGAAAGCAGGCAGAGCCAGCCATGAGGAGCAAGCCAGTAAGAAGCACTCCTCCATGGCCTCTGCTTCAGCTCCTTCCCCCCGAGGATCCAGCCCTGCTTGAGTTCCTGTCTTGACTTCCTTCGATGATCAACAGTGATCTGAAAGTGTAAGCCAAGTAAGCCCTTTGCTATCCAAGTTGTTTTGGTCACGGTGTTTCATCACAGCAATAGTGACCCTAACTAAAACATCAGGCACTGGGAAGCTCCCAGCAAAGTATTTCCCTTCCCTTCAGGGCCTCATACTTTCCCACCCTGACATAAGGTGACATGTTTCCTAGCTCTCCTTGGTCCCTTTTCATAATAAAATGCAGCCTCCTAGTGCCTGTGCCATAAGCCATAGTAGTAAAGTCTTTGTTAGGGTTACTATTGGTGCACAGGCCATGGAGGGGTGCTGCTTCCTGGCTCGGTCCCTCATGCCTTTTTAATAGAACCACCAGCCTAGGGAATGGCACCGCCCACAGTAGGCTGCCCCCACCCCCATTCAGTCACTCATAAGAAACATCCTACAGACAGATCTTATGGAGTCATTTTCTCAATTGAGGCTCCCTCCTCTCAGATAACTCTAGCTTATGTCAAATTGACATAGAACTAGCCAACACAGATATGAAGCCAGTGTCACTGTCCTTTGGCCCCTCCTGCCTGACACTGCTTCCATCTTAAAGGTAAACAGAACATGGAGGAATAAAGTTTTCACTCTTTAAACCTTGGCCCCAGCTCTTGTCTCCCCTCCTAGGCCTCTTGTGTGTGTGTGGGTAGTGGTGGTGGGGTGTTAGGTTCCATGAGGAAGCATCCCTTGAGTACTAAGCATGAAAGTACAGTGCCCCCTGCTGGCAAGGCTTGAGATGGAAGATGCTGGCCACCCTTTGTCACCCAGTTACACAGATGGTGGGACTTACAGAAGACTGTCTAGGGCAGCAAAACATTCTTTGCATCAAACAAAGCCAAACAAGCAAATAAGCAAACTACTAAACTGGCCAGCACAGACCCGCTTTGTTCACAGGGTGGCTGTAAGTCCTGGCTGCGTTCATCTGTCACGTGACACTCTGGTGCCCTGGATCTGTGTTTCCTGATGGTTTGCAGAGCAGAAGTCTGGGAAGGCTAAGCTGGGCTAGAAGAGGTGGGGGCAGAAAGAAAAGAGTTGTGGGGTTGCCTAGTTAACACTGAGGGCACTGGGGGAGCCTCGGGCACCAGCCTGGGTCTCTGTCTATAGGGCTGGCTCGTGATGCCCCCTGCTGGACCCAGTTAGTATCCTTTGTTCCTAGGGAAAGGATTCATTTATTGAAGAAGAAGAAGAAGAAGAAGAAGAAAAAAACAAAAACAAAAAACAAAACGAAGGCTGTTAACATTACAGACCACAAAGTGGGTGGATACAGTGGGAACCAGCAAGCCCAGTCTAACCTTCAACTTTTTCCAGCTGGGCTCCACCTCCTGCTTCTCAGCCTCCCAAAGTAGCACTAATAGGAGAGACCGATTTTCAAAGCAAATGTGACTTTGGAAAAGAAGCAGCGTAGGAGCTGATCGGTTTGGAGACACTCTGAGCAAGGACCACCACACTCCCCCTCTGGAGGCCCTCCATCTTGGGTCTCCTTGATAGCCAAGATTCCAGAGCTGGAGAGATGGGGCAGCGGTTAAGAGCACTGACTGCTCTTCTGAAGGTCTTGAGTTCAAACCCTAGCAACCACATGGTGGCTGATGCCCTCTCCTGTGCGTCTGAGGACAGCTACAGTGTACTTAGATATAATAATAAATAAATCTTTAAAAAAAAAAAAGATTCCAGACCTGGCTCTGTCCTCTGACTTACTGCCTTCTCCTTCAGCCCTGACCCAGCCCCCCCCCACCCACCCAAAGGCCCCAGTGCCTTCCTGGGCCAGGCCCTCCTGCTTGCTCTAAGGCGTGAACACTCTGCCGAGTGAATGCTCCACCAAGAATGGCTGCCTCTGCTGGAAAGAAAGCTTCATGCCTGCCCTCCCATTATGGAGGCATCAGTGCAAGTGCCACTGGAGTTAGTGCAGCTCCGGTCACCCCTGATTCCAATTCTCCCCACCGCACTCAGGACTCCCATGTTCTTCTGCCTGCTTTGCCTACTCCTGCCTACCTTGTATGGTAATGATTCTCTAGGGCTTAAGGCAGGATGTGGACCATAGCAGATGTTCAAATATCAGCTGATTGGGGTAGGAGGGAGGGAAAGATTAAAGGATGGCTGATGGTTAGATGACAGCATCCATGGAAGAATAGAAGTATGAGGAGAGAGAAGAGAGACAGGGGTAGATGGATGGTAGAAACCTGTTCCTTTAGATAGAAGGAAAATGGAAGGTCTGGTGGGGACTAAGAGGTACCTGGAAGGATGAATGAAGATAATGTGGGTAGATGTCAAGACTGTGAGGGGGATGAGAGAAGAGGGGGATGGAGGGTGTGATGGTTTGTGCGTGCTTGGCCGAAGGAGTGGCACTATTAGGAGGTGTGGCCTTGTTGGAGTGGTTGTGGCCTTGTCGGAAGAAGTGTGTCACAAACTTAGAAGTCTCAGCTGCTCAAACCAGGCTGAATGCAGCTCACTGTCTCTTTCTTCTGCCCATGGATCCAGATATTGACCTCTCAGCTCCTTCTCCAGCACCACGTCTGCCTGCCTGCCACCATGCATCCCGCCATGATGGTAATGGACTGAACCTCTGAAACTGTAAGCCAGCCCCAATGAAATGTTTTCCTTTAGAAGAGTTGCTGTGGTCACTGTGGCTCTTCACAGCAACAGAAACTCTAGGACAGCGGGTGGGTGGGTGGTGGGTGGGGAGAGGGAGGGTGGGTGAGCGTGGGGTGAGTGAAGGGAGGAGAGCAGACAGGTGAAGGAAGGATAGATACAGAAGTCTCCATGATGCTTCCACCACACTGAGCTGACACTTCACACTGCCCATGAGTGTGTGTGTGTGTGTGTACACATGTGTCTGTGTCTGTCTGTGTGTGTGCATGCATGTGTGTACATGTGTCTGTGTGTGCATGCATGCATGCATGTGTGTGCCGGAGAATGTGTATGTGTGTGTTCATGTATATGTGTGTGTGCATGTGTCTGTGTGCATGCATACATGTGTGTGCCCGAGAGTGTGTGTGTATGTGTGTGTGTACATGTGTGTGTTATATGTGTACATGTGTATGTGTGTGTGCACATGCATGCATACATGTGTGTGCGTGCATGCATGTGTATGTGTGCATGCATGTGTATGTGTGCATGCACTCGTGTGAGGGGAGGGGAGTCTGGCTGCTCTACCTTCTGATAATTTTTACTGCTAAGTGACAGAAGGCTGTGGCTGTTGGCATCTCCCACCCTCAAAGCCATAATCACCTTAACTCCATCTATATTTACTGAGCTTCTCCCCTGGTGCTGGCTCCCCTTGCAGCTGGGACTCAGCCTCTTTACCGCCAGAGCTGGGTAATCCCTGATCAAAGTGTGAGTGGTGACTTCCGGGCCCTGACCGCCTGAAACTCTTGAGCACACCGCTTCCCTGGTTAACACCAGAAACGTGTAGCTCACACACAAGAGCAGGCTCCTGGACACTCTGCCTTTCCCTTCCTGGTCCCAGCCTACCTCCCTGCTTCACCTCTCACCCCCTGTTTGCTTCTCATTTAAACCCCTCAAGGCATGTGACCCCACACTTTCCCACCGCCAGCCTCTGAGCGCCTGTACATTCTGTTCTCCTATCCCAGATCACTGTTCTCAACCTGTGGGCCCTTTGAGACCATCAGAAATATCAGCTATTTACATTGTGATTCTTAGCAGCAGCAAAATTACAGTTATGAAGTAGCAACAAAAACAATTTTGTGGTTGGGAATCCCCACAACATGAGATACTGTATTAAAGAGTCACGGCATTAGAAAGGCTGAGAACCGTGCTCTAGGGAGAGCCTCTGGCTCTTGAAGCCCAGCTCTGGCTTATACCATCTTTCAGCCCAAATTCCACAGCCCGAGTCACCTTTTCTCCTGCCCAAACCAATCCTTCCACACCATCCGTATTCTCGAAGGCTCTACCCTGTTGGCCAGGCCAGAGACTCAAGGCGAGCCCAAGATGTCTCCGTCCTTTGGGACCCAGCACCGCAGGGCTCAGCAGCCCTCTTGTAGCCTTTGTTCTCCATTTCCCGCCACAGAGGCACAGTACCTACCCACAGGCTGCCCTGCCCACCCCTGCTCCCTCCAGTCATGCATGCCCTGGCAATCTGCAGCAGAGATTTAGCTTCTCAGAGCTTCAGAGGGCCCTACCTCTGCTCTGAGAGACTTAGAGTGAAACCCCCAGTCCTCTCCTGATGGCAGAGTCTGTCCCTTGGGTCTGGGACCATCCAGTTCTACTGAGCATGCAGGGGCTTCTCTCCAGCCCTCCAAGCAGCAGGTGCTAAAAATTCCTGCCACGTTAAGCAGAGCCTGCTTTGTCTACCCTGTCACCTTGGAGAGCCATAGCAATTATTCCCAACAGAGTTTAAAAATCACAGCAGGAGCTGCTGTTCTGGAATCAACTCTACTGGACTTGGTGCTCAATGCTCGGACACAATGGGTCCACACAGGAAATGAGACTTACTGATCAATGCTATCCATCTCCATTTGACAGGTTAGGAAACAGAGGCAGAGAGCATCAGTCTCTCTCTCTCTCTCTCTCTCTCTCTCTCTCTCTCTCTCTCTCACACACACACACACACACACACACACACACACAGCCTGCCTAGGTTAGCAGATGGAGGCAGTAAGCCTGGAAGATGACACTTATTACAGGGGAATAAGGGTGACATTTAAAGTGGCATTTACAGCGATGCCTTCCACGCTCTAGAGCAGTAGACTCTGGGGACCACAAGGTTTCAAGGACTTATCCCATCCAGATGTGAACAAGTTTTCCAGGGCAGCTGTATCCCAGGCACAAAAGATGCTTGGCCTGCTCCTACATCTGGCTATAAAACACATCTGCCCTTGAATTATGGCTGTGCTCATGAATGACTTTGGCTTAGGCCTGCTTTGAGGCAGGAAAAAAAAAAAAAGAAAAGAAATCCCCCCAATCCCTGACCCCCACCCTACTTTGGATATCTCAATAATGACTTTTATTTAGATACAACCTGTTCTTGTGCATTGTTGTTTGGGGTTGGGGGCAGGAACTATCATTGTAAGCAGGAGCCTGTGTTCTTTCTGACAAGATGGAGATGTTCCCAAATTAGACGGTGGTGTTGTCTGTACAGCTGAGCATACTGAAGATCAACCACTGAGTCAGGGGCACTCACAAAGGGGATTTGTGGCACATAAACTGTTTAAAGCTGCTCAGACTGCTCTTGCAGAGGACTGGGGGTTCAGGTCTCAACCTCTCCATGAAGGTTCACAACCACCTGTAACTCAAGCTCCAGGGGATCTGATACCCTCTTCATAGGCTGCTGCACACACACACACACACACACACACACTCTAAATAAACACATATATATTTTTAAATTGAAAAACATGTGGATCTGGAGAAGAGGGTTGGTGAGTAAGGCACTTACCCTGGGTTTCCAGTGCTATACAACCTGGTCATGATGGAGTCAGCCTATAATCTTGGTAATCAGGAGGTAGAGGCAGAAGGATCAGAATTTTAAGATTTTTCTTGGCTACATAGTAAATTGGGGCCAACCTGGGCTACAAGAAACCCTGACAACAAATGAACATGGAGAAATAAAGATTACAAAGCCCAGGGGGATTTTACAACCAGATGCATAAAAGTAGCCATTGTAGCCCAAAGAGCAGTCACAGAGCAGTGTAGCCCCCCAGACCCTGTTCCAGCTTCCATCTCTGTCCCTGTCCCCACCCTTGAGAGGTGACCATGGCCCAGACTTCTGGAGCAGAAGCTAGAGTCAGTCACAGTCCTCACTCCTCCAAACTTGGCTCTACTCAGCACGAGATTGACCTAGGCTGGTGGTCCTCGGGGCTCTAGCAGATGGCCCTGTCATCAAACAGCCCCAGAGTGTCCATAGTCACAGTGGCAGGAGCTCAGCTTAACAGGCACCATTTCAGATGCTCATTGCAAACCTGCCTTCCTCTCACCGCATCTCCATCCTTTCCAGGCCAAATCAAGCCATAGCCACCGGCCAGTTTTTGTTTCTTCGTTTGGTTTTGATGATTGGGGCGGGGGTGGGGTGGGGTGAGGAGAGGCTGGAAGTTGCCAGGATCAAGATCTAATCTCTATATTTATTTTATAGCTCCTTCTGAACTCCAACTTCCACTCCTCCACAGTCCCAGATGGCTATAGCAGCAGCCTGAGAGCCTCAAGGTCTGGGACAAATTCCTGGAACTGCCAAGCTATGTCCTCGGCTGGGAAATGGGATGATTTAAGAGATCATGGACCAGTGTTAGCTGGATCCAGAGAAATGGTCCAGGAAAGCCGAGTGCCTAGGGCCGGGTTTGGAGAATGCAGCTGTTCTAACTTTTGCAGCCCACCCAGTTTGCAGCCCACCCCTTCCCAAACCCAGTCACTCCCCTGCTTAAGAAATGAGATCAGCCCCAAGGGGGCCAGCCTGCTTGCTTGCCTTCCTTCTTTCCTTCCTTCCTTCCCTCTCTCCTCCCTCCCTCACTCTTTCTTTTGAAAGAACACCTCAGGTAGCCAGGCTGGCCTTGACTCTCCGTTCTCTGCTAGATCACAGCTGAGCCCCATGATACCCGGCTTGCACAAGCAGTTTCTGACCCCAGTGGTCTGCCATTCTGTTCACACCCTTCCCTTTTTAGAACTGTTTTGGATCCTATCGTGGGTTCACTCTTCTAACTTCTGGTTTCCTAAGTTTCTCAAGGCCAAGTTTAAGTTAAAAGCAAACGTATATGCAAGTAATGGTGTTTTGATTACTATTAAAATAAGAGCTCCCAATGTTATCTCGTCTGCTTCGGGAACTCCGATAGCCTAGAGAGGGCTCAGAGGCTGACATTCAAAATCCTGTGATCTTGTTCTGTTTTGAGATGTCTCAAACTTCCTCAGTGACCCTCTGGAGGCATGGACTTCCCAAAGCACCATTCACCCCATTCTCTAGATTCGGAAACTGAGGCTCAGAGAGTACCACTGGTAAGTGAGGCCAGGGGCTTACTTCTGTCAGAAAGCAAAGGCTGTGGTCTGGGTTCTAACATCCAACTCAGCTTTATGTAGTTGGGAAAACATTAACTTGGAGGAGGGGTGGAAACTGGAAGGATTTGCCTGCTCTTTGGCTAGAACCAATGGTTAGGAAGGGAGATGGGAGGCTGGAGGGTAAAGGCCCCCATAAAATTTGGGTTTGTGACCCCTGGGAAGATTAGACTTTAGGGGGGCTGACGGTGGTACCTGTCCTTGGCAGGTGACATCTGAGGACGGCTGTGAGTTTATGCAGTTGTGTTCCAGCTGCTCCAGGGCACCCTAAGTGCTTGCCTTTTAGCTCCCCTAATTCTCTCTTAATGAGGATTTAGTATAATTGAAATGGTGGCACCCGGGAGATAAATCAGGAGCTTTTCCAGCTGAGCTGGGGAGAAAGGAGGGGGGCACCAATCAAATCCCCAGCTGAGATGTTCAATCATTAGCACCTCCTTAACCCAGAAGTGGCTTAACCCAGCCTGTGTCACTCAGGAGCATGGAGGGTAGGGACCAGGAAACCAAAGCTGTCAGTGATGGGGGGTGGAACAGGTGGCTCACCGAGGTAAAGGTGACAGAGGCATTGGGAGGTAGAAATGAACAGAAAGGGGCTGTAGGTGCATGCGCAGGAGGCAGAGCAGCTGCATTCACACCCCCAGCCCCCTACACACCAGCCCCCAAACACACCCGTCCTGAATTTAAGGGTGGCCCAACTGTACTGAGATGAGTATGGGGCCTTGATCCTGTGCCCTGTCTTCTAATAAGGCTGCTATGCAAGTGAGGTCCCAAGCTCACTTACCAGCTGCAGAAGCCTGACAGAGGTAGCCAGTCTCCCTGGACCTCAGTGGCCTCATCTGGACAATGGGGTCAATGATAACCCAGCTCCCCATAGAGCAGTGGGAGTTAAGGAACATTCTGGCAAAGCTGTAGGCGGGCCTGACCTAGCCAGTGTCACACCATCACACCACCACACACACACCAGCACCTCCTCCGAGGAGCAAGTCGCCGGGACATGACTTAAGTGTTAGCCAGGAAACATCTGAAGAGTGTGTGGGAGAGAAACTCGGGTATTCATCTCTACATAGATGCCCTGCACATAACACACACACACACACATGCCACATAGAGCACTGGATGGGTGGCTCAGTGGGTGACAGCACTGGCTTCAAAAGCAGGAGGACCTGGATTTGAGTCCTAACACCTGGGTAAAAAACTGGACACACCTGCATGTTCCTGCACAGGGGAGAGGTTCCTGAGAGCCCTCTGGCCAGCCAGTCTATCTGAAACACGGAACTGGAAGTCGTCTTAATGCAGTCGGGCAGTGAGTAACAGAGGAAGACACCCCATGTTCTGCTTTGGCCTCTGCAAGGGTATGTAAAGGCATGTCCACCTGCATTCTCATGTACATGCTACACACACACACATACCACACATACATCATACATACACATACCATACACACATACCACATATGGTACATATACCATACATAAATGCACCTTAACACCACACACACACACACACACTATACCACTATACACCATAACACATCATAGGTGTGTACACACAACACACACGATTACACACCACCACACACACCATATACACATATAGCACACCACACACACACACACACACGCGCGCGTGCAAAAAAAATTATTTTAAATTTAATTTCTAATTTAAAATGGTGCTAGTCAGTGATGTGCATGCCTTTAATCCCAGCGCTTGGGAGGCAGAGGCCAGCCTGGTCTACAGAGTGAGTTCCAGGTCAGCCAGGGCTACACAGAGAAACTCTGTTTCAAAAGATAAAATAAAATAAAACAAAATAAATGGAATTCACACATCTGTAGCAATTGCACTTCTGACACAGGGAAGGAGTGAGGGGCACCTTACAGAAATCTTTAGCAGAGATTTACAAGAGGTGAGCTCATTTACTGACCCCAACTGATGCTGAGCAGCGAACCACAGACAAACATTATTAACCTACATCCATGTTGTTGACATTTATGGTAGATATTTGCTTTATGAGTTTGCTTTCAGACTGTTGGCTGCTTTCAGCAAGTGATTACAGCAACACACACACATGCATCTCTCTGGGTTGGGGCATGGAAATGCACATAAGATTACATCTATGCATTACCTTGGCTTACAGAAGCTGATCATATGGGCAATCCAGGGCATAGTTAGGTTGGGTGTTACACTTATCTCTTAAAGGCAGGTTAAACAAGCAGGGTGAGTAGTGGGCTAAGTCTTCATGCTGTAGACCAGGCTGGCCTTGAACACAGAGATCCACCTGCTTTTGCCTCCTGAGTGCTGGGACTAAAGATGTGCATCAACACCACCTGCACAGGCTGTCTTAAGTGATCTTATAGCATATTATTGGCTGTGAGGTCCAGCAGAAGTTTCAGGCTTGCAGATGGGTATGGTGGTGCGCACCTTTAATCCCAGCACTTGGGAGGCAGAGGCAGATGGATCTCTTTGAGTTTGATCTACATAGTGAGTTACAGGACAGCCAGAGCTACATAGACAGATTGTCTCAAAAAAAAAAAAAAGGGTTACAGGCTTTTAGAATGTAAGAGCTATTTCATAAAGAATATATCACCACATTGTCTCAGGATTTTCCCTGTCAAATTACATTAGTACAGCAGGAGGCCTGTGATTGGACAGGGAAAAGGGAGGCAGCGAGCGAAGAGTTGCAGAGACAAGGAGCGTCTCAGAGGAGAAAAGAGGAAGGCCAAGATGGAGGTGGACATGAACCAGCATGGCTTCAACCAGCCACAGGTAGTTATGGCATCATAGGTTAGAATAATTGGCACAAAGCTTTTATCATTATCAATTGGTTCTGAAATTATTGTACTGGCATCTTGTAAATTGAGAATTTATTGATACATAAATCTGATTGGTTAATTATAAGCTTCAAGAGTTTTGATTTACTTAGTTACTGGAATGTGGGACCGAGAGGAGAGGGAACTAGTGGCTCCAGGGACAAGCAAGCCAGAACTGGGAACACAACAGAAGTGCAGGAAGCTTGTTGGATCCAGACTTGCCAGGGAGTTGGCGGGCTGAGAGAAGCAGGAGCGCAGAGAGTTGGCGGGTTCTTTTATAACATTTCCCACAACACCACATCACACTCCATTCAAGGCTATTTGCTGTTGAAAGGGACCTCAGAGATGCTCAGTGACATAAGCCCACATAAGGAGTAAGATGGGGTCCTTCTAGGAGACAGAGGCTGACTGACACACAGGAGGTGAGGTGTAAGGCTTGGCTGAGAAAGGGGCTTCCATGGAGGAGAATGCTATCTGCTGCTACGAGGCGGCAGAGCAGGGCTGCACGTGGGTCTACACAATCACTCAGTGCTTTAACTGTGATCGCAGATGCTCCCCATTAAGCCACAGTTACTGTTTTGTCCTCCAAAGAAATCTCATCAACGCCGGGTGTTTAATAACATCGAGCAGACAGGATAATGAGGTTTGGTGGCGGTGGCGCACCCAGATGGAAATGCGGTGCTCCGCTGACTGAGGCCCAGCAGGATGCTGGGAGGAGAGGCAGTATGTTAGCTCCTCTTGGTGCTGTGCTCATCAGCTGCTCCCGTGACTAATGGGCTATGCCCTACTAGAGCCATTGTGAGCTGGTCCTGCAATTTCAGAGAGCTTAAGTGTCCTCGATAATGCCATGGTACCTATTTTTCTTTCTTGTCTCGTCTGCAAGGGTTATTTCTCAGCCTCAAATTGATGTAATGGGCATAGAAACATCCAGAGTTAGAGCCCTGGGGACTGGTTTCTCCAGGAATGAATACATCTTTCTATCCCAGAAGTACCCCGAGGAAAGGACAGAGGTATGGGTTCAAATCTCTGTTCTTGATTTTTTGAAACTGTGTGACCCTAGGCAAGGCACCGAACCTCTCTGTGCCTAGGTTTCCCTGTGTACGGGACTGGAACGACACACCCAAGTCAAGGTACGTCAGTCTGAATCCCTGAAGGAGAGATCAGCCCTGCTCCTCATGGTGCGGCACATGAAGAGATCGCTACGGCTAATTGGCAATTTAGACTGCCAGGTTTTTAATCTAAGTTCAGTTTGCCCCACTTCAAATGTGTTTCTTTAAATAATTAACTTCATTTGATACTTTAATCTTCAAAAGCCCTCAGTGCCCGCAGACTTCGCAAGGTATGAAAGCAATTACATTCTCCCCTGAGCTGATGGTGGCTGGTTGGCTGGGGGGTGAGCTGCCTGGAGGTCAGAATCATGGCGAGCTGGTTTATGTCAGCTTGACACCAGCTAGAGTCATTTTGAAAGAGAGAACCTCAGTTGAGAAAAGTGCTCCCACAAGACCAGCCAGTAGGCAATGCTGGTGCATTATTTTCTTGGTTAATATGAGAGGGCCCAGCTTTCGCAAGCAGTGTCACCTCTGGGCTGGAGGTCCTGGATGCCATAAGAAAGCAGGTTGACCTAGCCAGTGAGCAGCACTGCCGTATGGCATCTGCTTCAGTTCCCCATTCTCTGACCTCCCTGGATAATGGACTATAAGCTAACTGTTGAGATGTCATAAGCCAGCTGGGCAGTGGTCCAGGTGTACGCCTTTAATCCCAGCACTCGGGAGGCAGAAGCAGGCAGATTTCTGAGTTTGAGGCCAGCCTGGTCTACAGAATGAGTTTCAGGACAGTCAGGGCTATACAAAGAAACCTTGTCTAGAAAAAACAAAACAAAAACAATAAACAAACAAACAAAAAGTAATAAGCCATTACCCACTTATGTTGCTCTTGGTAGTGATGCTTTGTCACAGCAATAGAAAGCAAACCTGTATCAGTGCCAGGCAGCCTCTGTCATGGGCATTCTGAAGGGCAGAGACAAGTCTTGGGGTCCAGAGCTGAGCAGTGGCTATGGACCTCCTGTTTCTATTGTCTCTTGGGCATATCAGAGCCACCGTCGCCAGTACTCTGGCTTGCTGGAGCCATGTGTGTGGTGTGCTGGGGCTGACCCTGAACCGGAGCATCCGGGGTCTTGGCTCAGGTCAGCTTGCTCTTCTTTGTCATCCAGACCTCTGTCTTCCTTACTTGTATGCCGGGCCATCAGAGATGATGCCACTCAAGGACACACTGTATGCTTAATGCTTGGTGGCCATAAGAACATAACAGTTTTTCAAAGGTGACACAGAACAGCTTTAATAAGCCAGGAAGATCAGGGTCTTCTGGAAGAGTCTGGTCTTCCAATCCCAAAGGCCCAGAGCGTGTTGGTCTCCAGACTTTTGTTTTGACTGGTGAGTAGGGTCTTACTATGTAAGCAAATGCCCTTAAATATGTTATATAGACCAGGATGTCCTTGAACTCACAGAGATTCACCTGTCTTTGCTCTTAAATGTCACACAAAGGCATGTACCCACATTGGGCCTGATCTCTGTACTTTGCAAAGACTCTATACAAGGGTCTTTTGGGCACACTACCACAGTGACCCTAGAAAACCTGCCAGGGTGTCCAGAAGGCCAGAGAGGGCTACACCCCACCATCTTCCCAGACACCAGGAATAAGCAGGTCAGGAATCAGAAGCCCATGGGCACTTGCCAGCAAGCTGTCATCTCTACCTTGGAAAAGGAGTTCACTTTGCAAATCAGCAAGCATATTGGCAAATTAATTGTCCTGCCTTGAAGGGATGAGGCAGCACAGGGAACTTTCTAGCCACTAGCTCAGGATGCACAGTATTCAGGCTCTCACTGACCCCACGGGCTTTGCAACTGTTCTGGCTTGGAGATGAAGCATCCCACCCCCACCCACAAAGACTCTGGCGATGGCAGAGCTTGGTCCTCCGCTGGTGGATCAGTCATTGACAGGGGAGTGGAGGTGCAGACCTAATCAACAGTTTGCAATTTGATGGCGTGACAGAAGTCTTAGAAGATGGGGCCTGGTTGGAAGCACTAGGATGGTGAATGGGAGGTGGGTGGGTGGATGTGGGTGGATGGGTGAGAGGGAGGGTAAGTGGGAAGATGTTTGTGGGTGAGTGGTTGGGTGTGGGTGGGTGAGTAGGAGGGTGGGTAGAAAGGTGGGTGGGTGAGTAGATGGGTGTGGGTAGGAGAGTGGGTGGATGGGTGAGTGGAAGGTGACTAAGTGGGTGGGTGGGCAGGGCATCTCTTTGAAAGCTGTGCCTTGCCTTTATCTCTCTTCCCTTCCCTCCAGACTCCCTTCTCTTCCTTTCCCTCACACTTGCTACCACGATGTTCTTCTGTCTTCCCCGCAGATTGAAAATCAGTCCTTCCTCCTTTAGAAAGTTCTCTTGGGGAGTTGTCACAGTGGATGGAAGCCAAGTGACACGGTGACAATGTTCTCGAGGCTGCGGTTCTTATCTGTGGAAAGACAATATGCAGTTTCTCCTTCCGGTCTGTTTTAGTCGGGGGCTTCTATTGCTGTGCTGAAACATGTTAGCCAAAAACAACTTGGGGGAGGAAAGGGTTAATTTTACTCACATTTTCATATCACAGCTCATCATTGGAGGAAGCCAGGACAGGAACTCAAGGAGGGCAGGACCCTGGAGGCAGGAGCTGATGCAGAGGCCATGGAGAGGTGCTGCTTACCGGCTTGCTCCCCATGCCTTGCTCAGTCTGCTTTCTTGTAGAATCCAGGACTCCTGGGCTCACCAGCCCAGGGATGGTGCCACCCACCACGGGCTGGGCCCTCCCCCATCAACCACTAATTAAGATAATGCTCAGCAGGCAGTGGCAGAGGCACATGCCTTTAGTCCCAGCACTTCGGAGGCAGAGGCAGGAACATCTTTGAGTTCAAGGCCAGGCTGGTCTAGAGAAAGAGTTCCAGGAAGCCCAGGGTTATACAGAGAAACCCTGTCTCAGAGAGAAGAGAGAGAGAGAGAGCGAGAGCCCATAGGCTTGCCTACGACTCAATTTCAAGGAGACATAAAATTTCAAGGAGACATTTTCTCACCTGAGGTTCCCTCCTCCCAGATGACTTTAGCTTGGGTCAAGCTGACATGAGAAAATGAGTTGCCACACTGTCTTTCTGTCCCCTGGGGAAACTGAGTCCGTGGTGGAGATTGTGTCAGAAGCTCTCAAACACTTATCACTGAATGGATCTAAACCATTAGATGGTTCACCAAATTACTACACATTTATTTTGTGTTGAGTTAAGTTTGCCTTTAGACTTAGATTTTTTTATATATACACATACATTTTTAAACAATTCTATAAAGAGAATTATTTTGGACCTAATGCCTCTGCCCCCCCCCCCCTGCAAGTGCAGAGGCCATCACCCTAAGCTCCAGAGGTGACAGGGTTAGGAGGGGCTGAGGCTATGTGGTTGATTGGTACCTATATGAAAGGGGCCCTAGTTCTCCTGGGCTCACTCTGCCACACAAAGGCTGATGGCCACAGTCTAAAGACAACCCTGTCTAGAACCCAGCCAGGGCCTTGACCTTGGAGTCCAGAGTGATAAGTAAGTCCTGCGGCTTCCGAGTTAACCAGTCTATGGTGCCGGTTCTGTTAAAGCAAGCTAAGATAATTCACACTTGTTATTACAGAAAGCCCAGGGAGTTATTTGCAAGGAGACTGACCCAGTCACTGACTCAGGCTGTATTTTTGATGGTAGCATTTCAGTTTGTGCACAGACGTATCTTTTGAACCCAAGCAAGGTTCTATTGCAGAAATCCGGCGCTTGCTTTTATTTCCATCCATTGAGTCCTACCCTTTGCCCCTTCACAAGTTTTCATCTTGTCTGATATCAAGGCCATGTTCAAGATACCTTGACCTTGACTCAAAGTGTCTCTCAGCCAATTTGTACAAGCATAGATTGATAGCTCAAGACCCTCAAAACCCAAGACTTCAAGCACCTTGGGACATCAGATAAAAGGCTAGCTATGAGTGTGTCCATTCACCACCCTTTCCATTTATCTCTCCATCCTCCCATCCCTTCATCTATCCTCCTATCCTCCACCCTCGCCTCCCCCTCCATCCCTCCTCCATCCCTTCATCCATCCTCTCATCCCCTCTCTCCATCCTCCCATCCCTTCATCCTCCCACCCTCCCTCTCCATCCCTCCCTAATCCCTTCACCCATCCTCCCATCCTCCCTCTCCATCCCTCCCCATCCCTTCATCCATCCTCCCATCCATCCCTCCCTCATCCCTTCATCCATCCTCCTATCCTCCCCTTCTCTCTCCATCCATCCCTCTACCAATGTCAACACCAGCTCTTGTGCTAAGTGTATAAAAACAAGATTCTGGCTCTGGTCCAAACCTACCTGCTGCAGTGGAGCTAGATCAGACCCAGGTCAACCTTGTCCCCAGACCACATCCATGCTAGGGTGTCGCAGCCTGTTAGTCCTGCTGGGACCACTTCCTCCACCTCTGGATCCTCATCTAGACCTACACCAGATTGTCCCTGTGTGTTCTTTCAACTTATTTCACTAGGAGGGACACTGAGCACAAAAGCCAACATTTTTTATTGCCAGCAAAGCAAGCAGGGCAAGGCACCGCCTCTTGCCATAAAGTTCCATGTCTCAGCAGAGTCTGCATTAAAAAGAGAATCAGGTCAATTATTTTATTGCTCTGGTGTCTCAGTCTCGTCCGAGTAAGTCCTCAATCTAGAACGCTAAGGACAAGGACAGCAGATGTTTTCTGTGACCTTCCCCCTCCCTCCGAGGAAAAGCTCCGTCCTAGATTTTAAACCTTCACAAAGGCAGAATGTGACTGGAGCAAACAGCTCTCAAAAAAACAAAACAAAACAAAACAAAACAAAACAAAAGCGTGAGAGCAAGTCGGGAGGTTTTTCCAGAAAGAAAATGGGACTTTTGCTCTTCAGGAGGCAGATATATATGATACATGTGTACACACACACACACACACACACACACACACACACACGGTGCTGGAGTCAGGTACCAGGAACACCTAGCATGCATTTTTCTCCTTTGATTCTCTTCTCAGTGTTATTGATAAGGGGCTGAAGAGACGGCTCAGTGGCTAAGAGCACCTGCTGCTTCTCCAGAGGTCGTGAGTTCAAATCCCAGCAACCACGGGGAGTCTCACAACCATCTATAGTGGGATCCAATGCCTTCTTCTGGTGTGTCTGAAGTCAGCTACAGCGTTCTCATATACATAAAATAAATAAATAAATCTTTTAAAGAGCAAAAGTCATCAATAAAAATCACAAAAACGGATCCTCAGACTGCTTAGCTCAAATCCCACGCATGCTTCGCTTACACACGTGTTTTAATTCACCCTTCCAGCGGCCTCCTGAGGTAGACTGTGAGCCTATCACTTTACAGATGAGGAGCCAGCCTCAGAGAAGCAGAAGAACTTGGCCCAGGTTGCAAAGGCAGAGATTAAAACCTGGAAATGGAGTCCAGGTAGGACGGGTTCCAGACCTGAACTATACCAAGGGAAACCGGCAGCTGCATGTGGTGGTGCACGCCTTTAATCCCAGCACTCGGGAGGCAGAGGTAGGCAGATCTCTGAGTTTGAAGCCAGCCTGGTCTACAGAGTGAGTTCCAGGACAGCCAGGGCTACACAGAGAAACCCTGTCTCCAAAAACAAAAAAATAGGGCCTGGAGAGATGGCTCAGTGGTTAAGAGCATTGTGTGCTCTTCTAGAGGTCCTGAGTTCAATTCCCAGTACCCACATGGTGGCTCACAACCATCTGTAATAGGATTCCATGCCCTTGTCTGTCATGCTGGCATACACGCAATTGAGAACTCATATGTATAAATAAATAAATCGTTAAAAACAAACAAAAACAAAAAAGAAAGACAATTCTATAAGCCCTCAAAGCTTCTCAAGGAATGAGGGAAAGGCGATGAGACTCCTATAGACAAGGTGTTTAGCATATTCATTTTCTCCCAGGCCAAGTTCGCAATGGAGATAATTGCCTACTCTGCAAACAAGCTGTTCCATGTTTTGAAACACTGTAGCTGCCTCTCCGGGCAGGGCAGGTACTGCCTCTGCTCCAGAGTTGGTGCCAACTGCAGATTAAATGAACATCTTGCAGCCAAGATTCCCAGAGTAAGATGATAAATATGTCCCCACAGCTTTACAAAGCAAAATATTTCTTGATGTGCAGTTACAGGGGATAGGAAAATTTGAACAGGCTTTGAGAAATGCCAAAACTAAACCCCACGGGAGTCTGATTCTCTTGTCACTGTGCACACTAGGAGGTGGCTCCTTGCTGCTCACAGCACTGGCCTCCCGGTCTGGGTCTGACAGTTCTCACTCCCTGCCATGTGGTACCCCCCACCCCCGACACACACACACACCCTACCAAAACCATCACCTCCTACCATGAGCAGACTCTTGGAGACTGACATTGGGCCAAAATTTCCTGCCACCCTGTTATGGGCACCCCCCCCCCTTGAATTGCTAATTCATCCCTTGATGAGGCCAGGTGCCACCTGGTAGTCTGTGTTCCACAACCTGCTAAAGCCCAGAGCCACCCAGGTGACACTGTCAGGTGACACTTCCTGATATAGATCCCAACTGGGCTACTCTGGAATCCTCAGTTCACCTGCCCACTGTGGCCTGGGAGAGGCACTTTGTATACCATGATCCCAGCTGCCCATCAGAATCCCAGGGAAACCCCACAGGGCACCCCCCGCCCCAACCCCGAGTACTCCTGTACTCGTCAAGTTACAGGAGTACTCGAGGCAAGGCTCAAGAGCTGTTGCTCAGCCAAGGTTTGACCAAGAATCCCGCCTTAGGGAAGCCTTTCTCTCTCCATATTGGAAAGCCACAAGTTCACCCAGAACCCATCAGCACAGTGTGCAGAGAGTCTGATGCACAGAGAGACAAGAAAACCTGCCTGAGGTCACACCACCACGGTACAGCAGGCCTGGCTGCGTAGGCAAGGCAGAACCTAAGTCTAACCCTGAAGGGATTTGGTGGGCCATGTCACCAGAGCCTTCTCAATGGCCTGGAACTCCCCCAGGTAAGCCAGGCTGGCTGGCCAGCAAGACAAGGAATCCTCCTGTCTCTGCCTCTCTAGCACAGGGATAATGGGCATGTTTTACCAGGCTTGCATGGGTTTTAAGGGCTCAGATTTAGATTGGCATGCCCATGCAACAAGGGCTTCACTGAGCTCTCATGGGGATTCTAGATGGGCATTGGGACCTTGTATGTACTGGGAAAGGTAGCGGACACTGGAGAGGGTGGCTAACCTAAGAGATTCGTGCTGGCTATTTCATGTCGACTTGATACAAGCTAGAGTCCTCTGAGAGGAGGGAACTTCATTTGAGAAAATGACTCTGTAAGGTTAAGCCATAAGCAACCCCGTAGGGAATTTTCTTGATCCATCATTGATGGGGGAGGGCCCAGCCCACCATGGACAGAGATACAAACTGGGATGTATTCTGGGTTCCACAGGAAAGTCCCAGGCTGAGCAAGTCTCGAGGAATGAAGCAATAAACAGCTCTCATCCAAGGCCTCAGCACCGGTTCCTGCCTCCAGGTTCTCACCTTGGCTTCCTTCAGTGTGTTGTGACTCAGCTATGGAAGCTAAATAAACCCTTTCCTTCCCAAGTTGCTTTGGATTACGGTGCTTCATCACAGCAATAGAAACCCTGACTGAGACAGAACTAAAGGAGATGGAGAACAGAGAGCCCTGTCCGGAGGGAGAGAGTTCTGGAGCCTGGCTTATTGGAGCTAAGAGAATGGGAGAGTCAGAGAAAGGGCAGAGCCTCAGCACCCCTCACAAAGATGCCAGACCTCTCTCTGCCTTGGGCCTCAGCAGCAGTGACTGCGGTACAGGCAGCGGGGAGGGGCTGTGGGAAGGCAGAGAAAACAGGCTGTGTCCCCAGTTCTTGGCATTTCTGCGGAAACCTGGGGTTCCCATAATACCCTTTGAGAACCCCTGACACCTGCCAGCCTCTCCCTCTTGCCTGCACTCCTCTGCCCCTCTTCGAGGCCACAGGTACTCTCTGTTACTCCTTCCAGAGAGCTGAGGACAGCCAGGCCATGATCCCCTTGCTCCTGGACCCCCCCACATCAGATTCTGTCAGCATTCAGTGACAGCCCTAACCTAGCTCTGGTTGCCAATTAGGACGATGACCTTGAACAAGCCTCTAGGGATCTCAGAGACAGAATGGAGTTGTGAAGGTCACTTGGCTGCAAAACCTTTTAAGGAAATGAAGGACCCAGGGACAGGCAGCCCTACATTAACAGGCTTTTGCAATTTCAGCCTTTATGGTTCCCACTGTCCTCACCTGACCAGTGAGAAAACTGAGGCCCAGAGAGGTGGAGTGACTCACCAAGCACACACAGCAAGAAGCTGGCTTGCGGCATCTCCCTCTCCCCACCTACACCTACATCCAGGGCCAAGCTCCCAGGAGAAGCTCGAGGCTTGGATTTCATATCCTGAAAGTCTGCTGCCACTCATAGACATTTTACAGATAAGGAGACCGAGTACGACGGCACAAAGCCACCTGCCTAAGGACATTCACTTGGACACTGGGATCTGGCCCCAATCTCAGCCCCTTATGCCATCTCCCCAGTACCTACCCTAGGCTCTGAGACTGGGTCAGTCTGTCCCAGCCTGCAAGCCTCCCCACAGCCCTTACTGAATGGACCATGAGGTTGCAATCCCCAGGTCCCCAGCTGCCCCAGCTCCTCCTCAGCTCAGCTCCTCCTTAGAGAGGAGAAGGACAGACATTCTCCTTGCCTTCCTGGTGGTTGGCAGAGCCTCTGCTCCCCGGCTGCTGCCTGGCTGATGGAGAGATTAATCCTAAGCCCTTCCTGGCAGCACCCCCACCCCCATCTCAGGCAGGACCATGCTGGCTGTCCCCGTGGGACTTGGAGCACCAAGTCCAATGCTGAGGCAGGACAGCTGGCCCAGCTCCCTGCAGCATCCAGGAGGAGGGAGGACTTCAGAGCCCTTCTAGAGAGCCACCTTGCGCCTCTGCTCTTCTGCGGAGTCAGGCTGAATAAACTTCTGCTCTATAGAGGAAGTGGGAGAAGAATTGGATGCTGACCCTCTGCCAGGGCTGCTATGTTGGGAGCTGGTTTTGATCTGTGTTTTGTTTTGGTTTTTTTGGGGGGGTTTCTTCTCATTTCCCCCTACCTCTCTGTCACAAACCTGTCTTTTCCTGGTCAGTGAGACATGGGCTCCCCATGCCCGGCAGAGAGCCAGCTGGGAACACACTTCCTAAAACAAGCGGTAAGTTGAACTTGGGAGGAAGTTGCTCTTTCTGGGGTGGGATGTTTTGGAGCAGTGACTGAGTGGAACAGCTTGGCCGAAGGGATATTTGGAATGAATTACTTCCCCGGGCTCTAAGGGAGTTTTGCTGGCCAGCTGTTGGAGGGGGAACAAAGACCGCAAAAATCAGATCTGTTCAGTGGAAGGAGAGGGGGACAAGATTCCGGCTCTGGAGAGAACTCCTAGCCAGGAAGCTGTGTCCTGGGTTGAGCTTGGATTTGCTGAGTGACCTTGGATGAGTCCCTTTCAGCACTCTGGGTCTTGGTTTTTACACTGGAAATTGAGAAAGCTTGGCAAGAACGCCCTGGATTTCCTGTCTCTGCAGGCTGCGCTCCTCCTGCCGCTGGCTGTGTGCTGTGAACCAAGTAACGCATGCAGAATAGCGGAGTGCTCTGCAGGGCGAGTGTGAAACCCAGCCACCCCCACTCACTCCTCGCTGGCTGTCCGCAGAATCCGGCTGGCTCTGGAGTAGAAAGGCACTTTCATTTCCATTGGCTCCTGATTGGAATGCCTCTCTCAATATAAGGTTATAGGTGCCCGGAGACAGCTCTGGCTGGAACAGGTAGCATAAGAAATGGTCACACCACACGGATGATGAGACAGGTCATAAATACTTTTAAAATTATGTGAGCAAGCTAAAATAAAACCTGCTTGTCCTAAGCGAAGCCCCTAAATGGGTCTGCAATACTGACAGCATTAGAAACCTCTTCGTGATGCAAATAAAAGAGTATACAGCTCAGAGTGGGGAGTGACTACTTCAAGGTCACACAGCAAGGGTGACAGAAGACCAGGGTGAAGCTTTCTTGGGGAGCTCCTGAGAGTCAGGTGCCTTGCAAAGCTGTCATGATCCCCACCTCCTAAGAGTTTGACAGTAGGGGACGCTAGGTGTCAGTCAGTCCCCTCATCTGCGAAGGTGAACCGTGCCTGTCTGCCTTATGGGATGGTTGGCCTGGGTCCCTTAAAGGAACTGGGTGCCTTAGAGCTTCTAGAAGTGACCGTTATGGTGGTTGGTGTTCCCTTAACAGGCCTGTGCTCAACAGTATGGGAACCCAAACTTCCCCACTCGCACAGACCAAGCAGAGGGTCCAGAGAAACTGAGTCTGTCCTCTTCTGTAAAGGACACGGCCACGTAGGGCACCCTGCAGGGTTGACACAAGCCTTGCCTTTTGAGGAGAGAGAGAGGAAGCCTCATGCCCCAAGACTACACAGTGTTCAAAAGCACAGCACAGGGTCGGCTACTCACATCTCCATCCACAAAGTCCGTGTCAGGGAGACTTAGCTCCCTGCAGAACCTCCTTAGTGTAGTGGGCCCCGCATCTGTATCACGGATGTCTGTGCATCCACAGGGGTAGGGATGTGTCCAGTGACAGGGCACAAGTGTATAGTAGCTGCCCAGTAAACAAGAAGGAAATGGAAGGTTCAGAGATGGCTGGAGCAGCTGCAGCCACGATGGGACTGGTTTATACTTCCAGATCTTCCGAGACTCACCCTCCCTTTCTTCTCTTCTTCTTCCTCTGTTGGCAGACAGGTGAGCCCAGTGCTTCCTGGCCTGACAGTCTGAGGCAATGCCCATGTCTTCCAGAGACAGGGACTTGCATCCTGGACACCATCACTTTGGCTCCTGCAGCCCCTTGAGCCAGCTCTGGCCGGGTCCCGAGCCTCAGTCAGTCAAGGGCCTTTACTACCGCAGGGCCCGGAAGGTGGGCAATCAGGACGCCTCTCCGAAGGCCAACTTGAAGGAGATCCTGGTGAACGTGGGTGGCCAGCGGTACCTGCTGCCCTGGAGCACCCTGGATGCCTTCCCGCTGAGCCGCCTGAGCAGGCTCCGGCTGTGCCGCAGCTATGAGGAGATCACGCAGCTCTGTGATGACTACGATGAGGACAGCCAGGAGTTCTTCTTCGACAGGAACCCCAGCGCCTTCAGGGTGATCGTGAGCTTCCTGGCCGCGGGAAAGCTGGTGCTTCTGCGAGAGATGTGCGCCCTGTCCTTCCGGGAGGAGCTGAGCTACTGGGGCATCGAGGAAACCAACCTGGAGCGCTGCTGCCTGCGCAAGCTGCTGAAGAAGCTGGAGGAGGCGGCCGAGCTGCGCCGGGAGGAGGCTGCCCAGCGCCAGCAGCAGCGCCAGGCTTGCCACTCCGAGGTGCAGGCTTCGCGATGGGCCCGCAGCATGAACCAGCTGCGTGAGATGGTGGAGGACCCACAGTCGGGGCTGCCCGGGAAGGTCTTCGCCTGCCTCTCCGTGCTCTTCGTGGCAACCACGGCTGTCAGCCTGTGTGTGAGCACCATGCCCGACTTCAGGGCTGAGGAGGACAAGGTGAGTTGATGCCGATGAGGGACCACAAGGCAGCCCAGATACACTTAGGAAACCATGGTGCATGAAGGCGTGTGAAATCTCGGTCCGGGAGACAAGCTTCTCCTAGGGTTTAAGCCATTTCTTTCCCTAGTGTTACTGGCTGGGTTTGTTGGCTGCCTGGCCCCTGGCAGCCCTAAAGGGACCTTGCCCCGGAGAAAACATTCTACCTGTGCAATCCTACTCTTTGCAAAGAGCTGGGACACCACCCCTCCCCCACAGACCCCCCCAGGAACCCGAGGGTCTGTGTCCTAATTTGCTTTGTGTTGCTTTGAGAAACATCCCGGTAAAAACGAGTTGGGGTGGAAAGGGTTTATTTGATTCACACTTCCAGACCACTGGCCATGGGGGTGGAGGGGTAGAGTCTGGGAAGGAACTCAAGCAGGAACCAGAACTGGAACTGGAACCGGAACCGGAAACTACAGAGAAGGGGGAAGGCTCCTTATTGGCTGGCTACTGTTCAGCCCGCTTTCTCATACAACCTGGGGTTCTCTGTCTAGGGATGGTGCCGCCCACAGTGGGTTGGGCCCTCCTACATAAATTAGCAATCAAGAAAACGCCTTCATGGTCATGTCAATTGGCCCATCTGATCGAGGCAAATTCCTCAGTTGAGACTAAGACTCTCTTAGAGTCTCTGGGCTTTGTCAAGTTGACAGCTGAAGCTAACTAGAAGAGTCTCAAAAACCGAAATAGGAGCCATCTAGTTAAGGAAGGTAGCTGAAGAGCTTGACCCTGGAACTAGACGGCTGCCTAAGGTAGAACTTCTCGCCAACTCTGCACTCCTCCGCGGCTCCCTATCGCCTGACCCTCCATCACTTAGATTATAACAAACAAGGGAGGCAGATTTCCCATACACACACACACACACACACACACACACACACAAACACACACACACACACACACACACACACACACACACACGTTGCTGCCTCCTTACAGATTTGACCAGCGAGAGCCAGCATGTGCCTCAAACACAATTAAGTTCTCTACCAATAGTTGCTGATCAAAATATGTTTCATTGGACTGACCAATGTTTTCTCTGAAAGAAAAAGGTATGGTAGCACCCATTCTTTAGTCTTTCAAACAGCTGCTTCCTCCCACTGAGATTGTAGTTGCAATCACGAACCCCCACCCCCTCTTAGACTTTGGCACAAAATGGAAAAGCTTGTTTGCCCATGGGAATATCTACATGTAGATTTATTTTATTCTTATTTTTTGCTTCTGAGGATTAGGGCAGAGTAAGCAGTGTCCTTACCCCAGTCAAGGACACCAGGTCCCAGTTACTGAAGAATCAAAGCCAATCTCCACACAGGTGGTTTTCTTCTTTGGGGAGAGAAGAGAGTGTGAGGGAGCCAGGAGCTTTTTCCGTGCAGAGACATCAGGGCTTTTCAGGGCTCAGAGCTTTGAAGATTACAGAGTGCAAACCCAGGCTGGGCTTAACGGCGCTGGGAAAATCTAATCAGAGGCAGGTCACCAGTCTGCAGGCCTGGACAGCCCAAAGCTGTCCCTGAGAAACTGGCAGTTGTGTCCCACAGGGTAAGAAGGATTCATGTCCATAGACAGACACCGTGTCCCTGTGTTTATTCTCCAGAGTCACCTTTGTACCTGCTGCCCCATCTCAAGGGTCGCAGCCTCCAGAGTGTCTCTGCTTCTGTTGGGAATGATAATTCAGAGAGCCAGGAAGGCTGAGGATGGACAGACAACCGTAGGATCTTAATTCTTTCAAGACCATGCCCCTGACATTTACATAAAAAGCCAATGTTCTTTCTAGTATACATTTGTATTTCTCATTTGTCCTCAGGGGACAGCAGCCAGGCAGAGAGTGGTTCTATTTAGCCAGCCAGCTGTCCTGAGGAGAGCTATAGGGCATGGTAATTTAATGACACCCCGAGGGACCCTGGGGATGTGACCCGTGGGAACCCAGACTCCATTGTTTTGTCCCAGCTGGCATCTGGCTATTCCACGTTTGCTTATCCATCTGTAGGTTGGCTGGTGACCTCTGTGGTTTTTCCACCTTTTGTCTGCAGGCTGGGTCCAAGCCTGAATAGGTTGTGTTTTGCTGTGTGTTTTCTTATTCCTCTTGGGTGTGTACGTAAGTGTGACCTTTCGGAATCTTGAGTGTGAGCTTAACCCCTGGAGGAGCTGCCAAGCTGTCCCCTAAGTTCAAGTTCCCTTCCACCCAGTCCAGCAGGTTGTGTGTGTGTGTGTGTATATGTGTGTGTATGTGTGTGTGTGGTGTATGTGTATGTATATGTGTGTGTATGTGTGTGTGTGTATGTGTGTGTGTATGTGTGTGTGTATGTGTGTGTGTGTGTATGTGTGTGTATGTGTGTGTGTGTGTGTGTGTGTGTGTAGGTCAGAGGACAGCTTTCAGGAGCTGGTTTTCCACTGTGTGGGTCCCAACAGGTTGTCAAGCCTGACTTGGTGGCAAGAGCTTTAACCCACTGAGCCATGTCACCAACCCTCCTTCTTCTAATTGTTCAGTTTTCAGGTATACACATAGAAACTTTAAAAAAAAAAAAAAAGAAAAAAGAACAAGAACACTCCTTCAACCCTACCCCTGCCTGTCAACCTAGGCTATTTCTCTCACCCCAAAAGTTCCCTTGGGGCCCTTCCCAGTCAACCCAGGGTGGCCTGAGCAGCTGTTTTGACTGTGGGAGTCCTGGAGGTGACCCTTACCTAGTTCCCAGTGTCACCTGTCTGTGGCCTCCAGCATGCTAGGCCCCGTGTGCCTGTGTGGTCTTTCATTTCTATCACAGCTTCCTGGGGGCTAGCTCACCTCGACTGCAGGAAGGGGGCAGGGCTTTCTCACCATTGCCAGGGACAAGGCACACGACAATACAATGGCTGACTCCCCACTTCATCTGGAATTGTGGGGTCCCCAAACCAGATTTCCCCGTGCCCAAATCCAGAGCTATAAAGACATCATGGGCCAAACTGTCCCAGGCCCTGTGGCCAGAGTCTTCCTTAGAGAGAAAGAGGTACTTGTGTGTGTGTGTGTGTGTGTGTGTGTGTGTTTCTTTCTCCCCAAGCCCCTTTCCTTCAAATGAGGATGGATTGGGTACCATATCCTCTACTAAAGCCCCTCTATCTCTCTGTCCCATGTGTCCCTGCATGGCTGCAGAGATGCTAGCCCTTGAAGGCAGGCCCCAAGCTTGTTAGGATGCAGGGCAGAGCAGGATGCAGATAGAGTGACTAGGCAGAGCCAGCCTGCTGCAGTGCAGGGAGGCCGGCAGCACAGACCAGAGGAGAGAGGACAGGGTGTACATGCCTTGAATAGCCAAATGCAGCACCAGAGGCAGAAGCATGGCCTGCTGGGCCTGCTGGGCCCTCCAGAGTCACCTTCCCAAGCTGCTGGTCATTAGGCAGTATTCCCCAAGGCTCCCAGATCTCAACAAGGAAACAAAGTTAGCCCAGATTCTAGGACTTCCGAGGGCTCTAAAGTCAGGGGGAGAGACCCTCCCCAAGTTCCCATGTCTGAGCTTGGGTCCAAGGCTTTGAGTTCGTGATGGACCCCAGAATCTGTCTTTGTAGCTGGCATCCTGGGGGATTCTGGTTGTGTTCCACCCTCTTCATCAAACACTGGAGCCCAGAGACAGCTAGGGATCACTTCCAGATTGCACAGCATTTTCATAGAAAGCCTGGAGAACCCAGACCCAAACTAAAGTCTTTAGGGGCAGTCCTGAGCGTGAGATCCTGTTTAAATGCAGATTATGCATCGGGTGGTAGTGGGGGAGGGGCGGGGTCCTGTTTCTCCAGGCTCAGAGAGGCTGATGGTTTTGATTAAGGACCTCACTGAGGAGCAGGGAGATGCTGAGATACATCGGGAGGCAGGGGTCAGGAGTGGGTGACACATTGGTGACCCTTGTGGGTAGGAGACAGTGTCTGGGCAAAGGGTTGTGACCACACCTTTTAAAGGCTAGATTGCAGCCTCAGGACCGTCTGCCCAGCAGCTTCCTGCCTCCAGGACTCGGCCAAGTGGGCCTTAGTCCATTTTGTTGAAGGAAGGAACTGTGACTGTGGATAAAGAGAGGACAAGGCAATAGCGACTAAGAGACCCGGAGTGGGGCAGGACAGGACCAGCTACAGGCAGTGCACATATGGGTGTGGCCCATTTCCTGGAGTGTAACATGTGGCCATGCCCTTTGCCCAGGACATGGCTGTGTGGCTTCAGGGACAACAGTGGAGCTGTATGCCTGCCTAAGCGATGCTTTCGTCAGTGAAAGTGAAGGTTGATTGCTGTAATAAGGAGGCCTGGGACAGGAAGCTTTAAACAAAATGGAAGTTGTTTTCTCTTGGGTGCCGGTCTCTGAGTGACAGGGCTAAGTGAGCCGCGGCTCCCACTCTGAACCTGGGCCTTCTTGATGTGAATGTTCCTGTATTCCACTGGGGTGTCGTTGTCAGTCCTCCGGTGTCTACTGTCCTAGTGCCAGAAAAGGGGTCAGCGTAAGGAGCTTGCAGCCCTATCTGATGTCCTTCCATAGGTGATAAGCATTTGGCTCTATCTAGCTGCCACAGAGGCAGGAAACCCTGGTTTCTACTGGACTGATCTGCCTAGCTACAATGTAATAACCACATGACGGACAGCCTAGCCCACAGCACATAGCAAGACCAAAGTGTGCCTCTAAGGCAGTAATTCGCAACCTGTTCATCGCGACCCTTTGGGTGGGGGTCAAAGACCCTTTCACGGAGGCTACATATCAGATATCCTGCAAATCAGGATATTTATTTATTTACTTATTTATTTATTTATTTGCATTGTGATTCATAAAAGTAGCAAGATTAGGGTTATGAAAAAGCAGTGAAATAATTTTGTGATTGGGGATCACCGCCATCGCTGTACTGAAGGGTCGCAGCATTAGGAAGGTTGAGAACCACTGCTCTAGGGCCTGGGAAGATGGCTCAGTTGGTTAGGAATTAGGAAGCACAAAGAATGGAGGCAGAATACCGGAATCCACCCTACAAGGCCTGGTGTCGTGCATACACCTGTAATCCTAGCACTGGGGAGGCAGACGCAGGCAGATCCTTAGGGCTTGCTGGCCGGCCAGCCTCACCCACTTGGCAATCTCCAGATCTCCAGACCTGTAAGAGACCCTGTGTCAAAAGAAAAACAAAAAAATAAAAACAATGCCCCCCCCCCACACACACACAAAACAAAATGTCAGAGCCTGAACAATGATAGCCCTGATTGTTTTCTGGCCTTCACACATACACACACAGTACACCTAGGAAGGCTTTCAGAGGGAAGCTATCTTCTCACACTTCAACATAGCCACCGTGGAGCTGTCTTCTCCACCATGGCTGGCTGTCCCTCTTAAACTGTGAGCCTAGATTAAACCCACCCTTCCTTCCTTCCTTCCTTCCTTCCTTCCTTCCTTCCTTCCTTCCTTCCTTCCTTCCTTCCTTCCTTCCTAACTTCCTTCCTTCCTTCCTTCCTTCCTTCCTTCCTTCCTTCCTTCCTTCCTTCCTTCCTTCCGCCATTGTGCCTTTGTGCCAGGGTTTGCGTAAAGCTGGCTAACCCATTGCTTTTGTGGCTCTCACCCCAGGGAGAACGCACTAGGAAGTGCTACTACATCTTCGTGGTGGAATCCATCTGTGTGGCCTGGTTCTCGCTGGAGTTTTGCCTGCGCTTTGTCCAGGCCCCGAACAAATGTCAGTTCTTCCGCGGGCCCCTGAATGTCATCGACATTCTAGCCATCTCCCCATACTACGTGTCGCTCGCAGTGTCTGATGAGTCCCCGGAGGCAGGCGAGAGGCCGAGCGGCAGCTCCTACCTGGAGAAAGTGGGGTTAGTGCTGCGTGTTCTGCGGGCACTACGCATCCTCTACGTAATGCGCCTGGCTCGCCACTCGCTGGGGCTGCAGACGCTGGGCCTCACTGTGCGCCGCTGTGCCCGAGAGTTTGGTCTCCTGATGCTCTTCCTGGCTGTGGCGGTTACCCTCTTCTCACCTTTGGTCTATGTAGCTGAGAATGAGTCCGGAAGGGTCCTGGAGTTCACTAGCATCCCCGCATCCTATTGGTGGGCTATCATCTCCATGACGACCGTGGGCTATGGGGACATGGTACCTCGCAGCGTCCCAGGACAGATGGTGGCTCTGAGCAGCATCCTTAGTGGGATCCTTATCATGGCTTTCCCAGCCACATCCATCTTCCACACGTTCTCTCACTCCTACCTGGAGCTGAAGCGGGAGCAGGAGCAGGTCCAGGCCCGCCTCCGGCGTCTTCAGAACAATTCGGCCAGCGAACGGGAGCTCCTGAGTGATGCAGATGATCTGGTCCCTGAGGGTCTGACCTCCCCAGGTGGCTACATGTAACTCCCACCACCTTAGGAATGTGCCATAGCTTCAACCCATCCCATGGCTGAGACGGGCTCCTGCATCTCTCCGAGGGATCACCTGGGCATGTGAGCTCAGAATACTGACTTACTTCCAAAGCAGGAAAGGTGCCAGGTTATGTCATCATTGGCGCAAACCTGGGCCCATCCCTATTCCTTCCCCAGCTCCCTGGCAGTTACTGGGCACTGCCCATCTTGCCATACTGGATCAGTGCTCCTGGGCTCTTTTCCCTTCTTTGCAAACTCTATGCTATTCCACCCTGGGCTCTGGATGCTCACAGAACTGACTTCCACTAAGAGCCAAATATGGAGTCTGCAGATTTCCACCTTCTCCCTCAGACCCCCTGTCCTGGGCCACACCACTCCTGAGACTCAGAGAGCTCCGGCACTGAGACCTGCTCAGAGCCCCCACGCAGCCTGAGAGGCTTCCAGGCAGATCTTGTGTTCTTTTACCTGCCTTCCACCACCAACCATATTGCCAAATGCCATGGAAGCACCTAGAAGCTCTTAGCCAAGAAGGCAGCCCTGGCCACTTCAGCAAATCCTGTCAGGTTCTCATGGCTGCAAGCGTGCTGTCACCTAAAACACGCCTGGGGACCTACCTGGGCAGGAGGGCCACCTGCAAGTACCCAGTTGGCCAGCTGGACTCTGGGTGGACATTCCTAGTTATCCAGCTCTTAGCCTTGACAAGGGGACTCTGAGAATTGCATAATGTTCCTCCAAGAGGAACCTCAGTCAGCTAAACCTGGCTGACAGCTCAACAGGACAGCCTTAGGCATTCCCCGGTTCTAGCTCCCTACTTGCTTGTGACCCACACTGATGGAGGACGACAGGCATCCCTGCTGTCTTTGTGTCCACATATCCACGGGCTCATCTGTGCACAGACTCAGCCCTGGGATCCACAGAGAAGCAGATCGCTTTGCCTTACAGAGACGAACCTGAAATAAAGTGACTTCTGAAATAAAGTGACTTCTGAGCAGCCGGTGCCCCAAAATTTCCCAAGACAATGGGGGCTAATGCTGGAGAGTCCCTTGAGGGGTTGGGGTGCAGAGCAGTAGAGCAGGCTAGGATCGGGAGCTTGTGGACCTCAGAGCACGGTGGCTGTACTTGGGGTGAGGATGAGGTTGACAGTCCAAGGGGCCGTGAGACCGAGTGGAAGTAGGGGTGACAGCCATCCAGGAGTGACCTGTGAGTTCAACTCGTCTATAACACTACCAGTCTGGCTCAGCACACCTGTGAGAGATCTCTGTGCCATTTCTCAGGAGTTACACAGTTCTGCTGTCATTTGGTATTGGCTGTGAGGCCACTGGAGAAAGTACAAGGGGTGACAGGGACCCTGTGAATCTGACATGGTTCATGTGTGGATACATTCAGTACTGCGCCCTGCTAGCACGTTGGTCTTTCCACTAGTATTAAGCTGAGCCCTGCTTCGTGCCACGCCCCTACTTTCCTGACTGTCACCACATAGCTAAGGGCTCTGCCCAGAGAAGCCCCAGCATCTACTCTAAAGTGCATCTTGACCATGTAGAAATTCTCACATCCTCTGACTCCCCAAACAGATGCACACACATGCTCCCATCCCTCTAGACGTCAAGGTGCGGGGAGCACCCTCAGTCCTCTCAAGCTCACAGGTCTCAAGCAGGCCTTTTATGTCACACTAGGAGAGCTGAGGCCCCCCGGCATGATGCTTTGTTCCAGGAATCGGCTAGCAGAGTCCTGGGGGGAACCTGGATGTATTCTGAGAACATATTAAAAATAGCTATGTTAACCTTTTGCTCCAGGCTGTTTGTTTGTTTTTAGACAGAGTCCCACAGGGTAGTCCAAGCTATCATCTTTGAACATGTAATCCTCCTGCCTCAGCCTCTTAGTGCCCACGTTAACATTTTTACAATTGCTATTAAGCAAAACACTAAACAGTCAGCTTTTCCTTTATGTCCTTAAAAGATGGCATGGGTACCATCTGAGGGCTTCACTCTGTCTATGACTGTGAGCAGGTCCATTTGCTTTCCTGTAAACCACATGTTTGGGCCAGACTTGAGGCTCTGTCTGAGGTTTCACAGAATACTCTTGGGGGCTGTTGTTGGGGGAAGACCAGCCGAACAGGCAGAGGTGCCACTGGCTAATGATGACCACACAGTCACACCGTGTCTAGAAGAATACAGAAATGTCTAGACACCTCCTCCCTTCCAAGCCAGCGCTGTCCACAGAGCGTGATCCGAGGCTTTGAGCTCACTCTGGAACCACTGAAGAAGCCACTGGGGACCTGACCCCTTGTCAGCTCAGCATCTCTCCCTCTCTTCTGACCTCATCTGCACCACATGCTTAAGGTGATGCCTTCTAGCTGTCAGCCTGGTGTTCACCAAGCGTCTCCACAGTTCTCCGTGTCACCAAAATGTACCAGGGCCAAATGAAAAGTCAAGAGTCAGCGCTGGCTGAACCTATCGAAGACGTCAAAGACACCAAATGTCTCCCGTGTCAGCATCTCGAGTTTTAACTCTCTCTCTGTGTGTGTGTGTGTGTGTCCCAGTGTAATCCAAGCTATCTCTGAGCATGTAATCCTCCTGCCTCAGCCTCCTAGTTCCTAAGCTAATGTTTTTACAGCTTTTATCAGGCAAAATACTAAACAGTATTTCCTTTATGTTAAACTCTCACTAAACAAGACTTTAAAAATTGGAAGCCACGTCTTAATGCGACACTTCCGGAGTTTTTCTCCTGGGTAACATCCAGGGAGATGGGGTCTAAGGTGTCTGGATCTGGACTTGCATCCTTTGATGTGATTGGATGAGGTGGAGCAATGAGTATAGTGTTTTCATCCCCATTGGTTGACAGGAGCTAAATCATCCCCAGCTGCTGTGGCTATAGCCAAAGGGGACACTCAACCTTGAGCAACTTCCTGCTGTGTCACAGATGTTGCTCCCAAAGGGAGGAACAGCATCGGAGGAAGGTCTTTCTAAGGAGGCAGAGTTGAGCCCAGCAGTAAGGAGGACAATGTCTGTCTATAACTATGTATTAGTTCAATACAAGGAAAGAGACTCAGAGAGGGGTCCTGACTTGGGGTTGTGCCAAGACCACAGGGCTGCTTCCAGGGTTTCTAGGATGACACCAGGGCTGCCAGCAGTCCCATCAAGAGATGACCAGTGTGTGCCTGACAGGCATGCACTTCAGAGGAGAGACACTCCACTGATTTCATTTGTTTCTCAAGGGAAGACTCTCAAACAGGGTAAGCGCTTCTAACATCAGTTAATTCCCTCTTGGAAGATGGAGAGACCAAGGCTCAGAGAGGGAATGGCACCTGCCTTTGGCCACACAGCTGGCTCACTCTCTCATTACATTCAAGTATCTTGATGCCCCAGCCTTGCCCTTTTTTTTCTAGGACATTCTGCTGCCATCCTGGGTTCATGGGAAACGGGGCCTAGCCCTTGGGGAGGAAAACAAAGTAACAGTTTGTCACATTGTCCTAAGCTGGGTGGCAGAGATACCGTAGTGTGTGTGTGTGTGTGTGTGTCCTGGGCGTGTTGTACAACATGAGAGACATGGGTGAGGATCGACTCGCTAGACCTGTTCTTCCTTACATATCTTATTGAAATCCTGTGGGCGGCCACCGTAGGTCCTCCCAGCATGGACAACTGGACTTCTATGAACTCAGTGCAGCAAGTTCTAACCTGGAAGTGACCTATGAAGGCCGCACAGAGGGGGGTGCAGCATTCAGTGTGTGGACTGTTCACCATCCGTCAAACTCGGTAGCTCATTCCAGATTCACCTGACCATAAAGGCCTTTTCCTGTCACCAGACTCCCGTCACTCAGGGACCATACCCCCCACCCTTCCCAGGATGCACTGCATGCCCTACTGTGGACACTCTCCACATCTCCCACTCCTAATGGAGACTTGTGACAGTGGGCACTTTCTGGGTGGCCCCTGGCATGGAGCTATGGGTTTGTAACGGCTAATCAGGAAAACATTTCAGATGCCATTAACCGCTGGTAAATCTTTCCCCTTTAGAAGAAAGAGGAGAGGAGGGAGGAAAAGTTATTACCAATGAGAGGCACTCCCTTTCTTTGGGAAGTGATTCCAGGACACACTATGGAGAATAGAAACCGAGAGGGGGAGGGGGGACCAGGGAGAGCTGGGCTGGTCCAACGTTGGAAATAAAACAGTAGCATTAGCTTTTGTCTACGGCCTGCACCAGGCCAGGGGGTATGTTCCACCGTGGCTGGCCGGACCGGAAGGTCTCAAGCAGATATCCTTCTTACAAGTCAGCTGAGTCCCCAAGACACAACTGTTCTCAACCCTGACTGGCTTTGCAGATTCTAAAGTAGACCTCACCCATCTCAGGAGCCACCTTTGTTCGTGCAGGTGTGGATGGGAAGTGCACACAGGAGGAGGTGTGAGGAGGAGGCATACCACCATGGCTGGCCCAGCCCTGGGTGGCCTAGTCTCTGTCCAACGTCTGTCTTTACACAGCTCTGACATCTAGCCAAGGGGCACCTCCAAGAATACAATGTCAGTTAAAAATAAAACAAAAGGCACCAGCTTTCTCTGCAGCAGCCTGCATCTGAGGACACATAGAGAACTCCGGGCCATCACTTTGGGACTTGCTGTAAGGAGGACACAGGCAATTTGGCACGAGTGTCATTTGACATGACTTGGGACATTGTGAGCCCTGAACTAAAAATAGCCCATCCATGCCGTTTTCATTATATTTGCAGTGACCTGCTTTAAGCAGATCCCTGGGGGGCTCAAGGTGCTACCTGCCCCTGCTGGTCAAGCTTCTGGGACCCTGCCTACCTCTGAATTAACATCAAAGGACATTAAAAAGAGGTCCATGACTCCCCCGGGATATCATGGCCTGCCCAGTCACTGGGCGTTGACCTTGGGGACATGGAAGGGTCCTCTGAGAATGGTAGGAGCCAGGCCAACCATCTCAAGCCATCTGAAAGACTTAAGTCAGAAGTGAGGTGGGAGCCGGGTGTGGTGGCGCACGCCTTTAATCCCAGCACTCGGGAGGCAGAGGCAGGCGGATTTCTGAGTTCGAGGCCAGCCTGGTCTACAAAGTGAGTTCCAGGACAGCCAAGGCTACACAGAGAAACCCTGTCTCGAAAAACCAAAAAAAAAAAAAAAAAAAAAAAAGAAGTGAGGTGGGAGTTGGGTGTGGTGGCAAATGCCTTGCATTACAGTACTCTGGAGGCAAAAGCAGGAGGATGGCCATAAGTTCAAGACTAGTTGGGGCTCTATAGGGAGTCTGACTCCAGCCTAGGCTACATAGAGACTCTGAGGCTAACCTGGGGAAAAATGGAGACTCCCAACTGCTCCTCCATGTCCAAAACGAAAATCTGCGGAGAGGCCCGAGTGGGAGCAACCTCTGGCCTTCACAGAGAGGCAGAGCCAGGATCTCTTCACAGTCGCCCAAACCCCAGGAAAAAATGCTGGGGGGGGAGGTGTGACCACAGGGCCAGCAGAGCTCATGAGGTGGTGCGATCCAGCCTGCTTGTCACTGGGCCCCTTGTGCTTGAGACCTTGTTTGTGTGCACACGGGTGTGGGGAGTGGGGGAGGGGAGCAGGGGGTTATCCTCAGAACAACTGTGGAGACACAGAAAAGCCAAGGGCTCCCTGGACAAAGCTGTATTTCTCTCTTCAGCCACTCTCCTGGCCCAGCCAGTGATGGGTAACAGCACTGATGGCTTCTGAGACCGTGTCAGAAGTCTGAGTTAGGGTGAGGCCCCATTCAGACGTCATTAAATGAATAAGCAAAAGGAGGAATGTCAGTTCTAGGAACTCAAAGTCCCGGGTAGACTTCAGGAGCAGCTTCCTCCCGGAGCTCTGCAAACAAGCTCATCTGTGCTGCATCTTCCCCCTGTCTTTCTGGGTAAATCACGTTCATCCTTTGGCTTTCCTCTTGGCCACAAGGTGGCTGCAGCAGCTCCAAATTTTACACACACATCCCACCAGTTGCCCTGCTGATAGAAAGCTCCCTTTAACCCAGAACCTAGGCATGTCTCACTGACCCTGAGTGGGTCTCATACCTTTACATCCAACCCTCACCAAACCCCACCACAGCCTCTTCCCCCTTTGTGAGGAAACTGAGGCACAAGGAGTTGAGGTAGCTATCCCGAGGTCATTGGGTGATGGATTTAGGCATTAAGACCAGCTCTCGTGGCTCCGGCCTCTTGGCTTCTTACTGACCCCAGATTCTCTATGTCCAGATGGTTCTCTCACCACAAACATAAAGTCAGCGTCTTAATTTCTGCACGATGGACTGCAAAGCTAAGACTGCTCCTAAGTGTTCGATACCCCAGTGTAGGGGAATGCCAGGGCGTTAAGATGGGAGTGGCGGGGGTGATGGGGGAGATGCCTCATAGAGACAGGGGAGGGAGTGGGATAGAGGTATTCCAAAGGGGAGACCTGGAAAGGGGAAAACAATTGAAATGTAAATAAAGAAAATATCCAATTAAAAAAAGAGATGTATTTAAAAAAAGAAAGGAAGGAAGCAAGCAACCAAGCAAGCAAGCTCCTAAAAGTAGCCAGTGTCTAGAGGTGTAGCTCAGTTGGTAGTTTGCCTGGCATGCACAGAGCCTTGGGTGTGATTCCCGGCACCAGGGACAGAGGAAAGAGGATCAGTCTGAGGTCAGCCGGGACAATAGAGTGAGACCCTGTCCTAAGATACAAAACACAAACCGTCTGCCCAGGGATGAAAATTTAAATCTCCACACAGCCCTGGCCCGGGTACTTACAGCGCCCTCTTCACAGTTACTAAATGAGTGGCTGAGGTGTCCTTCAGGGGCAGGAGAACACACACTGGGCTGTGCTGGTGATGGGGTTCTCCATTCAGTACTTTGAGATGGGGTGGGGGTGGGGCCTGACGTGTACCTCCCTAAGGAGACAGAGGGGCAGGGCAGGGGCATCTGGGACGTCTTCCTCTGCCTGGTTTTATTTTGATCGGGGAGTCTAGTACTTGAACTCTCAGGCACTTACTGCTCTGACTAGGCAGGAATCTCCCTGTTTCTGCCTCCCCATCACTACAAGTGCTTTGTCTAGGGAGCTGTTCCTGGATCCACCTAGTCCTGTTTAGAGCAGGGTTCTGTTTTCAGCCAGACACATTTCTGTGAAGAGACCCTACACACACACACACACACACTTCCACTAACAGCTTGTATTTGCAGGAGACCGGAGAGGAGATAATGACAGGAACCGGCTCCCCTCCGGGACTGATGACAGGCGGGACTGGAAGACACCCAGGAGCCAGGAGCAACCTCACCTGCTCCAGGCTGAACTTCACCATCAGCTTGCACCCTGGAAGGCTGGGATTCACATTCCCTTGCTGCCTGGGGAAACGGAGAACTGGAGAGGCACAGCAGAGCCTTGGTCCTGGGTCCATGCTTATACTAGGTGCACACTTTGCCCGAGAATAAAGATGGAACCCAGAGACAGCACAGTGCAGAGCCTGCTGAGGTCTAGAAAGCTCTCACAAGCATGGGCTCTAGGGAAGCTGGGCTGGAAGTTGGAGAAGACACCCAAGAAGCTTTTCAGGAGGGAGTCAGGCTAGGTTACATCAGCTCCTGATTTAAATACATTACTGTCAGCAAAAACGTCTCCAGGGGAATCAGGCCAAGGAGACATTAACAGCCTCCATCACCCTGAGATAACAGAGCCCAGTGAAGGGAGCTAGGCAGATCCTGTGTCATGAAAATACTGGCTGGGGGGGTGGGGTGTGGGGAGGATGGCCAGGCCCATGGGCACATTGACGGGACAAAGAAGACTTCTTGGCAGATTGCAGCAGAGTTAATATCGTTGTGAGTGATGTGTTTACTCATTGATTCCATGATTGGTGGGTACTGCAGGCTCTTGGCCTGGCCGCCATCACCACTGTGGTAGAAAGGCGGCAGGCAGCAGGCAGCAGGCCATGTCTTTCCTGCAAATGCCACCTCTCTGTTCTTCCAGCTACACACATACTCAGTTTACAGGCAACTGGACGGGCTGTTTCCTGACACTGTGCATAGAGCATCAGTGAGCCCCGACATAGGTACAGTTCCCTCTGTGGTGGGACTCGGACTCCAGGGGTACACAGCTGGGCTACATGGAAGTTGTTTTTAGAGACACCCACTACACTGATTTTCTTAGTAGCTGTAGAACTTTTGGATCTTAGAAGAATTAAAGGTCTCCTTAGGGAAGGGGGAAGGAAGGGTTAAAAAGACAAGAAGGCAAGGAAATAGAGGCAACAGGAGGAGGAGGTGAGGCTGGGGCAAGGATGGGGCCAACAAGTGGGGAAGGCGAGAACAGAGGGTTGGGGGAGGGGAGAGAAGCGGATCAACTAATCAACCAAAACAAAGCTGCTGTATCGCAACCTAAACTAAAAATATCACAGTACACATTAAAGCATATCACAGCATCCCCATAGAGCTTATCCCAGTCTGGCATGGTGGGAGCCATTGGCTCTATCACCAAGCTTCCCCCTGTGGGCTTCAGCTCTCAGAAACATCTGTAATACAGAATGAGGCGTGAACAACATATAAATAGGTGTTGGTTGTTGGTTGTTTAGGGAGTAATAGTGTCGACCTCACTCCGCCCTCCCTCCCCACTTCCTTAACAGCATCATGATCCCCTGAGATCAATCAGACTTGTGTGGCCCGAGAGGGAAAATGAGGAAGAAACAGCTGGGGGTGCTAGACATCTCAGGTGAGTGTGGCAAGAACTGACTTCTGGGGGGCGGGGGGGGGGAGGCAGGTTTCATTGAGCAACTCATTTAATTGCAGGGAACAAGGGCTATTTAAACCTTTGGGGAGTGGATAGAGGCTTTTGGGGTGAATGTATGTCATTGTCCGGGGCCTAGGTGCCTGGGATGCCTCATTTGCATAAGAAAGAAGTCCAGTTGCTTGCCAGACATGACCTTATAAGGGGCAAGGAAGTTTAACCTGGCTACCAGCTACATGGGGTACAGGTCTATTTGTGCTGCCTTGACCCAACTCTTGCCTCAAGCCTACTACTTCCCACGGCTCCATAGCTTCCAGAACCCCACATAGTGGGATCTACAAACCAAGTACACATGGATTTTTTTTTTCTGCTACCAGTATTTTGATCTACTGACTCTGCTGTGGATACAGGGATTGGCATCTCTCTCCTCAAAGAGTCTACCAGGGTGCACACAAGCTCAGAGGATGACCCATGGGGACACAGGTGAGTGGGGCGGGGAGACAGAGACAGAGACCAGCCTGGCCCTGATTGATAGCTCTAGTAGGAGACCTCTGTACCAGTAAATGGTCTACAGAGAAACCAGACACAGGACAACAGTCAACGGGACACAGTGCCATGGTTATTAGAATGGAGCAACACTGTTGTAGAGGCTGGGGAGTCACCTGATTGACTGCCTGGACTGCTCCAGTTTAACCTCAAAGCCAGAACCAGAGCAGCGATGATCTAAGCCCTGGTTCCTGCCAATGCCCAGGAACCAAAGCCCTTGTGTCAAAACCCGAGGAGAGGGCACCAGGTCATACCTACTAACACTGCTACCCCATTCTGCCATGCCCAGCACTGGGAGGCTTGCTTTCCTCACCCAACCCACTGGAATGCCACTCCCCAGAACCGCTTTGGGTGCCCAGGACACATGTGTGCCTCCCTTAGCTGGCCATGTTCCCACAGAACACTGGACATCAGCACCGGCTAACGTCACCGGGTTCCTCCGTGACTGTACTCTAGGACCTGGGAAAGGAAGGGGGATACAGAGAGCTTTGGACTGTAGAATGGGGGTACAAGGCCAAAACCAGCTCCCTGAACTTCAAGGCTGCTGTGCTCCCGCCCAGGGTGGCAAAGCCCCGGGTTTGCTGGTGCAGCATCTACTGGCATATTTGCAGTGTGCGCCACGCTGAAGGGAAAGGGGGAGCCACATCCACCCTGCAACCGGGAAGTGCTGGCTTCCCCACAGTGGGCAGCAGAGCAAGGATTCCTGGTGCCTGCCACTACCCTGCATCCTTCAACAGGGGTCCTTGACCCACAAAACACAACACCCAGTATAAGCCAAGTCTGCCCAGATGATGGGACCCACGAGTTCCTAGATTCCCAAAGCCCAAGTCCTGGAAAGGAAGGGGATTCAGGCCTCACAGCCAATAAAATACTCCCAGCCTGCCCTCTGCCCTACCAGGATCTGCCTCAGTCCCCGGGCAGTCCCTCCTCTAAGCTTGATAAATACCCATTTGTGGTAGCATGAAAGGCTCCCCTCAATGACCTACCACCTCAATACATCCCAACACGCAGACCACTAGAGACAATTTCTTTATTAAAACTAGACATACAAGCCCCTCTACTCCTCAGCAGTTAGGTGTCACAGGACTCCCCAGGCCCCAGTTCTAGCCCCACCCTCACCCGGTATGCTCTTCCCCAACCCTACTCCACCCCCCACCACCCCCCACCCCCCGCTCTGCTCCCAGTATGTTCTTCCGCTGTTGAGGTTCAACTTCACTAGGGTCCTTGTCCCTTGAAGTCTGGATCAGTGTCTGAATTTACCCACCAATGGCTTTGAGGGCCAGGCCCCCAGGCCCTGCTGGTCCAGGAGGAGAGAGAGCTGCTGGCGAGCTTCCCTGTAGGGGACAGCCTAGGGTGCAGGGGAGGGGACAGGGTGGGTGAGGTGTTCACTGAGTGTGTCCTGAATGGAAGAAAGGGCAGGAGGGCAGTGTACCTTGGCAGCCTCATAGGTCTGCAGAGACAGAAGCTGGGGCTTCTCCAGAGCTCTGGCAACCTGGCGGAATGCTGAGAGGAAGGCGGCTTTGCAGAGACGGGAGGGGGGCCCAACACTGGAGCTGGGGAAAGACGGAACAGCAGCACAGCAGCAGCCACTGGAAGAGAACAGTCGGATCTCCCCGTACCCCTGCACACACCCCCCATGCCCCCTGCACACAGTGTCCTCCTACCCAGGGCCTATCCTACCAGAGGCACCAGCCACTGCTCTGCTCTATCTTGTAAGCAGGGGCATGGGGTTCCCCACCAGAGCTTCCCTGCTAAGGGACAGTCCCACGGGGCCCTCCTCACTCAGTCTTCACACGTCCGGTGACCACATCAACAACTTCGATGTCAGGGTCCCCCAGGCTCCAGTTGAGGCTCAGGCTGTGGCAGGTGCTGGGCCCGGGGTCAGAGGGGGCGACCAGGGGCCCAGCAAACAGGTGCAAGGTGGTGCGGACATAGGGACATGGAAGACACGATCCCAAGACACCGTCTAGTCTAGGCCGGGAATGAATGACCCGGTTCAGAGTTGAGGGGTCGTGGCAGGGGTCAGCTGTGGGCAGAAAGGACACGGCCCGAGTCACCACGTCCTCCCCGCCGCTCAGAGCCCACTCTCTGCCCTAGCCTTTCGTCCCCTCACCTAGGACAAGGCTGGTGGCGTAGAGTGGTGGCAGGAAGTGGGCCAGCAGCCCACCTCCCAGCCCAAGGACGGCCCAACGGGCCAGCTTGTCGCTGGCTGAGAGGCAGCCCACGTGGGTATCTCGGAGGGCAGGTGCCACATAGGATACAGGCTTCAGCTGTCCACACACATGGGCCTGTAGGCGGAAGGCTGGGCTGTGTAGGACGCTGTCTTCTGAGGCCAGTGGGAGACTGTGGAGATGAGGGACGGCGGGCAGAAGCCCAGAATCAGGGTACTCCTTACACCCCGGTTCCCCACAATGAGACCAGGGGGCTCCCAGGCCGGGCCACGTACTAGATGTCATGGGCTGCCCCCTTGGGGGTGTTGCTCACATACAGGTGCAGGAAGACCCCAGGCTTGAGCGCGAAGGGGGGCCCGGGCCCGGGCTGGGGGGTCAGCACTGACCGCTCCTGGCCCTTGGGACCCCCCTGTGTGACCAGTAGGAGCTGCCTGAAGAAGAACCTGGGAGTGACAGGCAGAGGGTGCTGGGGCAGTGGTTCCGGGGAGCCTGAGGCAGAACCCGCCGGCCTGCCCCTCACCTCAGCAGGGCCCTACGGGCGATGACCAGACCGTGGCAGTCGTGGAGCCGACGGCCCGAGAACTCCAGCCAGCCGGCGCAGCTGCTGCTGCCTGTGCCTAGTGCCACCAGCTCATAGGTCTCTTTGGAGTGGCCAATGCTGCCTTGGACCTCTGTGTAGGAAGGGACAGAGAAAGCTCAGGCCAGGAGCCCAAGCTGGGGAGCTAGGGTGGGGGCAGGGCAGGTCCTACCTCTCTCCAGGATGACTGCAGCCACCGTCCCCTTACAGGCCCGGTATGGTGAGCTCTCACTCAGGAGTCGGTCCAAGCCGGCACTGACCACGGCTGCACAGCGCTGCTCGTGGGTCAGGATAGTCTCTGTACAAGGACCAGAGGACAGTGCAGGACCCACAAGCCATGCTTCCTCCACCTCTCCCTCTTGGCCCTGAGGGATGGGGCAGGCAGACGCCAGAGGCTGAGCCGAGAGCCTACCTACCTATGCTGAGAGAGGTGAGCAGAGGCTGGTGGGGAGTCACCAGGGGCTCTGCAAGAGACAAGAGGAGATAGCGGCATGGCTGCTGGGCCCTCTCAGCCTTTGGGGAGCCAAGAAGAGGAGCCAAAGGCTCCACCTTCCAGACAGAGTCCACCAGCAGCTGCCTCCCGTGTGGTCCATCAGAGCAGCAGTGGCCCGCTCTCCACGCTGACGTCTAGGAGGGGCTGTGGAGCTGCACACACATACACCACACATGCATACAACATACATTCATACATACAAACACACACTCACACATACAACATACACATATACATACACACCACCATAACACACACAATGCACACATATACAACATACACACACCACACACACATACACACACCACACAAACATACCACATATACACACATTAAACAGACACATATACAACATACACTTATACATACACACATTGCACAAACATACCACACACACACACATACCACACCCCACATACAACACACACTCACACCACACACACACCCCACATACAACACACACACCACACACACACACATAACACATACCCCACATATACACACACACACTCATGCCTTGGCTACCTGGTCTCTCCAGCTGCTTCTGGATGTACTGAAGGGCAGAGAGCGCTGCCTGCTGTTTGGCTTCCAGCTTGCTGCTCCCTGTCCCCACAGGACAGACCAACCCATCCAGGTCTGCACACACAGAGAAGGAGGAGCCAGAACCTGGGGAAGAGAACTTGAGGAAGGAGGAGTCTCCTGGCCCTCAGCCCTGGCTGGACCATTTCTAGTCCAGGTTATCAACTGTAGCCTCCTCCCTCCACTTGACACCTGTGCCAAGCCAGATCAACAACGAGGCTCTTGCACACTAAGTCAGGACTCTGCAGACAGCAAATGGCGTGTGTTTTTCCATGCTTGCCCATTGCTGATCGAACCTGGCTTCCACAGAGCCTCTGGGACAAGCATGAATGACAGGAAAGACAGGCTTTCGGGGGAGAGAGGGTAGCACCTAGAGGAAGTTCTCTCACCCCATATAGGACAGTTTTCTACCTGCCACCAGACACAGCCTTTCCTTTTTCTTCTCCAGGGACCCTCCTTTTATTTTATTTTATTTTAAAGATTTATTTATTTATTATTATAAGTAAGTACACTGTAGCTGTCTTCAGACACACCAGAAAAGGGCGTCAGATCTCATTACGGATGGTTGTGAGCCACCATGTGGGTGCTGGGATTTGAACTCTGGACATTCAGAAGAGCAGTCGGGTGTTCTTACCCACTGAGCCATCTCACCAGCCCTTATTTTATTTTTTTAAAGATTTATTTATTTATTACATATAAGTACACTGTAGCTGTCTTCAGATCATTCTGTTCAATGCTGTCATCTCTGGTGTAATAGCCCAGGAGCAGGAAAAAAAAAAAAAATCCCAGAACTGGGTCACCGGATCCAAGGCTAAGAGCACACTTAAGTTCCCTGCATGCAGGTGTGTGCAGCCCTTTGGGAAGGGAGCCCATCGGGCACCCACAACGAGCTCAGATGAACACGTCATTAAACTTGAGCAGAGTGAGCAAGGCCCGGCCTCTGGCAGAGGCACCTGTCATTGTATTCGACAGGCGCAATCACTATGGGCAGCCATTAGACACCTTTGCTTAGCTACAGCCTTGTAGGCACCTGACAGTTCACCTTGCTCCTTTGTGGGTGGAGTCTACAGGCTCATCACAGCCACCTCTACAGGCCAACGGGAAACCTGACCTTACAGCATTAGTGACTCCCTCATCCTCCAATACACAGAGACAGACAGACACACATACACTCATACACAGACACAGAGACACAGGCACACACAGACAGATGGACATACAAAATACACACACATAGCACAGGCGGATGGACGGGACACACACACACCTACCCCAGGCCTCACCTGCAGTCTGGTCCTCCAAAAAGGTGAGAGAGACACCCAGGTTAGCCATGCACTGGGTGAGCAGGGCCACGGCTTGGGCCGGGGATGGGTCTTTGGGCAGCATGCTGAGCCCCCGGAGGGCCCCGAGGAAGTCGTCCGCGGGCCCCGGGCTCAGAACTGAGCCCCCTAGGACCTTGTAGGCCTCCCTGTGGGCCTCTTGTGCCCCAGCCACCCCAGGCTCAGCGGTCCTAGGGGCGGCATCCCCAGCCTCCGTGGGCTCCTGCCCTCCTGAGGGCTTCCAAGGCCCGGGGCTGATCTGCAGCGACGCTGCCAGTCGAGGTCTCCTGCGCCCACCCTCGTCCACACTCGCCATAGCTGCACCAGGTCTTGCCCCGCGCTCTTTTTCACGTGGAGCACGTGCCTGGGACGGAGCTAACTATGAACTCCGCCTCTTCCTGGAGATGGCCAATGACAGACTGCGGTGCTGTGATGGATGCTGCGACCAGCCAATGAGGAAGCCCGACTCCCAGGGCTCAGGCGTGGACGCGGGGAGTGGGATCTACCCTCCACCCGCCAACTGTACGGCGCGAGGGCAGGTCTCGTGGGGGCTGGTGGCATCAGCCTCAGCTCTAACCTTGATTTCTGGGAGCGGAAGGCTGCGGGTTTGGAGGATTTCCTCCCAGATCACAGCCCATCCTTACCTGAACTGGGGTCCTTGTCCCTTGCTCGGCTTATCCCTAGATTAGGTCTTGTCTATTTCCCATTCCCACAAGGGACTTTCATTTGGATTTAAACGGGTAGGGCTGGCAAGATGGCTCAGCAGGCATTTCCCTCTAAGCCCAGGAACCTGAGTTCAATTCCCGAGCCCACATGTTAAATACAGAGACTCAATTGCCAGAAGTTTACTGCGATCTCCACATAACTGCTGTGACATGGTCACTCACACACATACACACAAATGTAATTTTAAATGAGAGGACTAAAGTGAAAGGAAGGTAAAGGAAAAAAAAGATCAAGGCACAGGTGTGGTCAATTGACATACTATCAGCTATGGAAGGTGACGCCAAGGGCTTATAACTATATAAATATTTGCTGACACTTCAGCCCCGCACATTTTATTGAGTGTGGAGAACACATCACTACAGCACACTGCAGCTTATATTCAGAGCAAGTCGGGAGGACCTGGGATTGACCTCGCAGTGCAGAAATAAATGTCTCATAAGGGTGACGTAAGGTACTGGCATGATAAACAAATTGATGGTCTCCCAAAGATGTTCACGGACCCTAGACCCCACAGTGGAGGAGTATATGGTGGTATTTAACAGGGGGAATCAAAACTTCTAATCAGCTGGTTTTGTTTTTATTTTATTTTATTTTAGAGACAGGGTTTCTCTGTGTAGCCCTGAACCTTGTTCTGTCCACCAGGCTGACCTTGAATTCAAAGATCCACCTGCCTCTGCCTCTGCCTCTGCCTCTGCCTCTGCCTCTGCCTCTGCCTCTGCCTCTGCCTCTGCCTCTGCCTCTGCCTCTGCCTCTGCCTCTGCCTCTGCCTCTGCCTCTGCCTCTGCCTCTGCCTCTGCCTCTGCCTCTGCCTCTGCCTCTGCCTCTGCCTCTGCCTCTGCCTCTGCCTCTGCCTCTGCCTCTGCCTCTGCCTCTGCCTCTGCCTCTGCCTCTGCCTCTGCCTCTGCCTCCTGAGTGCTGGGATTAAAGATGTGTGCCACCACAGCCGCCCAGCTAATTGGCTGACTTTAAAAGAACGTATCTTGGATTATCCAGGCAGGCACACAGGGTAAGCACAACCATCCTGGCTGGAAGAGAGCCAGAGATAGTATCACGAGGAAGATTCAAGTAGCTGTTGGTAGCTTAAAGATGAAGAGATGCATGTGCCACACGGTGCAAGAAGCTTCCAGGAGCTGGAAAAGGCAAAACAGTTGTTTCTCTTTCTCCAAAAGACCCTGCTCATACCGTAATTTTGGCCCAGTGGGTCTGTGTTGGACCTCTGACTGTAAAAAATTGTATTGTGTAAGATTTTTGCTAACTTGTCTCAATGGGGTGGGGGTGATGGGACAAGAGAGGGGAGGGGCTGACTCACTTGAAGATCCTCTGAGTACTGGGATCAGTAGGAGACTTGAGAGTCTGAGGCCCTGTCTCAAAATGAATAGTCTCCAGTGGTTTTGCATATGGGCACCCTTAAGCTAATTTTAAAAAAATATGTAGCCCCAATTATTAATCCCAAGGCTATTGGTGAGATCTCCTTTTAAAAATTGTGTTGTAATCATACTTTTAAATGGCTTTCACCTAAACTATAGAGATGCTGTGTTAGGTCATTGCATTTATGAAGAATGCGCCCTCAGATGACCTCATTGTCAGAGCCGGTTCCTCAGAGGCAAGCCAGTCTGCTAAGCCAGACTCCCGTCCCAGGAGGGGCAGCCTGACTTCATTTTTCAATTTGAATAAGTGTGCTGACAGGGGCCGGAGGGAAGTGCCTCATCTCATTCTCCCCTTTGCTGACTCGATGTTTAAGGAGTGGTGTTTAGGACACTTGGGGGTCATGCCAGACAGAAGCTCTGCCCTCATCCTTCAGATTCAGTGTCTAAGCTTGAGAGCTAAGTAAGCTGTGACCTAACCAATCTGCTTGTCACCGTGTCCATGACATGGAACAACAGAGCTGATGCAGCTTTTCTTTTCTTTTCTTTCCTTTTTTTCCCCTTTTTCTTTCTTCTTTTTCTCTTTCTTTCTTTCTTTCTTTCCTTTTCTTTTTTTTTTTTTTTTTTCTGGAGAAGGCTTTTGTAAAACTCTAACTGTTTGGGGTCTGGGGATTGCCACACAAACCATACTCACACCAACCTCAGTTAAGCATGAGTAGTTAAATAAATGCACTTCATAATAATGGGCATCCAGGACCACAAGAAGGAAAAACCTAATTGTGGCACCAGTCTGTCCTCAGGGCAGACTTTGCTTGTTTGTTTGTTTTTCGAGACAGGGTTTCTCTGAGTAGCCCCGGCTGTCCTGGAACTCACTCTGTAGACCAGGCTGGCCTCGAACTCAGAAATCCGCCTGCCTCTGCCTCCCAAGTGCTGGGATTAAAGGCGTGTGCCATCACTGCCGGGTGAGATAACAGAGCATGAGTATTATAATAGTGACTTTTTGGCTTACCAGTAGCATTCTTTGGTGTCAGCCACAAAAACCACCGTGAGCTCATACGTAGGTGCAGGAAGAGCTGCCCAGTGGTCAGCATGACTCAAGACATAACAGTTCATGTTGACCTTTGATCTGATGGGTCCTATGTACAGCTTTGTGGAATTTCTTAAGATCAGCAAACCTCATGTAGAACATGCAGAACATACAGAACAAAACAGGGTATGTGGTCAGCATGTCCTGGAGCCAAATCACTTTCTGTGTCAGTGACTGGCAGGCATGTTACAGCAACAATAGGAAATAGCTGGCAGGAGGGGCTAGAGAGATGGTTCAGCAGTTAAGAGCACTGATTGCACTTCTGAAGGTCCTGAGTTCAAATCCCAGCAACCACATGGTGGCTTACAACCATCTGTAATGAGATCTGATGGCCTCTTCGGTGGTGTCTGAAGACAGCTACAGCATACTTGCATATAATAAATAAATAAATCTTTGGGCTAGAGTGAGCAGGGGGTGGGGTGAGAAGAAAAAAAGTATCTGAAGTCGTCAGCTACAGTGTACTTACATATAATAAATAAATAAATAAATAAATAAATAAATAAATAAATAAACCTTTTTTTAAAAAAAGGAAGGAAGGAAGGAAGAACTGGCTGGCAGACATGGAACAAAATGGGGATGGGGGAGGCTCCACAGAATACCCACAGAAAACGGTCTGGACTCTTCATGCTGAACATGCCCTTGGGTTGTGGAATATGAGTTCTCTAGCCATGGCATGGCTATTGCCATCCTGAAGCGAGGCAGACTGTGATTTTGAAAGACCCACAATGTGAGGACTCCCCCACATTCAGACTCAGGAGAGGCGACACCCCAAATCACTCACGAGAAACGGACTTGATGTAAACCGCAAGAGGATTTTTATTCCAGGTGCGCTCTGGGGCCCACAGTTGTACACCATGCAGGGTTAGAGGGCCGTGGGCCCCAAGTAGCTGGGTAAGGGGATATTTAAAGAAAGAAACTACAACTCAAGGGGGTGGGGAGGGTGTTGTTGGAAAATACCAAAAATACCAGTTAAGAGTCACAAGGAAGCTGGGCGGGAGGCAGAGGCAGGCAGATTTCTGAGTTCGAGGCCAGCCTGGGCTACAGAGTGAGTTCTAGGACAGCCACGACTACACAGAGAAACCCTGTCTCGAAAAACCAAAAAAAAAAAAGAGTCACGAGGAAGTGGGAAGTCACAAGAAAAATACCTGATAATTGTGTGGTTATTTCTCAAGACAGTTTCTATGAGCCTCTAATAATTGCACATTTGCATAGCAGGTTCCATGAATGGTCAGGGTGACCTTCTTTTGAACAAACACTCTCTAAACCCAGGAAGCAGGTGGGTGAAGGAATGTCCTATCTGTTTTTGACTAGCATGCCTTGGAGCATTGAGTCACAAAGGTCACATTCTCAAGCCTGGGCCTAAAGGCCTAGTTTTTTTGTTTTTATGTTACACTTTTTCAATTTCACTTCCTAGATCAAGTCTGTGAAAGTTCCCGATGGAAGGAAGGCTTAGGGTCATCAGGCCCTCATAAAATTATAGCTGCTCCCTCCTTCTCTTACCCCACAGCACACAGCCCTGCCCAGCTTCGGATGGTTTCAGCAGATGCTGGAGTGTGTTGCAGACAGAGGGATAACTTAAGAGTGGTAGAACATGTATCTATTCTCCCATGCTGCAATGGGTTTTTGGGGGTGGTGTAGCTGTTTGGAGGATCACCCACCCTTCCATAAGAAACTCCAATGAAACCAGGCAGTGGTGGTGCACGCCTTTAATCCCAGCACTTGGGAAGCAGAGGTAGGCAGATTTCTGAGTTCTAGGCTAGCCTGGTCTACAGAGAAACCCTGGCTCAAAAAACAAAAAATAAAAAGCAAAAAACAAAAAACAAAAAACAAAAAAAGAAAGAAAGAAAGAAAGAAAGAAAGAAAGAAAGAAAGAAAGAAAGAAAGGAAAGAAAAGAAAAAAGAAACTCCAATGCACTCCTCTGTTCACTGAGCTGGATTTGAACAGGATCCTTTCTTTGAGTTTGCACTGCCTCCTTTACTGAGGTGAATAGGTACAAACAGTTGGGGGATGGGACACGATACCACGTGAGCAGCACTCAGACACCAGTCATCCACAAAGCCCTTCCTCTCCTCTGTCTCCTATCCTTTCTTAATGAAACTTGCTTTCTTTCAGGGGCCTCAAGCAGGGCATCTTCTGTCTCCTGGCATCCTCCTGTTAGGCACCTGTAGGGCAGCACTCCATGAGAGAAAACGCTAAGAAAGGGAAGATGGAAGGAGGCCATCTGACTCCCGACACCTTCCAAACACAAACTGTATAGCTGGAAACTGACAATCTGCAAATTGATTTTTTTTTTTTTTTGTACATAAACCAGGCTGGCCTTGAACTCAGAAATCTGCCTGCCTCTGCCTCCCAAGTGCTGGGATTAAAGGCTTGGGCCACCACTGCCCAGTTTGCAAATTGATTTAAAAACAAAAAACAAACAAACAAACCCAGGGCCCAATTTATTCAAATCTTGCCTTCAACTTGCTATGTAGCCAAAAAGGACCTTGAACCACTGGTTCTTCTGTCTCTTCTGCAGAGAGGAGAGCTGGGATTACAGATGTGAGCCACCACTGGTTTGTGTGGTGCTGGGAATGGGACTCAGGGCTTTGTGCATGCTAAGCCAACAGACACTATACCGCTGAGCTCCCTCCCCTGGCTCCTTGCAAACAGGACCTTTGTTCGTTTGTTTTTGTTTAGATACAAGGTTTCCTTGTGTAGCTCTGGCTGCCCCTGAACTCATTCTGTAGACCCGACTAGCCTCAAACTGGGAAATCCAGCTGCCTCTGTCTCCCAAGTATTGGGGCTAAAGGCTTGTACCACCACACCCGGCACAAATTGATCCTTTAAAGCAGTGTTTCATTTATGTGGGCTATGGGTCAGCAGTGTTACCCCTGACCCACTAAATTAGACACTCAGCCCAGCAAACGGTTTTTTTTGTTTTGTTTTGTTTTTGTGTTTTGAGTCAGAGTTCCTCTGTGTAACAGCCCTGGCTGTCCTGGAACTTGCTCTGTAAAACCAGGCTGGCCTCAAACTCACAGAGATCTGCCTGTTTCTGTGTCTCTTGAGGGTGGGATTAAAGATGTGTGTTACCACACCCAGCTGCTCAGCAAACTGCTTTAACATACCTCTAGGTAGCCCCTGATGTACCTTGATATCAAGATACAGGGATAACGGTGCCATTTCTGGCTAGACAGTGGTGCTAAAGCCATAAGCAGGGAAGTCCTGTATTACCCAGCAATGGGAAAGAGGTTGACTCAAACACAGCCCTCATCTCACATAGAAGGCAACTGACAGTCAGACGTGGGGGCGCACACCTTTAATCCCATTATCAGGAGGAAGAGGCAGGTAGATCTCTGAGTTTAAAACCAACTTGCTCTACAGAGCAAACTCCAGGACAACCAGGGCTACACATAGAAAAACCCTGTCTCAAAAAAAATCAATAAAATAATAATAATAATAATAAAGTTATGCATGAGCCAAATAGACACCAATGAGCATGCCCCCATATGATGGCTAGTTTTGGTGATCAACTGAATATTTGAAATTAACTGGGACCCAAACTGCTGGGCACACCTGTGAGGAAGTTTAAAAAAAAAGATTTATTTATTTATTTATTTATTTATTATATGCAAGTACACTGTAGCTGTCTTCAGAGGCACTAGGAGAGGGCATCAGACCCCTTTACAGATGGTTGTAAGCCACCATGTGGTTGCTGGAATTTGAACTCAGGACTTTGGGAAGAGCAGTCAGTGCTCTTAACGGCTGAGCCATCTCTCCAGCCCTGTGAGAGATTTTCTTAATCAGATTATTTGAAGGAGGAAGGGCCATCCTAAATCACCTTCTGGTGGCAGCCCAGATAAAAGAAGTGGAAAGAGAAACCATGATTTGTGCCTGCTGGACCTCACCCTCACCGGCAAAACCATTTATTTTATGGCATTGCTGAAGTTTTCCTTTCAGCATTCAAATCAGTTTCTTTAGGATTCCAACATAGACTGAAGGTCAGCAGCTCTCTAGGAATGGTCCAGGACTACAGCACCAGATCAGAACTGCTGAGACAACCAGCCTCGTGGATGGAACAGTACCAAATTCTCCTTGCCCTTTCTGTCATAAGACAGCTATTATTGGACTACGCAGGTCACAGCCTGTAAGCCAGTCTAATAAAATCTCTTTTCCATACTCATTCAATCAGTTCTGTTCCTTTAGAGATTCCAGCAACACAGATTTAGGTCTCCCTGAATAACTTGCTTCACCATGAAGACCGATTTATGAAGTTCTGATAATTACAGGACAAAGGAAAGTCAAACCGAAACAAGTCGTCAAACACATTGGCGGGAATGTCATGTAGGTAGGTTGCAGTGACACAGAAGATAGAATCATTGTCTCGATTCTATCTGAAGATATTCTTAGCCTCCAGGCGATGGAAAGCAAGTGGTCAGCAGAGCCACGCGTCCTAAGTTTCACGCGATAGTGACAGGACCAAGGCAACTTACAGGCAGCGCCCAGGACTCGCTGCATGCGAGCGAGTTTGAACAGATCCCCCAAAACTCGCAGGTGCACACACAAGGAATATTAGCTTGAGAACGACAAGCTAATATTCCTTCCTGGCCCCGGTTAAAGCCACGTATGCACCCAGAGGTGTCTATGAAGCGGATTCTAGGACTTGTGGGTAATAAATACAGTGCGTGGCTCATCGGAGGTGCTCAGTAGGTCGTTGAGAGGATCAATTCAAACTTCTCAACACTTTTGTGAGATAGGATGGGAATTTCATAGCTTAGGCGCCACGACCATGCTTATTGGCCCTCAGCTCTGCAGGTGGCGCTGGAGGACTCAGTTAGATGATCTGGGGGCGGGACTTCCTGTTTCTCGGGCGAACTTCCGGCCTGATCCGGAAAACAGTTTAGTCTGCTCCAACAGTTGTGGGTGGCGGCGTTGAGGTTCGGAACTCCCGCTCATTTGCGGCCCCGGGATCAGGTGAGGCTGTTGCGGGATGCTGAGAGCACGTGGCAGGCCACGTGGCTATAGAGACCGGCCGACTACAGCTCTGAGGCTTGTCCTAGATGCTTGCCACGAGGGAGGGCGGTCCGGGAACACTTGTGGTTACTACACACCGGTTTTCAGTTCAGACTAAATTCAGCGCCTTCGCGCCTTGTCCAGCGGGTACTAGTGCTCAGCTAGTGCTCTTATTGCGGATGTTAGATTTAATTTTTACTAAAAATGAGGGCTGACTGACAGTTACTGCTTCTAGAGAGTTCCTGCATTTATTCAGCCCACGGGCATTTTTGGAGAAGCCTGTGTTTGGCAGTGGGGAAGCAGGAATAGTACGCAGCCCATGTCCACAGAGGGGTGGAAGAAAGTCAGCATGCTACTGTCATGCGCAACACGTTGATGAACGCTCAGCCCACATCAGCATCACTTGGTCCTCCACACTCTCCCCTTTGTATATTCTGTGGTTGCTTATCTTTGGCACTTTACCTGCCTCGAGGCCTTTTGCGATCACTTTCTCCCCGGCCCCTCTTCCAAGGTGTGAGCAGAGATATCTCTCTGGCTGCCCTCAAGAAAGTGAGCAGTCCCTTGGACAGCCCTGCTGACGCGCCGGCATTAGGCATAGTCTGGTCTTTATCTGCTACCTTGTAGTGGTCTCCCCTACTGTGTGCTGAGAACCCTGGTGCACTGTTGAGACTCCTAATGAAGGCGTGTGTAACATTAGATACATTCTCTCCAGGATGGACTTCCCTGGCACCCTGCACCCTTCATTGTTTAAGACCGGTCCACTTGGCATGACTGATGGCCCTGACCTGTCCTTCATGTGCAGCTGGAGAGATGCACTGACCCTGCCAGGGTCCCAGCCACAGAACTGCAAGGTGAGGATGGAAATAGGGCCCTTTCCTTGGTCTGCTCCTCCTCCTTGCTCACTTATTGGGAAAAGAGGTCTAGGCAGCTGCTACTTGAGCAGCGCACCAGCTGCCCTGCTGTCCAGACAGAGTCTCTCAACAGAGGCTGTGACTCCTCTCTCCTCGCTCCCTCTCCCTGGGTTCAGCAGGTGTTTATGTGTTGGGGTCCTTACAGGCCCAGGAGCCCAGCATGAGGAAGTCAGGCCACCCCACCTAAGGGACTTCCAGTTATGGTGAGAGACTACACCAACGGGCAGACCTTGTGTAGTGTGGACTTGGCTTGCTTGAATCAGTGGAATGCCAGGGGCAGGATTTCGCTAGCTGCCTTGTATTGAGTACATTGAGGAGAGCATGTCAAAGAGAGGGTGTTGGGGGAGGGGAGTTCTTGGTCCTTGGGACAAGGGTGCCCACTGAATGGCAGGACTCAGAGGAGATAGCTGAGGAAGTTGGAGCTCAATGGGTTGTGGGTAGGCAGTCATGACTTAGGCGCTTCCTTTGAAAGCTGCTGTGAATGAAGTTTAGAATTCAGTTCAGACTCTGGAGTCGGTTGCCTGGGTTCAAGTCCATGCCTGTTTGTTGCTTCTGTCACCTAGGGCAGCAGCCTCATGCTTCAGGGTTCCTCATTAGCGAAGTGACCACCTTTTCACATTTGTCCTGAGGACTGAGTTAGTTAATTGGCAGGGATTGCACACCTGTCATGTTATTGCTGCCCCGTTTCCCTAGGATCCGACCTTGTCCTTTGCCAAGAACCTCCTGTGGGAGCCATCAACGCCAGGACCCCTCCCCCTCCTGATGCCTCCTGATCCTGGTAAGAGTCTCCTTTTGGGCCCCCTCCAAGGACCTCAGCCATCACACGCACAAGGGGAATCTCAGACCTCCAGGGGTACCCTGTCCCCATTCCTTCTCAGGTTCTTCTCTGATCCTCTTCTCCCCTTAGAGCCCTGGGACCCCGGTGTGACGGCTCAGGACTTCCTTTTCCGGGGAGGTCACTGCTACCAGTACCAGTCTCAGGCTGTGCTGGATGTCACTGAGCAGGTAAGTAAGTGTCCCTGGGTGAGACTGGTTCTCACCGCTTGTGCTATGCTGACTCACACAGCTGTTCCCTACAGCTCAGCCGCTTCCTGTGGGACCATGGGGATATAGCCTTCGCACCCCTGGGGAAACTCATGCTGGAGAACTTCAGATTGGAGGGGAAACGGGTAAGGAGCCGCCACCGCCGGGTGGATGGTCAGCCGCCTCCCTGGTGAGACCCAAGGGTCCCAACCTGACAGGCCTTCCCTGCAGGGCTACTCGAAAAAGATGACTATAGTCAGCGCGAAGAAGCTGCTTCAGGACCTCGGCGGACACCAACCCTGGGGGCAAGTAGCCAATGAGAAAGCAGCCATGGATTGGCCTGCCGTGGGATGTGGAAGGACCTGGGACACTGACCAGGTTTTCGTCATAGTGGCTTTTCCAGCCCCACACACTCCTGAGCCATGAGTTTACAAAATCCCCAGCAGCATAAGGGAAAAGCAGATTGCTCATTTGTAAACCTTTGGCGTGGCTGTATCCAGGTGTTCGGAATGTTGATAGGGCTCTCATCTCATCCACTTCCATCCCTCTGTTTGACCTAACTCAAGCAGCAACAGGATGGCTACTTATTCCAAGGGAAGAGCCAGTTTCCGAACTACCACACATCCTACAGAAGACTATGGTTGCCCTGACTGGGAACATTTGTGAGGCACTTGCTAGGAGGCATCGAAATATTCAAGGTTTGGGGTCCAGGAACAGGGTAGGGTATATTCTAGGCAGCTAAGGAAGAGGTTCTCTGTGTGTCCTTCACTGTCCCAGTGTTATCCTCTGCTGCTCTGTCCCTAGGTGTCCCTGGGCTTTCCTCAGCCACCGGCTGCGTCGCTTCTCCATTGTTGGGGGTCCTGTCCTGAGCAGGTCAGTGTCATTACTCATGGGGAAGCTACTGCATGAAGAGCTGGCCATGCGCTGGGAGCAGTTGCTGATGGATGAGGCCTTTACCGGGGGCGCGTTGGCCTGGCTGCCCGGAAGGACAGCGCGGGCCGGACAGCTGGTCTACCCTAGTGGAGGTGCCTTGGACAAGCTGTGTATCCTTTCTCACTTGGTGGGGATGCTGACACCATCCACAGGGTGGGCCAGGAGAAGAGTGAGCCGGGGCAACCAGAATCTACCCCCAGTCCTTAATCAGGGGCTCAGATTTCCAGGAGGTCAGTATGACTTCAGGTGGCAACCCCCGGATCCTTGAGAACCCTGGGCAAGTCCAGCTGCGGGGACCTGTACGGCAGGTGGTGACCAGCACTGTCCAGGGAGAAAGTAAGATTTCTTCATTCCCTCCCCCCTCTTCCTTGTCCAACTAGCTACCATCACCCTCCTACACACACACACCGCAAGCCTGACCTCCCTGTCCCCCCCAGCGCTTCTGGCCGTCCGCTCTGACTACCACTGTGCTACGTGGAAGATTGATAAGCAGGGGCCACCAGCACCCCTGCAGGTGCTGCAGGTGGAGAAGGGGGCCACTGGTATTAGCCTCAGGTAAAGGATGTGGGCTTCCCGGTGCGGACAAGGGTCTGGGAGAAGGGCTGAGTTCCTGGATGATAACGCAGCCCCCTGTGCTTTGTAGCCCTCACCTGTCAGGAGAGTTGGCCATCTGCAGCCGTTCTGGAGCTGTTTGTCTGTGGACCCCACAAGATGGGTAAACTACTCTTCCCAGAGCCTTCCATTCTAAAGCAGAACTGCGGCCTTCCGCTCCATGGCCCTGCTTCCGCTCCATGGCCCTGGGCTCCCTTCCCTCTAGCCCAGCCCCTCAACACCCTTGCGCCCCCAACCCCCACCTGGCCCACACTCATGGCCTGCCTTCCTCCTCAAGGCTGCAGACGATCTACAAGGACACCGAGACGCTTGCCTTCCGTGATCCGTCTCCCTGGCGCTGGGCAGACTTCACTGCCCACCCCCGGGTGCTGACTGTGGGGGACCGCACGGGTGTGAAGATGGTTGACATTCAGGTATCGGTTGAGAGGGTGAGGAGAAGCCTGAGACAGGAGGCCCATCTCCAGCCTGAAGACTCAGGCTGAGCTGGTTGTCCTTTGTCTAGGGCCCACCAGGCTGTGGGCTGCTGCTGTTCCGCGCTGGAGCAGAGGCTGCCTGCCAGAAAGGAGAGCGGGTGCTGCTTGCCCAGTACCTAGGGCAGCCGGGTCATAGCTCTCCATCTCTGCATCTCATCTGCACCCAGGTGAGCGGCAGCCTTCTTTCTCCTTGGGCTCTGTTCCAGGCTTCACCAGAGCTTCAGCCAGCAGGCCTGAGGCACAGTACTGGAACCCAGGAATGATGGGTCCCCGTGCACGTGGTCTCCCTAGAGGCAGGTGGACTGGGTCATCTGCAAACCTAGATCAGGAGCTGGGAGGAGGCAGAGGTTGACTCTGCCTCAGGACCCCAGTGTTGGTGCAAGTATCTACTGTTGGGAGTGTATGGATGGATGTCAGGGACTTCTGACAACCCAGCCCAGAAAATACATGTTGGGTAGGCCAAGTTGAGAGGGACTTGAAGACTGGTGGGGGTGCCATCTGTCCTCTGGGTGTTGGGCACCTCCTGCAGGCTGTGTGGCCTGGAGAGGGTTATTGGAAGGCTGGTACCAGGTATCCACTATTCTAACCTTTCTCTTCTTCAGTTCTCTATCTACCTGATGGATGAGCGCCTCCCCCTGGTGCCCATGCTTAAGTGGGACCATGGCCTGCCATCTGCTCCCCTGCTTGCCCGCCTGCTACCCCCAGCTAGCCCTGGCCATCCACGGCCCTTGCTACTGGGGGGCCAGGGTGGGCAGCTACAGCTGCTTCATATAACAGGTCAGCCAGGCAGGTGGGGGTAAGGGGGCCGGGTGGGGGCTCGTGGGGACATGCTAGTGCTGGGACTGGTGTGCCTAGCTCTCTGTCCTTTCTCCAGGAGAGGAAACTTCCATGCCGCGGCTGGCGGGGCCTCCTCAGTCTCTGCCCTCCATCACCGACTCCCTCTCTGCCTTTCCCCTGCTGGAACCTAAGAGGCAGCAGCAGCTGCAGGAACGTCTGGAGGCACCAGTCATAGGTACGCTGGGCAGAGGGGCTTGGGGCTGCAGTGGGAGGTGCTGCCAGGCTCTGCAACTCTCCTCCTTCCCTGTCTAGGTCTGGCCGCTGTCCCCCTCTGTGCCTCTGCCCCGGGGCTGTTGCTCTTTCAGCTCTCAGCAGCCGGGGATGTCTTCTACCAGCACCTACGCCTCCTGCAAGCCTCCAGTCCTAGAAAGCCACCAGAGCGAGCGACAGCACCCTCAGTGGACCAGGTGTCCACGCCCTCTTGGACCTCTCAGGCCAGTGCCCGTTGCAGCCGCTGGCTGGAGGACCTGATGGAGTTGTCCCCCAGTCGCCCACCGTGGGCCGCCCCAACCTTCTCCCACCGCCGTTTTCTGGGCCACATGGAGCGGCAGAAGAGCCAAGAGACCATGCCACAGAAACTCCGAGCAGCCATGGCCAAGGGCCAGCTCCTGCGGCCTGGGGACCTGGGTACACTCCCCAGGGCGGAGCCACCCCCTGCGCCTCAGTGCAGCCAGCAGGATGAGCTCACTGAGCGCTTGGCAGAAGCCTGGGAAGGCCAGGCGGCTGCCTGGTGGAGGAGACATCGAGGTGAGACCTCTGAGCCCCGGACCCAGTCCAAGCGGCCTAAGCGGCGGACTCAGCTGTCTAGCACCTTCTCCTCGTTCACAAGCTACCTGGACTCCTCAGATGCCAGCAGTGCCCCTCGTAGCCAAGACCTCTCTACCTCAGAGGCCTGTCCTCAGCCACCCAGGATTCCACCCTCCCAGGAGTTGACACAGGAGGTGTGGGGCCAAGGTGTGAAGCGTGAACGCAGACAGACCCTCCGGGATCACACCCACAAGCTGTCACTTCAGAGGGACACTCCAGGACCTGTGGCTACACCACCCTCCCAGGCCTCTAGCCTCCAGACCATGTCTTTCAGGCAGCAGACACCTGTCCTCTCTGGCTCCCAGCCTCCCCAGAAGAAGCTACGAATGGGCTTCTGAGTGGGGATAGCCATATCTGAGAACCTAGCCTTCATCCTGGAGCGCTGCACTGATCTTAGCCACTCCAGGGCAGAGCCTCCTCTGCCTCTGCCATGCAGAGAGCAGTGTGCCCGTGAAAACGTGAGCGGTGTAGAACTAGGCTGAAGCAATGGGGAACCAGGCCGCTTCGTGTATTTGATGGTAGGATATTCCCAAGAGCTGGCTGCAGAGGCTGCATCAGGATGGCTAATCCTGAGTCCCTGCAGTCCTGAGTCCCCCCAGTCTCCTGCCTTCTCCCACTGCCATTCTCTGGGCCACATGGAGCTGCAGAAAGAGCCAGGAGACCATGCCTCAGAAGCTCTGAGCAGCCACGACCAAGGGCCAGCTCCTGTAGCTTGGGGATCTGGTTACGTCTCCAGGGTAGAGCCACCCCTTGCACCTCAGTGCAGCAGGGTTGCTAGAAAGTAGCCTTAGCCTCCTGTCCTCGAAGATGCCCCAGCTCGTGTGCCTCCCTAGGTGGCCCAGTGTGGGTCAGCTGTTGGAGGTTGATTGTGCCACAGTCTACATCGGTTCAGTAGGCATTGACGCTTTGACTCTGGGACTGAATAAACCTGTTCACTGGCCATGAGCGGATGGTTATGTGGGTAGAGCAGATGGTGTCTGGTGTGAAAGCCCACTCACTCTACCTTGGGAACAGACACACAGTACAGTGCGGTGGGGTGGGGTTTCTCACCTCATCAGAAGAGAGGCAGCCCAATAACGTGCTGACTGTGTACGTCTTAAAGTGTTTATGTTCTTGTGGGGTCTGTAATCAGGGGATACCGACGTGTTGGGTACAAGGCACACTGGTGTAGCTTCACAGCACCTGCCTTGCAGGCTCAATAGCACAGTGATGCACGGGAGAGGGTGCCCTGCGTCCACTGCGCCACCGCTAGCCCAACAGTGTAGACTGCTTTGGGGTTCAGTCCAAGCCAAATTCAATATCTTCCAGGCCTACCCGGGTGCTGGGCTCCTTCGGGTGCACTGAAGACTGTGCTTCATCCTCTGCGCCATCTCCTGAAGAGTTGGGAGAGAACAAATCAGTACTGGGGGAAAGCTGTCCTTCCTGCTGGGCCAGCACAGACTCCTCCTATAAACACTTGAAGACCCACATGGCTGCCAGTCAGATTCTCCTCTGATGAGATCAGAAACCCCTCCTCACTATACTGTGAGTGTGTGTCCCCTTGTGCAAGAGGAGCACGGGGAGCATAAGCCACCCCAAAATCAAGTACCTCAAATGCACACCCAACCCGGGATACTCTTCTGTTTATGCTAACTGCCCAGACAGCAGCCTGTGCCTGCACACGGCACCAGTGCTTTTGTCACTCAGCCCTAGTGTCTGTGGTCCCCTCTTCCAGAGGGCCAGGTGACACACCACGGCCAGACCTAGGAATGGCAGAAATGCCCATCCGCTCGCTGAGGTTCAGCTAGCTGCACAGTCTCCAGTCCTCCCCAGTAGACTCTCACAGGGTGTTACCTAGCGGAGTGGCTGCAGGCAGCTGGCTGTCACTGTCTCCATCATCACTAGGCTGGGCAAGTGCAGGGTCACTTGCACAGGTTTGGGGCAGCAGTGGCTGGTTTGATGCTTCCTCTGCCAGCTCATCATCGAGCTCCTGGATGAGGGGGCGTGAGGCCGCCGCACCACAGTCTTGACCTTGGCTTTCTAAGTCCGTTGTTGCTGTTGGCTTACATATGTCTGCAAAAGGCACCGTGGCTGCCGTCGAGGCGTCCTTGGAGATGGCAAATATGTGTGAGAGGGCACCTGTGGTGCCTGTGGCAATGCCCTCAACCATGGGGAGGGACAACTCATCCAGGTCACTGTCGTCGCTCAAGCTGGAAATAGCCTGGATTCTCGGGATGTCTGTCTCCTGGTGAGAGAACGTGAACGGTGTATTCCCGTGGTCCCAATGCAGGAAAGCACAGGCAGGGTAGGGAGGCAGCTGGCTGCTTCAGGGCCTCGGGATGAATGCCTCAGCCAGCAGATTCTCTGTGCTGGGTCCTAGCCTCTGCCACACCCTAGAGCCCAGCAACTCTTCAGATCTTGTGATGACCTTGGTCCCTACAGAGGCGTGGCCAGTGTGCTTATTTGGGACTATGAAGCTCGCACTCACGAAAGGGTCCCCTCCAGAGCCTCTGGGGACAGGTATTGTTGCTTGCTGGTTCCTGGCTCTGCCTCGCCCGTGTGCTCCCGCCCTTCCATCTAGCTTTAGATGAGTTTAGGCCGTGTGCACGGGAGCACAGCGTAAGGCAGGATGCGCTCAGTTCATTTCATGCAGCCATCAGTAGAGCTTGCAGCAGAAAGCCCAAATCACTGAAATCAGCCCTTGGAGGGACCAGAGAGCAATGTCCTCAGAAGGGCAGTTCACTTTCAGGAGAGAGAGATGGCTTCTAAGGGAAAGGCACAGTGGTGCACTCCTCTAAGCCCAGTACTTGGGAGAGAGGAAGGTGAGGGCTGCCCCAGTTGAGGCCATTCTGGGCTTTAGGGAAGGGGATGCTGACCTTTATCTGGTCTTCCACAGACACGTCTGTGCCATCAACATCTTCCAAGTCAGGAAGGTCCTGAAAGAGTCAGTGACCACATACATTGTCATCCAGAGACACAGTGGAAGGAAGTATCAGCAGGAGACAAGGGAACTGTCACCAAGGCCCCTCAGCAGCTTCCACCCATGGCCCCCAGACCTCAGCATGCTCAAAACCACACTGGCACTTCAAGTGTGGGTCGTGGAAGAGGGTTTGCAGGCTAGGCACAGTAAGATTGTCACAGCTTCTTCACTCTGTTCTGTCACGGGGAACTCAAAAGTGCCTGTTACACACTAGGCTGGGCCTCATGTACCTCCTGAAACTCAAAAAGCCACACCACTATTTCCTAGCTGTGTGGTCTTGGGCAAACTGCTTAACCTCTCTGTTTCTCCCATTCCTACTCTGCAATATTGGGATGATAATCCTACCTATCTCAGAACCCTGACAATACCATGCCTCGAGCAAGTCAGTCTCAGACTCCACTACATCTTCACTGTGCCCTGGACAGCCAGTTCTCAATTCAAAGCTAAGGCTTTGAGCAGGCAGAGTGAGCCTCAGTTCACATGGGTTTGCTCCACTGAATTGCAGCTCTTGGGACAATGTGACAGTGTGTGCTTTCTCATGCCTAGCATGCAGGAAATTGTATTGTCATTAAATGGGAGGAGCTTTGGGGAGTGGTAACATAGCTCTAACCCAACATTTGCTGGAGGGACCCTGGACAATCACACCATGGTGAACCTACAGGAAGCAGAGTGGAGACCAGCCAATGAGGTGGCCAGAACCACCCACCAGACTGTGGGTATGAGGCCCAGCAGACTCCAAGGATACAGTGTGACCCTAGGGCTGGCCACAGGACTGTTCTACACTGTAATGTTCCTGGAGCCTCCAGTGTGACTTGTACAGCCCAGGTGAGGTAAATGGACCCCCAAGTCTGAGTCTCTTGTTGGCTGTGATAGACCTGCTCCCTGGGAGACTCCTGGTACAGTGAGGACCACAAAGGCATCACCCCCACCCTCGGCTGGAAGCCCCTGCTCACATCGATGAAAAGCCTCTCCTTGGTCTCCAAGGCAGTGGCCTCTGTGTCTTCAGTTCTGGCCCCATCAGTAGCTGCCACTGGAGATGTAGACTCTGATGAAGAGTGGTGAGAAGTTACTGGCACAGCACTGGTTTCAGACACAAAGGTTGGGGTGACAACCTAGTGGTTATGGTAGAAGGACTGACCTTCCAGGAGGGGAAAGGGGAAGGGAAAGGGAAAGACCAGAAGCTGGCCCTATTGTGACAGGAGGGGAGTCTAGAGACTGCAGAAACAGCCAATCCCAGAGTAGACAGCCTGACTGCCCAGCAGGACAAGGAACAAGCAGGACAAGTGCTGGTTCCAAAGAGCAGAGAGGGCAGCCCTGGTGGAGGCCTCACGGTGAGCCTGCACTGCCTGTGCACCAAGTATATGGCCACCTGCTCTCCGGGGTCAGGGCCTGTAACAGCTAACACAGCAAGGCTCCCTGAATGGGTGGAAGAGTTGTGAGCCCTCCTTGCCAAATTCCTAAGCCATGTCCCTGTGTGGTCTATCCACTCACACTGCAGGACATACAGAGGAATGGCTGAGCCAGGAAGTCCATCTTGCGACATTTCTATCAGAGATGGTGAGAGAGCCCCAAATGCTGAACCCAGGAGCCCTATACCTTTAAATACCAGCCAGAGAACATCCATGTGTGGAAAGCCACAGGACAAGCAAGACCCTTGCTGAACAGAAACATTGTCCCAGAAGCTCAAGACAGCAGGCTAAGGGCCTGACAGTTCACCTTCCCGGGCTCTGACCTACAGACAGCAAGCCTTCCCTAGCTGCATAAGCAACAACCACGGAAAGGTATGTGCCCAGACAGACATTCTGGCACAGAACCCTGTCAAACCCAGCATGCAGGGCAGGACACCAAAGCAGGTTTCTCTTGGCTGTGGCACTCCCCAGTACCCACCCCCACAACCTCTCTCTCCAGTTTTTTGTTTTGTTTTGTTTTGTTTTGTTTTGTTTTGTTTTTGAGACAGGGTTTCTCTGTATAACCCTGGCTGTCCTGGAACTCACTTTGTAGACCAGGCTGGCCTCGAACTCAGAAATCCGCCTGCCTCTGCCTCCTGAGTGCAGGGATTAAAGGCTGCGCCACCATGCCCGGCCTCTCTCCAGTTTTGATTTGTCTTGTTTTGAGACAGGGTTTCCTCTGTGTTGCCCTGGCTGACCTGTAACTCACTCTGTTAACCAGACTGGCCTTGAACTCAGAGATCTGCCTGCTTCTGCCTCCCTATGTAAGGCATGTGCCATCGCCATCACCACCGCCACTCCTACCTGGCTCCTGCCTCTCTTGCTGCACACACACCCAGGGATACCTGAGCTCCCTGCCTCACTCTGCTATAGACCACCCTTGCATGCCTCTCGCTGCATTCTGTCCTGTATGTATTTCCTAGCTCTCTTAAGCCTGGGATACCTGAATCCCCACACTAGAACCACTAACCCTAAGGTCCTGGGAGCAGCCAGAGGTACTCCTGCCCCAAGCCCACACATCCTGTAAAGGACTTGGATATCTGGGGTCTTGTTTTTGTTTTTGTTTTTTTGAAGATGTTGCAGAACAAAGACAGGTGGCTGTTCTTAGTTCAAATCTGTGGCGTTTAGCAGTGTGGACTCGAGACTGAACTAAGGTCCTGCCGTGTGGGTTGCTGAGGCTCTGCCCTGCCCAGCTCCCTTCACTTGCATGGCAATTCCTGCAACCCTGGCACCTAGTCCTTTACAGATCCCTTAGTGAGAACATAGCACTTCAGACTTCTAGCAGCAGGGCCTACTTTCTGGGCCAGACCTCACACACTGTTAGGTTGGGGCTCTGAATGTTGTGCCTATGGCCCTGTGCACACACAAGCCATCCCCAGCCAGCTCCTGTGTCATCCTGGGGAAGTCCTGGGTAACCTATCAGTAACTATACCCTCTAGTCATCTGAGAGGGAAGTCTACAGTAAAGGAGGTCTAGAGCAGACAGGCCTGGGGGCATGTCTCCTAGGGTCTGTCTGGATTCCTAATTGGTATAGGAGGATCCAGCCCACACTGCAAAGCACCACTCCCTGGGCAGGTGGCCCTGAGCTGTATAAGAAAGCTAGCTGAGCATGGGCCAGAGACTGAGCCAGCAAGCTTGGGCTGTATTTCCTGCTTGAGTTCCTGTCCTGACGTCCTCAGGGATGACTATGGCTTGGAAGTGTAAGCTGGGAAAACCCTTTCCCTCCCTATTTGATTTTGGTAAGAGTGTTTTATCACAGCAACAGAAAGCAAACTAGAACAGAGTCTCCTCCTGGGACCTGGGGCTCATGGATAAAGCCAGGTTGGCTGGCCAGACAGTTCCAGAGATCTACCTGTCTCCTTCATTTCAGCTCTACATTTTTAATGAGTCTACCATTTATAATGAAAGTGGCCTCCCTGGGCTGTGAGCAGGTCCTGAGTGCTTGTGAAAACATCACTGCTCCTATTGATTCAAAATTACCCCACTGGCTTAAGTCAAATAGTCTGCCATCAGCTTTCCCTGGCACTTATATAATTTCATCTGGTTTCAATGTGACGTGTTTCCAAAGGTGCACTCTTCTCCCTTGGAAATAAGATTTCCCAAGGACCTTGTCTTCTAGAAAGAGAACCCCAGCAGTGGAATCAGACTCTGAGCCATAGCTGTGTGCAGGGTCAGGGGCCATAGCTGTGCAGGGTCAGGGGCCATAGCTGTGCAGGGTCAGGGGCCATAGCTGTGCAGGGTCAGGGGCTGCCCTCTTTGGTCTCAACTGCCTTACCTTCTGGGGTGACCACCACAGGTGTCTGGTTGTGAGCCAGGATCCCAGACAGGTCTGGATTCTCCACTGCCCCATTTACCACCACCACATGCAGCTCCTTTTCTCCTCCTGGCGTCTCTGGAAACAGTTCATCTTTGGCTTCAAAGCTCTCCTCTACAAACAACTCCATCTTCTTCTGGGTTTCCCCCATGGGTTGCTTTTCCTCAGCCTCCGGGCTGGTGGGGATACTCTCTTCGCTGTCTGTCAGGGGTGTCTCCCCTAGAGAAGTAAAGTCCAAAGTTGAAGTTGGAGCTCTGCCTAAGGCTGGACTGGTAAAGGATGTGTGGTTACATTGTAGTCTTGCGGATAAAGGTCATTCTGAGTACGCCCCCAGGGTCACACAGGCTGACAGCTGCAGACTAGCCCTGGTCCCAGGAAGGATTCAGGAATTTTGTGAAAGGCTCTAATACTGCTCACTGCACGTGCGCGCGCGCACACACACACACACACACACACTCTGATCATAAAATTAAAAACTCATCCCATGAATTTCAGTTTGGGGTTAAGACAGAATTTTCAACACGTTTTGAAGAAGTCCTAGCCACCTCTGCCCTTTTGTGCTATGTCTTCCTGTCAGTCAGAGCCCTCAGCCCCGCAACTGTGAGACTACAGGAAAACCTGACTGTAGTGCCCTTCATGGGAGCCAGAAGAGGGTGTTAGATTCCCTAGGACTGGAGTTATTGATGCTAAGGAGCCACCATGTGGGTGCTGGGAATCAAACCCAGGTCCTCTGGAAGAGCAACCGGTGCACTTAACTGCTGAGCCATCTCTGCAGCACCTGGGGTCTTAATTCTTTATGTAAAACCTGACCTACGTATATCCATTCATTAGCATGTGTATCAGCGTCCCTCATTAATGAGACAACTGTATGTCCACCAAAGAACCGTTCCTACATTAGTTTCTCTCTGCTCTATCTGCAGTGTCTGACCTTTGTATGTTTCCTAGACCACACAGCAGGGTCATGTGAAAGGGGTCACATTGTGCACAGCTGCAGTCCAGGGCGCACCTCTGTCTCTTGCCTTCTTCCGCTCCTCAGCCCGACGCTTGATCATGGCCAAAGCTTCCAGGCTGTCTGTTATCTTCTTGTGTTCCCTGCTCTCCCACTGGTGACGCTCTTCCTTCTCGGCGGCATACCCACCTCTGGCCCATGCCTCTGCACACGCCCTAGGGAAGGAAGGACAAAGGTCAGACCTGGGGGCTGGGTGTGGGCACGGCTGTCCACACCTAAGCAGGAACAGTGCCTTGAGTTGGAGGCCAGCAGGGGCTAAATGAGTTCCGGGAAGTGGGAGACCCAGTAGGCAGGGACGTGGGTGGGGAAGGGAGAGAGAAAGAGGATCTAGGGCTCACTTAACTCTTTTACTTAAAGGTGGATTTCTATTTCCTTTTATATGTATGCATGCATACCATAAGAATGCAGGAGACAGCAGAATCCAGAAGAGCTGGAATTAGAGGTAGTTAGTTATAAGCTGTGTTGGGATGGTTTGCAAGAACAGCAAATGTAGCCAGGCATGGTGGCACACGCCTTTAATCCCAGCACTTGGGAGGCAGAGGCTGGCGGATTTCTGAGTTTGAGGCCAGCCTGGTCTACAGAGTGAGTTCCAGGACAGCCAGGGCTACACAGAGAAACCCTGTCTCGAAAAACCAAAAAAGAACATCAAATGTTCTTTCCCACATCTGAGCCATCTCTCTATCAGGCTCCCTACAACTTGTAAAGGTTAAAAGAAAATAATAAACATATGCTGTCTGGCCAAACGTGTTCGTTCCTTAGTCTTGTGGCTGTCTGTACATGTGTATGCATGTACATGTATGAATGTGTGCATGGAGGCATGCATGTACATGTATGAATGTGTGCATGGAGGCCAGGGCATGACCTTGGGTGTCTTTCCTCTTCAGGCACCATCCCCCTTATCTTTGAGGCAGGGTCTCTTCCTGGGACCTGAAGCCCCCCGAGTGGGCTAGGCTGGTTGGCCATCGCATTCTAGAAACACTGTCTCCACCTCTCCAGAGCTGCAATGGCAGGCGCCTGCCACAGAACCCAGCTTCTCATGTGGGTTCTGGGGCCAAGTTTAAGTTCTCATGCTTGTGAGGGAAGTACTTTACTGACTGAGCCATCTCCTCAGCCCCTGAACTCACTCATTTCTTCAAAATTAAGAAACTGGAGATGTCTGGGCATGGTGGCGCACGCCTTTAATCCCAGCACTTGGGAGGCAGAGGCAGGCGGATTTCTGAGTTCGAGGCCAGCCTGGTCTACAGAGTGAGTTCCAGGACAGCCAGGACTACACAGAGAAACCCTGTCTCGAAAAACCAAAAAAAAAAAAAAAAAAAAAAAAAAAGAAAAACCAAACTAAAATAAAATAAAATAAAATGTTGGAGTTCACTTACTAATCTTATGTCAACTTTGGTCCATTAGTTTTAACAAGTGTCCCCAAGGATGCAAGATGTTCACACTGGAAAACTGCTTTTCCTTCAGCCTAAACTGCTTTTTTCAAAAGTACACTGTTGTTTTAAATGAACAGAGGCACAAGGCCAGCATTTCCCAAAGAGCAGGCAACAATGGCCAGTGCAGAAAGAAAACCTGCCTTATAGGAGCCCCCGGGGAAGGTGCGGATGACAAGCGTGACAAGGCAGTACTTTGCCTCCCACAGCAGGAGTGAAGATGTGACTTTGGCAAGGTGCAGAAAGCTCAGACCCTGTCACCATGCTAAAGAAAAAGCAAAACAGCAGGGCTGATTTGGAAAAGCATTTGGTGGCTCTTCAGAGGCCCAGCATGAACTGTCATCTGGCCGGTCACTTCTAGTCCTGTCCATCTACCCAAGGGGAGCAACCCACGCCCACACAGGAATGCGCATGCAAATGCCCCCAGAAGCATTAGTCACAGGATTTAAAAAAAAACGAAGACCAGATGTCTCAGGGAAAGGAGTTTGCTTCTGAGCCTGATGACCTGAGTTCAGTGTTCAGTCCCCAGGACCAACAAACATAGTGCAAGCTGACCTCTTGTGCAAGCAGGTGTGCCATCACACACACACACACACACACACACACACACACACACACAGAGTAATTGTAAAAACAAGGAGGGGGGGGCTGGAGAGAAGGCTCAGTGGTTAAGAGCACTGACTGCTCTTCCAGAGGTCCTGAGTTCAAGTCCTAGCAACCACAACACCATCTGTAACGTAATCCAGTGCCCTCTTCTTGTGTGTCTGAAGACAGCAACAATGTACTTACATATGCAAAAATAAATAAATAAAAATCTTTTTAAAAATTTGTAATGGGAGCTGCTGCCCTCTTCTGGTGTATCTGAGGACAGCTACAGTGTACTGGTGTAAAAAGGAAAGATTCTGTGGGCAAGCGTCCCTGATCCTGTGGTGGGCAGTGATGGGGCCATTAATGGGGTTCAGAGGGAATTTACTGATGTATGAAAATGCTCAAAAAATCAGAAAACTTGTAAGTCGAACAAGTGTGCTTGACAACAAGCATTCAAATGCATAGGACCCAGGTCCTTTCTTACCTGTCCTTGGGGAAAACTGGCCTGTCATCCAGATAAGTCAAGTGCTTCAGACGAACAGTGACCGTCCTTCGGTAGTTAGGGATGTGTTTGGTCACTGGGTTTCCCATCAGGTTCAGCACACGCTGGAAAGCAACATGCAGGGCCACACTGATTACCAAAGCCAGACAGTCAGGGCCTGTGACAGGTAAAGGCACTTGTTGCCAAGGCTGACAACCTGAGTTCAGTCCCCAGAACTGACATGGTAGAAGAAGAGAACCAACTCCTGAACACTGTCCTCCCACATCTACATACATTCCCTGCCCAGTACACACACAAACACTACATGTACCACACATACAGACATATATGCATGCATGCATGAATGCACACACACACTCGAGAGCGCCTGCACACCATAGTGTTAGTAATAATAAAACCTAAGATGACCGCATCATCATATCACATGCCCTCAGAATAACAACACAATTCATTTTCTTGTGCAAAACAAAGTGGCAGTGCAGTGTTCTTGGCAGAGATTGGAGCATGAGGACCATGAGGAGCATGAGGAGTCTCCTGTGCCGAGCCAGCCTCTGGAGCTGCACAGACTCCTCAGCCACCCTCTTTTCTATCCTGGAAGGCTCTTCTGGAGAGTATTCCCCAAAGCCCTTCTCAGCTAGGTGGTTCTATTAGCATCATTTCTCAACATCTCTTACTGAAGCACACTTTGGTCTAATTGTTTCTGGTTCTTCCTCCTTGGTACACATTTCAAGAAAATATTTGCAGGGCAACAGATAAGAATCAATGGCTGATGGAGGCCAGGCTTAGTTACCCACATGAGACCTTGTCTCAAAACAAACAAACTAACCAAACACACAGAGAGGCACCGACTGGGTTGGATGTACAGGTGGCCAAGAGAGGTCTTTCCCACTGGGGGTGCTAAAAGAAAATAAAACTTGAGACCTGTGATTCATGTAATGTATGTCAAATAGCCCAAAGAGTTGTTTGTGAGCTTTGAAACCTGGGGCTGAGAACATAGCAGAACAGGCCAGGACAACCCCAGGCAGGCCTGTCCTTGTTAAGACATTCCTAAGGCTGCTTGGCCATAAAGATAAAGAGAGATAAAGAGAATGACATGCCAGACTGGCCTGGCACCTCCCTATCTCCCGCCCTGCTGACCTAAGTTAAATGTTAAACAGGCTGCTGATGTTTAAATGGACCAATCATGTGAAACCGTGCCAATTTCTCCCCCAACCCCAGCCCCTTTTCTATAAAAACCCCTAGCTTCCAAGCCTCATGGTCGAAACCACTGTCTCCTGCGTGAGATACGTTTCGGCCCGGAGCTCCTCTGTTCATGATTCTTGGGTGCACGCCGAATTGGGAATTGAGTCGGGGTTTGGTTTCCCCACTAGGTTCTTTCATTTGGAGGTTCCACCGAGATCTGCATGACACCCAGGAACCCCGAAAGACCCCTTGGAGGTATGTTTGTTTGTATGTGTCTTACATGTTTGTTGTCTAAGTGTGGCACTGCTGAATTTGTGCCTTGTTTTTTTTAAAGATTTATTTATTTATTATGTGTAAGTACACTGTAGCTGTCTTCAGACACTCCAGAAGAGGGCGCCAGATCTCGTTACAGATGGTTGTGAGCCACCATGTGGTTGCTGGGATTTGAACTCTGGACCTTTGGAAGAGCAGTCGGGTGCTTTTACCCACTGAGCCATCTCACCAGCCCCTGGTGGTTTTTTGTTTGTTTGTTTGTTTGTTTGTTTGTTTGTTTGTTTTCCTCTGTTACTGTCTTGTTCTGTTGTGGTTTTCGTCATGGGACAGACTGTGTGTGTATCAACCCTTTGTTTCTGACTGTGGACTTAGACTGACGTTAGGACAAAATTTGTCAGTGATAGTTAAGAAAAACAACTCAGTGCGCATCCCTGGCCGCATGCAGCCACAGGGCCGGACTGAGAACTTCCGGCTTCAGCAGTGGCAGAGGCAGCAGCAGCAGTGGCAGTGGCGCACGCTGGCCGAGGCGAGGCGCCACGTGAGAAACCGTGGCCCAGGGGGGGGAACGCCAATGCGGAGGTTTCCCCGAGATGCCCGCCCCACCACCACCACGCAATTTCACCACCTGCAGGACGGTCAAGAAAAGAAAGAGGGGCAAGGCCCGTGGGGACCCCACGCTGCCCCCACCTGGCTTCCTAGAGCTGCTGTGATGCCTGCGGGGGTGGGGGGGGGCGACTAGAGTCGCTGCCTCCTACGCCTTCCCCCCACCCCCGAGTTGGTCCAGTGTGGCCAGCTGTGAGAGCTGCCTTCCCTTTCCCTGCCCCACCCGTTTTCTCTTCTAGGGTGACCCCGCCCTAAGCTGCTAACCAGCGAGGGAGACATCTGCCCACTTAAAACTTCTGTCCCAGGTAAGGAGCACGTATGAGTCTAATCACCAGGCTCTGACAAATGTGTACAGAGGTCTAGAAAAAGGTGAGCTTAGACTGTAAGGAAGAGCAAAGCTTCAGCAGACTCAGGAGAGATAGATGACAGTGAAAATAGAGATGAAAGAGATTAGAGAGGTCTGAGATGAGAGAGATACCCCGAATGAGAAATATTTAGAGTAGAACCAGTAAATAAGAGGCAGAGAAGGCGTATTACGAGAGAGAGAGAGAGAGAGAGAGAGAGAGAGAGAGGCAAGAGGCAGAAGAAAGAGAAAACAGGAGGGATTGTAGACAAGAAAGTAATTTGTCTAGAAACTTGGCCACAGTGGTAGGAGAGAAAGAAAAGACAGGATCTAGACAGGAAACCTGGGCAACAGAAGACCGAGCCTCAGCTACAAAGGCTCAGCTGTGTCAGACTGAAGTTACTTATTTGGGATACACCCTTCGAGACAGGAAGCAGTGGCTAAAGAAAGCCAGAAAAAAAGACTAACTCAGATCCCCACCCCGACTACACCAAGGCAAGTAAGAGAATTCTTGGGTACCGCTGGCTTCTACAGACTCTAGATACCTGGGTTGGCGACCTTAGCTGCCCGTTGTACCCCCTAACCAAGGAAGGGGAGGTGTTTGTGTGGACCCCAGATCACCAGAAAGCCTTTGAAGAAATTAAAAAGGCCCTACTGACGGCCAGCCTTGGTCTTTGCCTGACCCAACCAAGCCTTTCACTCTTTATGTAGAAGAGAGAGCAGGGGTCGCCAGAGGAGTCCTTACTCAGACTTTGGGACCTTGAAAAAAGGCCAGTGGCTTACCTATCCAAGAAGTTACACCCTGTTGCCAGCGGGTGGTTTTCTTGCCTGAAAGCTATTGCTGCCATAACTCTGCTTGTCAAGGATGCTGATAAGCTCACTCTGGGACAGCAAATAACTGTAGTGGCACCCCACGCTCTTAAAAGCATTATCCGACAGCCCCCTGACCGATGGATGACTGAACAAGTGACCTTCACTCCTCCTGCTGTCCTCACTCCCACTACCCTACTGCCCGAGACTTCACCTACTCATCGAGCTGACATTCTGGCAGAAGAAACTGGTACTCGAAATGATCTGAAGGATCAGATCAGCCTTGGCCTAAGAGTTCGAGCTGATACACGGATAGCAGTAGCTTCGTGGTTGAAGGACTGAGACGGCCAATGTGATAGCCAAGAAGATCCTAGAAGAAATCTTCCCGAGGTTTGGGATACCCAAGGTAACTGGGGCAATAATGGACCTGCCTTTGTTGCCCAGGTAAATCAGGGACTGGCCAAGATATTGGGGATTGATTAGAAGTTACATTGTGCATACAGGCTCCAAAGCTAAGGACAGGTAAAAAAAAAAAAAAGATAGAATTCTAAAGAGACTAGTGCAGACTTGGTGCTCCTTCCCCTTGCCCTATTTAGAACTAGAAATATGCCGGGCGGTGGTGGCGCACGCCTTTAATCCCAGCACTTGGGAGGCAGAGGCAGGCGGATTTCTGAGTTCGAGGCCAGCCTGGTCTACAAAGTGAGTTCCAGGACAGCCAGGGCTATACAGAGAAACCCTGTCTCGAAAAACCAAAAAAAAAAAAAAAAAAAAAAAGAACTAGAAATACTACCCTTTGATTCAGCCTTACTCTTTTTAAGATCCTTTATGGGGCTCCCATGCCCATCACTGTCTTAAATGATGTGTTTAAACCTATTGTTGTAATAATAATCTGTATGCTAAGTTAAAAGGCTCGCAGGTGGTGCAGAAAGAAGGCTGGTCACAGTTGGCTACAGCAAACGAGCTGATGTTTGAATGAACCAATCATGTGAAACTACGCCAATTCCTCCCCAAGCCCCAGCCCCTTTTCTATAAAAACCCCTAGCTTCCAAGCCTCGTGGTCGAAACCACTGTCTCCTGTGTGAGATATGTTTCGACCCGGAGCTCCGCCATTAAACTACCTCGTGTTTTTACATCAAGATGGTCGTCTGTTCGTGATTCTTGGGTGCACGCCAAATCAGGAATTGAGTGGGGGTTTCCCCACTAGGTTCTTTCAGTGCCAGGTCCCCTGGGGGTCAGTAAGGAAAGTTGACAGCCATGGCAGCGCCCTTCTCCCCTGGCCTCTGCCTGAGGAAGCTCAGAGGGCAGTCTGCTTGCCTCATCACATCAGGTACTTTTCATATCTAAGCTGGCTCATGTTGCTGGGGAAATCTATCCATATTAGATGCAAATTAATTAGCTTTGAACTTGCCATGTGTCTTAGTTTTCTATTGCTGTGAAGAGACACCATACAACTCTTATAAAGAAAAGCATGTAATTGGGGCTTGCTTAAAATTTCAGAGGTTTGGTCCATTGTCATTATGGCAGGAGGCAGGACGGTATGCAGGCAGGTACAATGCTGGAAAGTTCGACCTCTGGACCCCGAGGCATCAAAAATAGAGACACTGGGCCTAGCATGAGCATTGGAAACCCCAAAGTACACTGAGACCACAGCTACTCCAAGAAGGCCACACCTTCTTGCGGAGGAATATCAACTCAGTGTTATTCTAAATTTGCTCGGTCAAACTTAGCCAGGGTTCCAATGCCCTACTTAAAATGCAACCAGGAAGTTACCTATTCAGCACTAATTAGCATTATAAAGTCAGAGCCTATTCTGTTAGTGGTTTACTAGGATAATAAGGACAGTCTTAGCCAGATACAGTTTACCATTAGAAAAGTTAGGGAATCCCATGGAAACAGGTTTTTTCTTTAGCCCTAAGAACTCAGGCAGAACTATTGTGCATAGATAATTTTTCTGCCTCAGGCCAGCCTTTTCTTTTTTTATTTATTTATTTTTTTTGTTAACTAATGGGAGGATATGTGGTCTCCCTTCCCCTGCCTGCTTGAACCTGCTTGCTCAAGGGTGGAGCTTCCTGCTCATTCATCCTGCCACACCTACTGCTGGACCCTGCCTTTGTTGCTTGGAGGCACACACGTGTTCGTCCTGCTACTGGACCCTGAGATTGTTTGGCGGGAAATCGGGTTCCCTCCCCCTTCCTTTATAACTGAGTGTCTGGAAATAGTAAAATTGAGCTTTGATCAGAATCTTGTCTTAGCTTCATTCCCTTCTCTCGCCGCCTAGCCCCTCTTCTCTTCCAGGTTTCCAAAATGCCTTTCCAGGCTAGAACCCAGGCTGTGATCTGCTGGCCGGACACAACATTTGGTGTTGTGTCCGGCCAGCAGTGCCGGTCAAGTAGTGCTACTCCCTAATGACCAAGCATTCAAATATAGGGCCCTCTGGGGCCGTTCCTATTCAAACCACCATCCCATGCTCAGGTGTCATGGCTCCTTCACTGCCCTTGCAGTATTTTCAAGGTTTACAGAAGGAAACAGAAAAGTAAAGTATTCCAGATGTAGGTGATAAGGGCTGCATTGTACTGGGGAGGTAAACACAGCACAAAAAATGGTCAGGTGACCAGTTTTAACTGAGTAAAGGTGTCCAGATGTTCCCAGAACTTGAGACACAAAGTCAGGAGAAGTCAAGGTCACTCTCCCCAACACAGCAAACTAGTTCAAGGCCAGTCTGGGCTACACAAAACCCAAAACAGTAGCCTCCACTGCTAGCCAAGTGAGCCAAGTGATCAATACGAAGCTAGGGCTATATGCGACTCGCATTCATTTATGCCAGCATTCGCTGGTACCCAGGCTGTGAGGGGTTTCATCCAGAACAGCTATATGGAGCCTAAGAAGGCACACCCCATCCTGCCCACTCTAATCTGAGAATGCTCAGAGGTGCAGCCCAAGCTCTGGGTCCACTACACTTTTGACCAAGGGAAAATTGTGTCTCTGAACAGTCTGAGTGCTGATGAGGTAGCCAGAGCCCTAGAGGATGTGTTAAGTGGCAAAGCCTGAAGTGTCCTCCTGGAAGACTGTGGGCAAGAGCCCAGAGCCTGGGTGTACAGGCTGAAGACAGTGGGGAGTGTGCTCTTCTGGTCCTGGGAAGCTTCTGCTGGGCACTGTTGCTTCAGAAAATCAACAGGAAGAGCTGACCGCTTCTGGAGTAGACTGCAGTGTCCTGTGTGGTTCCTTTTCCCTCCGCCAGCCCCCAGGTTTCCTCCTCGGTACCTCATTATATTTGCAGACATGATCATTGACGGGAACAGAGTGAGGTGGTTAGGCCCCAACTGGCCCGACTGGCATCCTTGTAAGAGGAGATGGTGTGTGAAGAACAATACCGAGGGAGGTTGACCTCTGACCTCCACAAGATGCACATTTATGAGTGGAGAGAGAGTGGGGGGGGGGAAGAGCAAAGATTGGCTCAGGGATTCTGGTAGAAAAGGTGAAGACTTCAACCCATTCTCTTAAGTGGATAGAACCCATTTTGATAGCCAGAAGAAAGGAGCCAACACTGAGTCTGACTCTCCCATATGAACCAAGGTGGGCCTTTTTTTATATACCTATCTATACACACAAAGAAGGAATATGAGGGTTAGAGATGATCGCGTGTGCTTCCACCAAGACAAAGATGACGGGACTGTCTCGAGGCCAGGTGGGCACACCGCAGAGAGCGAGGCTGTAGGCCTAGGGTGATGCAGCCTAAGGGAGGTGCTGAACGGGGCTCTGAGCAGCTCGCCGGCTGCCCTCAGTTCACAGGAAACAGAGTCAACAGAGCTATGAAGTGGCAAAGTTCTCCAGGTCCAGGCCCAGGATGTGCCACTCTGGACACAGCTTCCCTGTCATATGAACACAACAAGGCAACAGCAGAGACAGATGCTCAGATCAAAAGGGATTGACTGAAAAGTAATCCTGGGGAATGCCTGGATCAGTTCTGGCTAGAACACTTCTGAGACTGATTCGGAGAACAAAACAGCTTAGTCAGGGTCCCAAAAACAATACAAACCTTAGGACCATCAGAACAGGTGTGTGTGTGTGTGTGTGTGTGTGTGTGTGTGTGTGCGTGCAAAGGGATTGAGCAGAATAACTCATAGGGACTATCACATATAGCCACTGCAATGTTTTAAATAGAAAGAAACTACCCCCAGGTGACATCTGCCATTTTAGAAACTAAGTTGAAACCACCATTCTGAAGCTATTTCTTCCAGCTTGAAATATCCCCTCCCAGGGGATACAGGTGGGGCGCTCAAAAGACAGAAGCAAACACACAAGGCACAGGAAGTAAACAAAACTCAAAACTAAAACTCCTCAATCTCAGAATGCTGAAACGTAATGTGCACAAGGTCTTGGCTGTCTGCCGAGGTTATGTGGAAGCTACTACTCAGGCACAGCAGAGAGCAGCCTGCCAGCCATCGGGACGCAGCTCTCAGGAGAGCTACCATGCTGCCCAGGACACAGGCTGAGTCCCCCATGCTCCTGTAAGCGCAGGGGTTCACTAGGACTTAGGTGGAATCTGCTCTCTGATCTCCTGACAGTGCCCCATTAAGGACATCCAGAGAGTTGTTCATGTCTCCCTAGGAAAAGTCACACGGCTGCAAAGAAAGACAGAAGGAAGGGAGGGAAGGAAAGGGAGGAGAGAGGGAAGAATGCTACACCCACTCCAGTAGTGACACGCGCGACAGGCTCCCAAAACCTGGGCGCTATCCCAAGGTGAAAAGTTCATGGAAACTTAGTCTCCTGGAACCATGGCATCCTGTGTAACGAATGCTCCAATGTCCTTGCTTTAGTTGGTAAATGGATCTGTGTGCTAATGAAAGAAAATAAAACTTGAGACCTGTGATTCATGTAATTTATGTCAAATAGCCCAAAGAGTTGTTTGTGAGCTTTGAAACCTGGGGCTGAGAACATAGCAGAACAGGCCAGGACACACCCAGGCAGACATTCCTGAGGCTGCTTGGCCATAAAGGTAAAGAGAATGACATGTCTGGACTGGCCTGGCACCTCCCTATCTCCTGCCCTTCTGACCTAAGTAAAATGTTATCTGCATGTACAGTCTGCTGATGTTTAAATGAACCAATCATGTGAAACCGCGCCAATTCCTCCCCAGCCCCTTTTCTATAAAAACCCCTAGCTTCCAAGCCTTGTGGTTGAATCCACTGTCTCCTGCGTCAGATACATTTTGACCCAGAGCTCCACCATTAAAACTACCTCATGTTTTTACATCAAGGCGTTCTGTTCTATTTGTGATTCTTGGGTGCACGCAGAATCGGGAATTGAGTGGGGGTTTCCCCATTAGGTTCTTTTACTTTCCCTTAACATTGCTTTATTATAAGTGCCTCTATTTGACATATAGCTAAGTTAGATTCTAGGCAGTCCTTGATCAGACCCTGGGCATGGATAGCTAAGTCACTGCCCTACACAAGAATTTACCATTATCTAGGAAGAAGGAAGTTTGTGACCTAAGGAGGAACCAGAGTAGATACTTAGAACTATAGATAGCTGAGTTACACCCACACACAAGTATTTACAATGGCCTAGGGGGAAGGTGGACTATACAATAGACTAGAGTAGGAACTATAGCAAGGGCACGAAGCCCTTGCCCCTGGCTTCTAAGATTAAGTGGACCTTAGGTGGGGCTACTTTTGATTTCCAGTTGGTTCCTGCCAGTTCTTCCCTGTTTGCATTCCTCTGTTTTGTGTAAGAATCCAGTAACCTCATTGTACCTGGCCACTGTGTCACCTAACTTCTCTATTTTTTTCTGTATAAAAAGTTTGATGCTCAATTTGACAAAATACATTCAGAACCAGCACACGTGCCTGCGTCTGTCTGTCAAGTCTCGCTGACTCTACGTCCATCTGTTTGAGACCTTGATTCCCAGGGATTGAGGGGGGCTGACTGGGCCCAGTCTGAGGCAGAAGAGGAGAAGGGAGGGAGAGAGGGGGATGTTTCTGAAGTATACCCTGAAGCATGCTGTGACAGGTACTTACCAGACAGGGCATGCTCTCTAGCACACTCAGGATCTCAGGGTCACTCAGCGCATTGTGGGAGAGGTCGAGGACACAGAGTCGCAGACACTCCCTGAGGTGCTCAATGTCAGCCACTGTCTCCAGGCGGTTGTGGGCCATTTGCAGTGTGTTCAGGACAGGGAGGCAGGCTGGAGGGGAGGCAGCACAAGTGAGCATGTGTGCCACACTCTGTGCCACACGCGCTCCTGGCCCAGCCCCCACTCTAGACTCTCAGCTGGGATGTGGTGCAGCCCGGGCTGCCAGGCTTACAGAGGTTCTCAATGGTCTTGATGTAGTTGTTGCTCAGGTTGAGGGCGTCCAGCTTCTGAAGGGGCTCCAGGTTCTCGATCTTGTGCAACAGGTTCACTTGCAGGAAGAGGCAGCGCAGCTCGCTCTGGGCCTGCAGATTCTCAATCCTTTGGATGCCATTGCACTCCAGCCAGAGGCAGCGCAGGCCCGTGTATTCCTCCAGGTTCTCAATGCGGTCAAAGCCTGGTGGGGAGGGGCTGTGAGGCTCCAGTGTGCTCAGAGGAGCCTGGACACTGCGGGCTTTGCCTGTTGGCTCTCTGCAAATTCTGATGTGGACAGACATTCCCTCCAGGGGGATAAGAGAAGGAGCCTTGTGTGTGTGTGTGTGTCTGTATGAGGAGTTTATGAGGGTGGGATCTGCACAATGAGATTAGTACCCTTTTAGAGATAGACTGCCTGGCATTGTGGCACACATCAGTGATCTCAGCTCCCTAGAGGCTATGTCAAGAAGATCCCAAGTTCAAGACCACCTTGGGCTATAGACTGAGGTCACAGACAGAAGTCTCCATCTGTGAACTTAGAAGCAGCCCTCAGGAGACACTGAATTTGCTGCCACCTCAGTCTTGGAATTGAGAGATTAAGAAACCCACATCCCCCTTTGATCCCAGCACTTGGGAGGCAGAGGCAAAAAAAAAAAAAAAGAAAGAAACCAACCCACATCCCCACATCTCTTTCCTCCCTCTCTCTCTCTCTCTCTTGGTTTTCCAAGACAGGGTTTCTCTGTGTAGTCCTGGCTGTCCTGTAACTCACTGTGTAGACCAGGCTGGCCTTGAACTCAGAAATCTTCCTGCCTCTGCCTCCCAAGTACTGGGATTAAAGGTGTGCGCCACCACTGCCTGGCTTCTTTTTTGTTTTTCTAAGATGCTTTTTGTTTTAGTTTTTTGAGTCTGGGTCTCTCTGTGTTGGTGGTTCTAAAGCTTCCTAATGCTGAGTCCTCTAACACAGTTCCTCATGGTGTGATGGTCTCCCAACCATAAAAATATTTTCATTGCTACTCCATAAGTATAATCTTGCCACTGTTATGAGTTGTAATTTAAACACCTGTGTTTTCCAATGGTCATAGTCTGCCTCTGTGAAAGGGTCGCTCGACACGCCCAAAAGGATTGAGAACCATTGCTGGATGTAGTCCTGGCTATTCTGGAACTTGCTATGAAGACCAGACTGGACTAGAACTGGAACTACCTGACTGCCTCTGCCTCCCAAGTGCGGAATTAAAGGTGTGTGCCAGCATGCCTAGCTAGTAACAGCTTTCTTTGCAACGCCACCCTCCCTTGTTTTTTACTTCTAGCATGGGGGATTGAACCTCAGGCCCCACACCCGGTATGAAGCACATCCAAGCCCTCTTAGGTCACTGCTGAGCTGGCCTTTGTGCCTCTGTGTGTCTGTTTCCTGTCCTCTGACATTGGTCTCTCTCTCTCTCTGGCCCACCTTCCAGTTCTTGACCCAGTTCCTCACGAGGAAAAGCCCCTTTGCTCCCTCAGCGCCTCAACCAGCTGTCTCAAGACAGCCTCTCTCTCGTTCTTGCCATCTACAAGCAGAAGCTGGGGTCCCCATGACATCCTTATCACTAAGTCCCATTGTTAATCTTTTCTCTCCTTGACCTCGCAAAGGCCTCCCACCTGTTTTGTTTTGTTTTGTTTTTCCATTCTGACCTTGCATCAACCCCCCAACCTTATCACAGGCCTTTGTGTTGATACAAGAAGAGGGTGACCCTGAGACAACAGATAAGGTAGAAGCCTGGCATATGTATGTCACTTCTGGTACTGGGGCCCCTATCCCCATCTTGTTCTTTCTCTTGGCAGCTTGCACTATGTAGAGCCAGCAGCCAGTGAGAGGTTTACATGGTGGGGAACTGAGGCTGTGGCCCACAGCCACTTTCCAGCCTCAGCCCAGGGCTCAGGTAATTGAGGGCACTTGGCAATTCCACCATACCTCAAGAGGCTCTCCGAGCCACAACTACCCAGCAAATGACACACATATTGCCATTGTTCTCCAGAACCTATGTGAGACAATGTATTGGAAGTTGCTGAGTTTCAGGGTGATTTATTAACTAGTGACTTGTAACTGAGGTAGACACCTCTCCTCCCAGTTCCCTTCTTAGTCTAAATCCACTTCAGCCTGTCATGCTGGCTCCTCCTTCCCCCTCTCCCTTAGTCCCTGCCTCTCCCCACCCCCACCCCCCAGGATCTGTTGTTGTAACCACTGCCATGCTCAGATGCCAGGTGGAGAATTTCAGAGGGGGTGGAAGTAAGGAGACAGGTGGGGCGTCCTTCCAAACTCTCAGGCCTGTGTACTCTGAGCCTGTTGTGTTTCCCCGCACAGCATCCTCCTCCCTACAGCTGCCCTCTTGTGCCTGTGCCACCTTACAGGACTCTTAAACCATCTCTGCCACCTCCACCTCTGGATTCCCAGCACTGTGAAAGTCCCATACATGGAAGGCTCTAAGGAAAGACTTCCTAAATAAATACACAGATAAATAGATGATAAGAACAGGTCAGCTACTTCACTCTTGGCCCCAACAGAGGGCTGGAGATTCAGGTCATCAACTGGTCAGAATGGTGCTGGCCATGAATCTGAGCTCAGATGCAGATGTGGGGCTGGACATCAAGCCCAAGTCCCCAGGATGCCATTCTCAATACCTCAGTATCTCAGGATGCATTAGGAGAGGACCAAAGACCCTCATCCCCTGTCTTCCACCCTAATTTTCTGTCCTTCCCAACACACCTGTCGCAAGCCCATGGTTCACAACTGCCCCTACTGCTATAAAAGGAATGCTCAGTCCTGAGGCAGCTGTGCTGACTGGAGCCTGAACTGCCAGCACTCAGGAGACTGAGGCAGGAAGGCCACAAGTTCAAGGCTAGCACGGCCTGTATAACAAGCTACTACTTGCGGGGGGGGGGGGGGGGGAGGCGGGGGTGGTGAGGAATTGAGAAATATTGTGATTAAATCAATTAGTTATGTGTCTGGTGGAACCGGCTTACAATCCCTGCTACTTAGTTGAGTGAGGCAGGAGGATTGAAAGTTCAAGATTCCTCTGGGCTACAAAGTGAGTTCAAGGCCAGCCAGGGCAATTTGGTGAGCCTTGTTTCAAAATAAAATGGGGAAGGCGGGCTAACTGAGGTTGTATCTCGGTGGCAGTGTGCCTGCTTAGCATGTTTGAGGTCTCTATTTTGCAAGGAAGGAAAAAAAACCCAAGCAACCAAAGAAGGCAGGCCAGCTCCATTGTACTCAGAAGGCCCTTTAGGAACTCAGTCAAGACCGAGCTCCACTTGCATAGTGTCTGAGCACGAAGATGACCTCTGCAAGCCACGCTCTCCCGACCTCCCTTTTCTGCAGGATGCTGGCTACAGACTCGCCTGGGACTCACCCTTAAAGTGCAAATACAGGGTGTCGTTCAGGGCGGGGGTGACGTACAGCTTGTGCTGCTTGCACAGCTTTTGAAGGAACTGTTTCGTCATCCTGTTGAAAAGCAAAACACAAGACGCTCACTTCAGCTTGTTGTCTGTGAAAAAAATAGTTAAGGGTTTGTATTTGGCTCGGTTTAGTTTGGAGACAGGGTCTCACTCAGTAGGCCAGGTCAGCTGGGAACTCAGTAGGTAACCCAGGCTGGCCTCAAGCTTGTGGCTCTCCTGCCTGCGCCACCGCTGGGATTGCTGTTGTGAGCCATGGCACCCGCTCGGGCTCTTTTCTCCATCCATTCTGTCTAAAGTTCTCAATCTGAAGCCTCACATCGGGTTCTCCTCGTCCTCCTTTCTCCATTGGTCTGTTTGTGTGTGTTCATGGGTATGCAAGGTCACACAGAGGTCAGAGGTGTGACACCAGCTGTCTTTTCTATCATATCTGCCATAGCTTTTGAACTATGAACTCTCTCTCTCATTGAACTTGGAGACTACTGATTCGGGTAGACTGGCTGGTAAGTGAGCCCCAGGGCCACCACCGCCCGGCTCCCCAGTTCTCTCTTACAGATGTAGAGAGGTAACTGGGTGTTTGCATGGGCCCTGGGGTCCTGATTTAAGTTCTCATCCACACTATCTCAGCATCATCTCCTCCCTTATTTTTTATACCTCTTAGGACTTTACCCAAAATTGTTGCTTTCAGCATTTAAAAAACCCTGCGCTGTCTGGCCTAATAAAAACACTTTGGCCGGGCGTGGTGGCACACGCCTTTAATCCCAGCACTTGGGAGGCAGAGGCAGGCGGATTTCTGAGTTCGAGGCCAGCCTGGTCTACAGAGTGAGTTCCAGGACAGCCAGTACTACACAGAGAAACCCTGTCTCGAAAAACCAAAAAAAAAAAAAAACCCAAAAACAACAACAACAACAACAGCAAAACACTTTGACCAGTGTCATCAACAAGACAGGTGTGAGCCAGGCATGTTACCTGCACCTTTGTTCATTTGTTTGCTTCTCTGTCTGTTTTTAATCTGCACTGGTGCTTTGCTTGCATGCACATTTGTGTGAGGGTGTTGGATCCCCTGGGACTGGAGTACAAACAGTTGTGAGATGCCATGTGGATGCTGGGAATTGAACCAGGGTCCTCTGGAAGAGCAGGCAGGACTCTTAATCGCTGAGCCATGTCTTCAGCCCCCGTAGCGCACAATTGTAATGCCAACACGCAGGAGACTGAGGCAGGAGGTTCACGAGGTTGAAGTCCAGCCTGGGCTACAGAGTGAGAACCCTGTCTCAATGCAGGAGCAGGGGAGATAACAAGATGGCCCAGTGGGTCAAATCAAAGCCTGAAGAGCGGAGCTTGGTCTCTGGACCCTGCAGACTGCCTCTTGACTTGCGTATGAGTGCCATGGTGCGTGTCTGCACTCCTTTTCATATTCTCCCCTGACACCAATGATGAGTTCATCTTTTCCCCCAAAAAGAACTAGGGTCCACCTGGAGATATGATAAGATGGCTCAGTGTTTAAAAGTGTTTGCAGCTCTTGCAGAGGACATGAGACAAGTTCCCAGTGCCCACTTGAGGCAGCTCACACCTAGCTCTAGGGATCCCAGCACTTTCTTTTGGCCTCCATGGCTACCTGTGCACACATGCACCCACATAAGTAAATACGAATGACACCTCCTCCTCCTTCTCTTTCTATTAAGGAGCTGCTGCTGTTTCTCTCCTGCTCTGGTAGTAACTGGGCAGGCTCCTTAGACGCCGTCTGTGCAAGGGGCTAAGTGGCTATTACTGCGTGCCTTCCGAGATGTCCTGCACAACACACACCTGGGGCCCCGATCGTCTCTGTCATCTCTCGAGTGGGTGCAGAGGCCCTCTGACCCGTTGTCGCCGCTTGGTTGCTGCTGACTTGGGCAAGATGTTGTGCAAGGACCCACACATGTTTCCTTGGTCTCACTAATTTCTGTAAAGTTAAAAAAAAAAGTGTCAATTTGTAAAGATCAGAAAAATTCAAGGACAGGTGTGGTAACCCCAGAACCCAGGAAACCGAGGAAGGAGAATCTGCTCCTTGTTGGGCTTGGGGTTTGAGGTCAGCCTGGGCTACAGAGTGAGACACCAAAGCAAAGCCAAAAAAACAAACTCGGGTCGTCATGCTTTTGATTTTTGTAAATGGGAACCTGTGCTTTTTGTGGGACGCGTCTTTGTACCCACGTATGTCCCTGAGAGCGATCCCTGCTGATGGATAAAGCTGCCGGTGCGTTGTTCACAAGGCAGAAGAAGAGCTCTTTGTGCTCTGCAAACAATCCCTTAAAGAGAGTCGCATTGCCAACAGATTCCTGCGGTTACAAACAACACAGAGTCTCTGCCCACAGTTTTATGTTCTCCTGTGCAGTTTTTATAGAGGATCAGCCTAAAGCTGCCGTTTACAAAGTCACTAAGAAAGCTACTGTAAAATTGCTATACAGGGTGATGGGGAGATAGATAGCTTATTCATTAACAGTGCTTGTTACTCTCCCAGAAACAGAGAATTTAGTTCTCAGCACCTACAAGGCAGCTCACAACTGCCTGTAACTCCACTGCCAGGCGATCTGATGCTCTATTCTGGCCTCCTTGGGCACCGACACACGTCAGAAACCAGACCCTCAGAAAACAGGAAGATAAGTAGAGTTGTACTTAAATCTAATTCTAGTTTAGATGTTTCTGTTAAAATCTGCTCAATAGAACAGGCGTTCATCAAGCCTGTTTCTCTCTCTCTCTCTTTCTAAAAAGATTTATTTTATTTATATGAGTACATTGTAGCTGTCTTCAGACACACCAGAAGAGGCCAGGGATCTTATTATAGATGGTTGTGAGCCACCTTGTGGTTGCTGGGAATTGAACTCAGGACGTTTGGAAGAGCAGTCAGTGCTCTTAACTGCTGAGCCAACTTTCCAACCCCCAAGCCCATTTCTCTTACCAGGGACAGCAGAAGGGCAGTTCTGGGACAGGACAAGATCTCTGTCTCTCCCCACTTTGGTTCAGAGATAACTGTGATGCAGTTTGCTGTGTAAATCTCCCCCCTCCCCTTTGCCAAGTGTGAGCACCTACAGTTTCCACTCCTGTAAACACGTTTAATTGCTCAAAGTGTAACTTAGGGTTGGCAACATAAAAACAACTCACTGATAAAAGCACACACAAGAACAGGGTGTGATCAGTTTGATCAGCTCAAACCTGTGTAAAAGAAGCAAGCTTTGTTCTGGGCTGGTCTCTCCTTGGATGTTAGAACCCTATGCACACTATTATGAAAGACATTTTCCAGGGGCTGGAGAGATGGCTCAGCAGGTAAGAGCACTGACTGCTCTACAGAAGGTTCCGAGAGTTCAAGTCCCAGCAACCACATGGTTGAGCTTAACCTCTGCATTTATGTACTTCTGAGATTCAAACTCAGGTCTGGAGGATTGTGTTACAAGCACTTTTACCCTGCAAGGCGCCTCTAGAAGCCTTAGATAAATGTAACGTCAAGAGCTGATGAACTCTCTGTACTTGTGGTTTGTTGGATGACGCTGAACACTGTTTGGGAACTGTGTCTTACACTCATTGCAAACAATTCCCAGCCACAGGAAGGTACCTAATAAATTATCATGGAATAAATTATGGGTCTTCTATATGTACTTGATTGATCATATCAATAAAGGTGCTGTTCTTGTAGCTGTATGGATGGGTATGTGTGAGGGGTGCTGGTTGTCCCCAGCTGAGTGAATGGGCATGTGTGAGGGACACGAGCCCTCGTCCCCTTGGCTCCCCGGCGCTAAGGCACCTTCTTTGCGGATCCCTGGCCCCGCGTCGCCGTGATCGCCTGCCGACTCCTCCAGACTGGGCTCCGCCACGCTGTCCACAGGCGGCTCAGAGACTTCGGGGTGCATGCTCGCTCCTGGCCCGACCACTCAGCCCTAGTACTCTACGGTCCGCGTCGTTGGCTGTCCAACGCTTTCCCGGTCGCCGCGGCAACCAGTGCGCACGCGCAGTCGGCTACGCCGCCGAGGGCGGGCCTAGCCGAGGTGGGGGCACGGGGGAAACTCCACCCGGGCGCGTGCGCGGATCACGTGGGTAGCGGACCTGCGGCGGTGTCCCGGGGCGGCGGCCGCGCGGGCAGCGGGCGGGACGGGCTTCGGAGACCGCGCCTCTCGCTGCAGGTATCGCGCCCGCGCCCCTCACGCCCCTCACACCCCTCGCGCCCCGCTTCCGGCCCTGGCCACGCCCCCCTGGACCCCGACCCTCGGGAACGCACTCCCCCCGCCGCGCCCCGTAGCCGGGAACTCTGGTTCCGCGCTCTAGGCAGCCGCTCAGCTCCCTGAGCAGGTTTCCCGGGCCTGGTCCTCGGCAGGAGGCTCGCACAGGCGACACGCCCCGGGACCGCCCTTTTGTCGGTGTCTCTTTATCCTCCTTTATTCCCGGTCGCTAGGTCTGAGTGGGTTCTAAGTCTCAGGACTGATGCAGAATGGCCGCGCTGCTGAAGAAAGCGCGCAGCTTCTGCAGAGCCGGGTGGGTTCTGCAGAGTCGCTGGGCCGTGCCGGGCGCCACTGGGGAGGGATGGGACACTAGCAGGGAGTCCCTGTTCTGCTACCAGGACTCAGCCGCACCCATGGGCGGTGACCGCAGCGGGTTCGGGTTCCCACTGGGAGTCTCAGCGACCACCTGCCAGGGCTCCGGGCCGAGCCTTCGCTGAGATCCTGGGATGTCGTTGCGTCCGTTTCCTTCCTCTTGTGTAGTACACCCGGGTGCGATTGAGGAAGGGGATAAAGTGAAACCGCGGGGACAGCGCTCTTAGCTTCTTCATAAACTCGGGTCAGTACGAATAGCGGTCGCTAGCATCGAACCCTGAGCGATGATCCTGCCTAGTGGCTCCGGTTTATTGAGGGGTGGCGGGAAGGCACTGTTGCAAGTGCTTTTTGTGCGTCTCCCCATCGAATTCTCGTCGTAGGGGAGAAGCGTTAGCCGCTTTTTACAGGTGGTGGTGGTGTAACTTCATTTCCAAGGGTGGGATGGCTTTTTCAGAGTGACCCTAGTCATTGCTGAAATATTACAGACACAATGTGTCCAACGTTACTTTATCAGTAGAGGGTGTGTGTGTGTGTGTGTGTGTGTGTGTTGGGGGAGAGGGGAATGTTGTTTATTTATGTGTGGGTGTGGAGGCTACGTACGGGTCAGTGTCTGTCACTTGCAACCTTATTTTTTCGAGAAAACGTCTCTCACAGAACTCAAGACTTTTCTTTATGTTTGACTGACTGGCTGGCCCCCACGGGCCTCTTGTCTGCTCCTTTCTTCCCAATACTGAAATTACAAATTGGTTCTGCTTACATACCCACTCTTATATACTGCTGGGGACATCAGCTCAGGTCCTCAAGCTTGCACAGCAAAAACAATCTGCTGAGCCATCTTCCCAGTTCCCAGTGCATATTTTTTAAATTGAGGCAAAATTCATGTAACAAAATCCATCATTTTAGCCATTTTGAAATGTACAATTCAGAACTTTGTAGTACATTCCGTGTTAAGTAAGTGTCACCGCCCTATTCCAGATAATTTCCACAACCACAAAAAGGGATTCCACCTCATGGGCTGCAGTTTGGGCTCATCTTTCCCCTTGTGTTTTCTGTGTCTCTGGATTTCCTTATTGCAAACACACTTTATACATGTGACCGTATGCTGAATGGTCTTTTGTGTCCCCCAACCTCATGTTTTCATGCCATAGTGTGCGTTCATGCCCCATTCCTTTTCAGAGCTCAGTATTCCACAGTGTGTCGTACACGGGCCACGTTTTGTTCATTGCTGGATGGACGTTTGGACAGTTTTCATCTTTCGGCTAGTGTGAGTTAGGCTGATAGGAGCCCACTTTATAAAATTTTAATGCAGGCAAAAACTTTCACTTCTTTTGGATGAGAGCCTAGGAGTGGCCTGCACTTGCCTTAATTTCCCGTGCCTAGGTGGAGACCTGGGGCTCAGGGGTATTGGCTCTTGGGTCAGAGTCCTGGGTTCCGGTTCCTATGTTGCTGTTCTTTTTTTCTCCATCTCATTGTCGATTCAATCAGTGATTAAAAATAGATGGAGGAGGGTAAGGAACCCCTGGAATGTCAGGGTTTGCAAGGGCAAGGCTTGCCAGAGTGCTGATACAACGTTCTTTTCCCTTCAAGAATGAAACTTGAGCTCTGGCACAAACAGTATCTAATGGGATTTACTAAGGCAATATTGTATTTATTTACTGAGGCCATAGATATTGTATACACAGCATTTTGGCACTGTGCTGCCATTGCGAAAGATAAATGAAAGCCAGTCTCCCAGCATTACAAAATCCAGGTCTACAGACTTCCATCAGGAGAACTTCTAGAAGATACTGTGAGGAGGTTCCCTGTCGGGGTTTTCAGGATGAAGTAAAACGTGATGAGCCCCGCCTGTACAGGAAGGGATTTGGAAACAAAGACCTCCAGCTTCAGCCATGCTAGCTGCTATCGAGAGACAGTAGAGAGAGCCTGTGTCCAGGAGTCTTGTCATTTCCCTCTCAGGAAAGAAGACCGACTGGATGATAGGAGGAGCGGCAAACATGGGAACAGGCATTTCAGAGATTCAGAGACAGCAGCACTGTGGTTCAAAGGCGTCTTGGCCCTTTACTAACCACTCTTATACCCTGTTGTTTGAGGGTGGAGTGTTAGGTGTTCCTGCCCGTGGCGCAGAGACGGCAGTGTGCACACCCACCTGTGAGGCAGGTGAGGCAGGCCTGTCACTGTGGGAAGGATTGGCAAGGTAGAGTGGCAGCCCTGAGTGCCTCGTGGCCCAGCACATCCCTTCCTGAATGTCTGCACTAGTCCCCAAGGCATGATTAAGAATTTGAGTGGTGGCCCTGTACAGAAGGGCACAAAACCACCCTGGGCTGCTGGTGGCATGGATAGAAATTATATGTGGGGCTGTCGAATTGTCGTACGTGGAAGCTCAGACCTCAGCTGGTAGGGAAGTCTCCAGAAAGGAGGATGCAGCTCAGCTCAGGACACTGGGGATTCCTCATGAGCCGCTCAGACAGGCAGTACTCAGCAGTCTTGTGAAGTGGAGTGGGCTGGGGGTACTGGCTGTGATGCCAGCATTCAGGATGCTGAGGTAAGGTCCAGAGTTCAAGGTCAGCCTGGGTCTCAAAAAAAAAAAAAAAAAAAAAAAAACCCACCACCACCACCAAAAGCAAACCCAGCTTTTGGGAGGGTGTGCCCTTCAATATAGAAGAGGAGACAAGGGTGAAGCCTGGAGTTCACTGAATGCTGCTGCTATTGGGCTGGTCACTGAGTAGGTGCTTTATTTTCCTTTGAACTATGCATAGTAGGTTTATATGTTTTGAATGTATTTTCTAGTTGCTTTTTCTTTAAAAAAAAATTTTTTTTTTTTTTGAGACAGGATCTCACTTGTAGACAAGCTGTTCTTGAACCCACAGAGACCGGCTTGCTTCTGCTTTGCTGAGTCCTGAGGCTGAAGGTGTGCCACCACGCCTGCCCCCCTCCCCACCTTTTAATTATGGAGAAATTGGTTTTGGACACAGCGCCTGACCTCTGGAAGCCTAAGTTCCAGTTGCAGAGTCAGAAGTGAAATGTTATGTTAGAGCAGTAGAGGGTAGGGTTGGGTTGATTGAGGTGAAGTCCTTAGGCTTAGAGAGAGGAGGCTGGTCCTCGAGGCTGGCTGGGGCTTTGAACCAAGAAGGAGCTGGCTTAGAAGGCTAAGCAGGACTCGGGGTTTGTTGTCCAGTGTGGACTCAGTAGGAACAGCAGAGCCAGAAGACAAGCGCCCTGCGGTGCCTGGGCAAGGAGGCCTTAGCCCTTCCTAGCCTTAGGCTCACCCTTCAGTCCAAGAGCAAAGGGCTTGCTGCTTCCCCATAAACTCCATAGTTGTGGTCGAGGGCCTGGTGCGGTGTCTTCCAGACTGGCAATGTGTTATCTGTCTGTCCATTCCTTCCTCCCGGCATCTGCCCCTGTGTCTGCCATACTTCTGTAACAAGTCACAGAAGTGACTTAAGTGATCATTACTTCATAGTTCAGCAGTTTAGAGACCAAAGTCCACCTCAGCACACAGAAGTCGCAGCCCCGGCAGGGTCCCTCTGGAGACCTCAGTGAAGGTTGTCCTTACCTTGCTGCCTCCCAGAGTCAGTCACAGCCCTTGACTGTGACCCTGTGGAGACCGTGGTCATGTCCCTCGCTCTGCCTCTGACCTTCCTGTCCCCATCGAAGGACACGTGGAAATGTCCAGTCATGCCTCAAGACTGTTTGTGGGATGGGGGCTGGCTGGCTCCACACCCTTCCTCTTTGTCCTAGGGTTCTTACTGGTCTCTTAGAAGTGCCCCATGCAGGTCCTGGTTTTGCCCCTTCCCTCAACAGCCCTGCAAATACCCTGACTCACAGCTGGCCAGTTACCTTTTCGTGGGTCCCCAGGCACACGGGCCAGGGTGCTCCTGATGGATTTCTCAGGTTGCCTTGGGTCGCGGACGGACAGCCTTAGACAGCCTTAGACAGCCTTAGACAGCCCTAGACAGCCCTAGACAGCCCTAGACAGCCTTAGACAGCCTTAGACAGCCCTAGACAGCCCTAGACAGCCCTAGACAGCCTTAGACAGCCCTAGACAGCCTTAGACAGCCCTAGACAGCCCTAGACAGCCCTAGACAGCCCTAGACAGCCTTAGACAGCCCTAGACAGCCTTAGACAGCCCTAGACAGCCCTAGACAGCCCTAGACAGCCCTAGACAGCCCTAGAGAGCCCTAGACAGCCTTAGACAGCCCTAGTTGCCCTGGTGGAGTGGTTTGGGTTTACACTTTGCTGTGTGAGGCCAGTGACTGTCAGTTTACTTTGTGCTTTATTAACAAACAATCGGGCATTCGACTACATTAGGCTTCTGTGAGTTCAGAGGGCGTGGGACAGGTCTCGCATTGACCTGACTGGGAGAAATGACTGGTGGTTTCTTCAAGGCTCCAGAGCCTCAAGGCTGCCAGTGCCTCTGTCTAAGTCAACACACCCTAGGTGGGGGAACCACTGTCTAAACAGCTCATGAGAGTGGAGAGCTGGGGGAAGGGTCTCGGGGGTGGGGGTGGGGAGGGGTGGGGAATCCTGCCAAGCCCTGCAATCTCCCCAACCCCTTAAGTCCCTCTCCTTCCTGCCGTTTCTGCCAGGTCAGGAGGAAGTGTTGGGCTCCCGGGGTCAGGCAGGCCAGCCAGACTTGGTCAGGCACCGGTCCCGGAGTCCACAGGATGGCTGCTGTGGTGTGGAATTTGGGTGCTGCAGGAGACCTGAGGAAGGCAGTGTACAGAAAGAGGGTGACCCTTCCACAGACAGAGCGAGGAGTCGATGTGAGCAGCCGGCGCTCCCGGCACAGCTGGGTCAGTAGAGATTGCCATCGATCCCCTGGTCACCTGGATGGATTTTCATCCCATTTGATGATGTGTCCCTAAGAAGAAGAGTCAGGACAAGGAAGGCATGGCCTCTCCACGGTGCCTGCAAGCCAGGGGACTGTCACCAGGCACCTGCTCCTTGCTTTGCTGCAGAGAGTTTGCTGTGTTTTGAAAGCCTTCTTGCTCTTAGTTTTGCATCAGAGTCTCCCCAGCTGAGCTCGGTTTGTTTGTTGTGGGCTTTCCTCCACAGCTCAGCGTTAAGAGGAGGAGCTCTGCGTAGCACCAGGCTCAGCACTGGCAGCAGGGAGGTAAGAGAAGACTGGGGTAGAGACAAGGATTTAGAGCAGAGCAGCCCCCCCCACCCTCCCACCCCAGTCAGGCACCTTCAGCAGTCCGACCCATCACTCTCCTCCACCCCCATCTTTGCCTCCTCTCCCTCCCTCACTTCTCTCTTTTCTCCCTCTGCCCCTCTGTAGCCAGGACCTCATGTTGGACAAGCCACTGAACCACACTTCCACCTCCAGCACCCTTAGATGTTTGTCATTTAAGTTCCAGGCTGGCTTTAAACCTCCATCTTCCCACCTTGGCCTCTCCAGTAGCTGGGATGATGACAGACCTGTGTCATGGGGCCTGATTTTCTTTTGCTTTTTGGGGGGGGGGGAGGGAGAGACAGGGTTCACCACTATGCAGCCCTGGCTGGTCTGGAACTTACTCTGTAGACCAGGCTAGCATTGACCTCGAAGAGATCCACCTGCCTCTTCCTCCCAGTGCTGGGATTAAAGGCGTGTATCACCCACCAAGTTCAGCTGGGGCCTGGTATATACTTTTTTAATTTATATATTTATTTTTTGAAGACAAGGTATTACTATGTGTACAGCCCAGCTTTTTGGCCTCCTCCTTGGTCAGCCTCCCAGATTCTGAGATGATGGGTTCCCATCACTACTCCAGGTTGAGAAGACCTTTCACAGTTTACTGTCGTGCCAGCTGGATTATGGACCTGGTAGAAATCTGGAGCTTACTGGGGAAGCACCCCTGTGGTCTGGGCCTCACAGCTTGCTGCTGTGTCTCTGCTGTCTGCCGCTGGCTGTATAATCCCAGTTGCCCCTGGCTGGCCGTCAGTTCTCACGGTTCCCTGTGCCTCCCACTGGTCCGGCTTGCTGGTTAGTTTGTTACATTTTTCCTCCTGGGAAACTTGACAGAGCTTGAGTTGTGTCAGGTTAGAAGCAGAAGGTGCCTTAGACACAGAGGACTGGCTCCTTCCCCAAAGCTCCTGCCATTTTGCCTCCCTGCTATTTTCTGTACTCACCTCCTCTTGCTTTAGCGGAATTTCCTTCCAGAAGTCATCCCCACAACACTCATGTTTTCTTTCTGGGAGGGGTTTGAAATCCAGTTTCCCGTGTGTCATCTCACCTGTCTCACTATGTGTGTGTGAGCCTCTCGGCTCATCTGACTACAGTGGCTCATCTGCTGTGGCCCAGGATGGAGCTCAGCCCTTAGTGATGCCGTCAGGACCATGCCTGGCCTCTGCCCACCTCTCCAGGGTCACCCCTGCTCGTAGGCTAAGGTACCCAGGCAGGGTTGCTTTTTAGTTGTTCAATGCCTGCCTGTTTCTTGGATGTGTAACACCTGTCACTATATGTGTGGCACGTCCACCCTTTAGCGCCTGTTTGCTGTGTATACACTTAGAAGACATGTGTGGGACTTCCTCGAACCTAGAGGCCGGGAAGGAAAATACCAAACAAACCAAACTAATAAGGGAGGGTGCTTGCTGTGTTGTCCTGGAAGATTACCAGCTCCTCATTGGCGGTGGGGGTGGGGGTGCCCCTTTTATTTAATATGCATGTTTCTTGGGGCCAAGGCCACGTGCTGTGACTGTTTATTCTGTTAGTTACTTTTGAGGTCGTAGGTCCGCTGTACTTGCTGATTGAATAATGCCAGGAGCTGAACACATACATCCCAGGCTGCCACCCAGTGATAATTGTGTCTCCTACAGCTCTGAAGTAGGCACCCGAGTTTATCTTTGTTTAGGCCGCCGGTAGCACAGAATCAAGAGTCTTAGAGGAATCCGGTTGCTCAGTAGTTCTCTGGCATCATCTCCTTGGAAGGCCACCGGTGTTACCCAGTGGGGTCATGCCTTCCCAGTCTCAGGCCGGCTGCTCTCGGAATGGTTATGTGAATGCAGAGCTGTGAAGGCCAGGGTTCTCCGTCCTGCTGAGGATGTCTGCTCCTTCTGGTTTTGCTCCGTCCACAAAGAGCATCTCTCTCTCTCTTCCTGTCCCTGCAGGTCGCCATGGCTGCTGTTGACAGCTTCTACCTCTTGTACAGGGAAATCGCCAGGTCTTGCAATTGCTACATGGAAGCCCTGGCCTTGGTGGGAGCCTGGTACACAGCCCGAAAGAGCATCACCGTCATCTGTGACTTCTACAGCCTGGTCAGGCTGCACTTCATCCCTCGCCTGGGGAGCAGACCCGACCTGATCAAGCAGTATGGAAGATGGGCGGTCATCAGTGGTAACTGCAGCTTGGTGGCCTTTTTGTCTGGGGTGTGCCTTAAGTCAGTGCTTCCAACAGGGAGCTACAGAACTTAACTGGAGTCTTCTGCATCCTGGGGAGGCCTCGTTCTGTGCTCTCTCACCTCACTTCAAGGAGCCCTGCCCTCAGACTGGCATCCTCCTCATTTCTCCAGCTTGGTCCCCAGCCCCTCCTTCCCGACCCCCACATGTCTTTCCTGCTCTGTGTTTTTGTTTTTTGTTTTGTTTTTTTTCGAGACAAGGTTTCTCTGTATAGCCCTGGCTGTCCTGGAACTCACTTTTGTAGACCAGGCTAGCCTTGAACTCAAATCTGCCTGCCTCTGCCTCCCGAGTGCTGGGAATAAAGGCGTGCGCCACCATGCCAGGCTCTGATCTGTGTTTTGAAATTATCCTCTGAGACAGTCAGTGTTCTCGGTTTTGAATTGCATTGTGATTTATCTCTGTGACCTAGAAAGCCCACCCTGACACCTGAGCAAGTCAGGTGCAAGTTTGGAAACAGATTTCTATAGCGACTTACTCCAGGGCTCTGAGCGTGGGCACTCGCACACACATAAAGGTCTCTACAGTGTGCCACTGTGCACATGGAATGGTCTGGAAACAACTTGTGGGAGTCCTCCCTTCCACCATGTGGGTCCTAGGATTTGAACTCAGGTTGTCTGGGCAGCAAGCACCTCTACCCACTGAGCCATCTTGCTAATCCCTGCCTGGGGGTCTGCAGGGTTAGGATTCACCATTGTCCTTGACTGACAGGTGTTATGCCTTTTTCCGGTGTGCATTCTTCTCTGATGAGATCAACAGGGAGTGGATTGGATCTCTTTAAGGATACCATGTTTCAACGTGTTCATGGCTCCTGGCTTGCCTTGCAGGGGCAACAGATGGCATTGGGAAGGCCTACGCGGAGGAGTTAGCGAGCCACGGACTCAATGTCATCCTGATCAGCCAGGAAGAGGAGAAGCTACAGGCCGTGGCCAAGCACATAGCTGACACCTACAGGGTAGAGACGTTTGTCCTGGTGGCAGACTTCAGCAGAGGCCGGGAGATTTATGCCCCCATCCGAGAAGCCCTGAGAGACAGAGACATTGGCATCCTGGTGAACGACATGGGTGCGTTCTACCCCTACCCTCAGTATTTCAGCCAGGTGCCCGAGGACACGCTCTGGGACATCGTGAACGTGAACATCGCAGCCGCCAGCCTGATGGTGCACATCGTGCTGCCGGGGATGGTGGAGAGAAAGAAGGGTGCCATCGTCACCGTGTCTTCTGGCTCCTGCTGCAAGCCCACCCCACAGCTGGCTGCTTTCTCTGCGTCCAAGGTAAGGCTCTTGTCCCTGTGGGCTGGTCTGAAAGTAGGCAGCTCCCAGTTGCTTACGTTGGCACTTTCCCCGCAGGTGGGGACAGGCAAGCCTCTCTGCTCCTGGGGTTGCTTTCAAGTTCCTTCCAGGTTATAAGTCCTCCTCCTCTGCCCCCCAGGCCTATCTGGACCACTTCAGCCGAGCCCTGCAGTACGAGTATGCCTCTAAGGGGATCTTTGTGCAGAGTCTGATCCCCTTCTACGTGCCCAGCAGCGGGACTGCGCCTGCCAGCTTCCTGCACAGATGCCCGTGGCTGGCGCCGTCGCCGAGAGTGTATGCTCAGCATGCAGTGTCGACCCTGGGCATTTCAAAAAGGACCACAGGCTACTGGTCCCATTCCATTCAGGTAGCACCACGGTCAGCCCAGAGCCCCGGGAGCTGCACCAGGGCGGGAGGGTTGTAAATCCTCACATCCACGCCCCATGCTCTCAGTGATTTTGGTTGCAGGGTGAGGTGATTAATGCAAAACTTCTCAAATTTCCTTTGTCACCCTTAACACAGGAAGCAGGCTGCCTCGGAGTGTGTGGGGTGTGAGGATACTGGGTGCTCAGTAGGGATTTCAGGGCAGAGGTCCTGTGAGGCCTGAAGGGGAAATGCTCCTTGCACAGCCCCATCCAGAAAGCCATCAGGGCCGTGGGCTCTTCGCCATGGTGTCTAATCAGCCTCTACACATTTCATTCTCGGACTCATCTCCTCAGGAGACCTACAACCGAACCTAAGATTTTTGTTGTGATTGTTGTTCAGACAGAACAAAGATCTTAAGAGTACTTGAGGGCCAGCCAGATGGCTCAGCCGGTCAAGGTGCTTGCCACCAGGCCCGTTGATCTGAGTTTGCTCTCCAAGACCCACGTGATAGGAGAGACCTGCCTCCCACAAGTTATCCTTGGGTCTCCACGCACACTATGCTGGGCATCCCCGCCCCTGCCCCCATGCACACACATCTGAAAAGATCTGAGATTTATGAAATATTTTAAATTGTGATTTTGATCAGTAGGCCAGTAACTAAATGATTTACAGTAATTTGCTTTTTATTATCTATAGTAGAAATAGATGTGCCCGAATTTAGAATTTCACTGGGCAATTTCTGATTATCAGGTAAATACTTTGGGGGATGTTATACATAAAGATAATTGAATTTCCCACCACAAGATAAATGTGTGAGGCAGTCAGCAGTGACTTCTCACACCTGTCTGCAGCTCAGAGCCGCAGCTGGCCTGAGAAGCTGTCTGGGGAGCTGTTTCCGAGTCCATAATACCTAAAGCAGTGAGCAGAGAGGCTTGGCCTTGGTCATCTTGGGCTGGATTTGATAGCCTAGCATCTCTTCAGTTGTCAAGAGGCTGAGGTGGGAGGACCTCTACTTAGGGCCAGCCTGGCCTATGGAGTGAGACCTTTTCTTTCTCAAAAACAGAACAGAAGCAGCTCCAGGGCCTTGCCGTCCTCTTAGGGATGCAGCTTCGAGGACAGTGGGTGGCAAGACACTTTGACCGTATCTGTGAAAGCAGCGTCTTAGCTGCAGCGCATATGTGAGCTCACATCAATGAGCTCACCAGACTGGTTTTTACCTAGGCCCTGGGGTGCAGGCTGGTAAGCTCGGCTACCTTGGTGCAAGTGCAACCTGAACAGATTGTCCTCAGGGTACAGACATGAGGCACTGGGGCTTCAAAGGCACACTCCTGAGTGAGGACACCTTCAACGCATCCTTTCCATCAGTTTTGGCTGCACTTCCTGATGAGAGCTAAGGCTGCCCAGAGCACCCCACACTGATCCGCACCCATTGTTTCTTCGGCTCTCCTAGCTCAGGACTCTAACCACATCTCCTTTGTCTCTCATTTGTAGTTCCTCTTTGCACAGTATATGCCCGAGTGGCTCTGGGTGTGGGGTGCAAACCTCCTCAACCGCTCCTTACGGAAAGAGGCCTTATCCTGCCAAGCCTGAGCCAGGAGGCTGGAGAGAAGCTTGGCTAAGCCACGGTCACCTACAGTTTCTGGCGTTTGGAAGAACACATTCACTCCGCCTGTGTATCGTCTCCTACCGAGTCCCTAGTGCATCACCATCCTTCATGAGGCCGACTGTTACGTCTGTGAGCAAACCTCAGGGACCACATGGGTGGCCCAGGGCGCATGGCCATGAAGCCTGAGGACAGAACGGGCTGCTTCCTTGACACTTGGAGCGTGACCGGCTCACTCCTGTATTGTCCGTCTTGTGTTGGTCTTTTTTGTTTTGAGAAGTCACCTGTTTCCCTTTTACAGGTGATTGATTATAGTATTGGCTTTCAAGATGTTCCTCACGCTGGGCGTGGGGGCTCACGCCTTTAATGCCAGCACTTGGGAGCTTGAGACAGGCCTGGGCTACATAGTGAGTTCCAGGCCAGCCAGGGACATGCAGTTAAACCTGTCTTTGAAAAAAAAAAATTAATGTTCATCAGGAAGACAACAAAAAAGTGTTATTTTCAAACTGTGAACTGGGAGAACAGGGGTTAACAGTAGACGTGTATCTCTCACGCCGCATAGCTCCATGGGGGGTGTCTGTGTGTACGTACACGGCCTTTCCCTAAGGTCCCCTAGAACCATGTGTGTGTTGTGTGTCTGGGTGAAGTTATCGATAAGACTTTACAGTAGACTCTGTCAAGACGAGGTAATGAGGGAGCCCTTCCCAGAGTGAACGCCTGGGTTACTCCCTTTCATGTGCTGAAAGCCTTTCTGGCTTTAGGCTGTGTGGGCTTGCCACGTCCGACCTTGTTTCTTTGAGTGGTTTTGTCTTTCCCACTCTGTAGGTGGGTTTTGTTCCTAGGCTGGGGCACATAACAGGTTGTCTTTGGATTTCTAAGGTAACAGCTGTGCTTAAGTGGCGGTTCCTCAGTGAGTTGGTTCTAACCGACCCCCTTCAGGGCTTGTTAGAGCTGGCTTTCATACACTTGTCTATGTAATCCAATTTCTCCCCAGGAGCCTTGTTGATAAAATCATCACGTGTTTGTGGAATAGTGGTTAAAATATGGGCAGCTTTTGTGCGTGGTATAAGGTAGTTATTGAAGTGATGTTAGAAGCTCGTTTTTAGCCTGTGTGATGAATGTGTACATTGTAGGGAATGCTTTTATTAGTGTGAGGGTGCTTTATGTAAATCCCACAATATGGGGGCACACTGAAACTTAGTGGCTTTAGTTGGTTTATAAAACCAACCTCTTGGGAGGGTCTCATACCCAGCACGTGGAAGCCTGGAAGTCATGGCGGCTTGTGCAGAGTGGAGGATGTGGCCTTGACTCTTGTGGTGCTGCGCTGCCTGGGAAGTGAGACAATGGGACTTGGGTGGAGTTGCTTTAGTGACATCCCGTCACCTGTAGGCCCAAGTGCACTTTGCCCAGGACATCAGATGTGCCATTTTCGGTTGTGACTCGGATCTAGATCAGTGTCTTCACGTCCTCAGATCATGGGCAGACCACCATGCTTGGAGACAGAGGAGGAGGAGCCTCAGCGGGGACGGCTGCCTTCCTGCTGAGAACCTGCGTGCATGTGATAGGCAGCAGTTCCTCCACGTGAGACCTAATCACGCATGGTAGGGAGGAAGGCAGGAGACTGAGGGGTTCATGGACAGCGTAGGCTATATAGTGAAACTCTGGTTCAGGAAACAAAAACAGCAGCAGAGACGCACTGTCCGCTCTGTGTAAGGTCCTGTGGCCCAGTATTCAGACTTGTCTATCAAGTGCGGAGTCGCTTGATCCATGATGAGTCAGTGATGTTCTCTCAGCAGGACTCAGCTAGAACTCGGAGCACAGAGATCCGTGGCTGCTGAACCAGGCACCTTTAGGCTTCCTAGCTCTCATAGGCAGACCCTCGCTGCTGAGTTAGTCTGCCTGCCCACGGTGGACATGGCTTTTTACCAAGGAAGGAGGAACTCTGAACCTTTGTAACTCATCCTGTGAATCAGAACGTAACAATAAAAGCATCACCGTTTCCTTCAGGTGTCACCGCCACCAGAGGTTCCTTTTCTTTCTTTCTTTTTTTTTTCCCCTACAGATATTATGAGCAGAAGTTGACCAATCAACACCCATGGTTGTCATTGGTAAAACAACAGGGTGCACACCGTTGTGCCTACTGCCTACTGGGCACCCGAGGGACCTCCCTGTCCCGCGTCCTCTGGCTGAGTAGCTGAGGATGGGCTGTGCACTTGGTGGTGTAGATGTGGTGGGATGGCTCAGCATGAACGGTTTCAGTTGTACAGGAGTTACAGAGGCCAGTTGTGGCAGGTTTTAGAGAGTGAGAAGGAATAGAGTTCTTACCAGTTTTTTCCTTCTGAGGTGTGTTTCTTAGGCTAATTGTATGTATGCACGAATGCATGTATGTATGTATGCATGCATGCATGTATGTTTGGCTGTGGGAGCTTGTACGCATGCACCACATGCATGCAGGTGCTGTTGGAACCAGAGGTACAGGTGGTTATGAGCTACCATGTGGGCAGTGGGGATCAAACCTGGGTCCTCTATGAGAATAACCTGTGTTCTTCACTATTGAGTCATCATCTCTCCAGACCCCTTTTATTGATCTTTTTTATTATTATTTTTTTGGTATTTATTCATCTATGTGAGTGTCTGCCACATGTGCAGAAGAGAGTCAGAGATCCCTGCAGTTCCAGGTGGTCGTGAGCTACCTGAGGGAGTTCTGGGAACTGAACTTATTAGGTCCTCTGGAAGAGCAGGAAGTGCCCTTAACCACTGAACTAAACCTCTCTAGCCCCCGATCAGCCATTTTCATTTTGCTTACTTCCGTGATGTAAAACCTCTTCCTGTTTGGGAACCGGAGGATTGGTGGTGGTTCCCCAGTCTTGATGACCTCTGCCCTCAGCCTCTGCTCCTCTCTACCCACAGTGAGCTTGGCACAGTCCCTGACTCAGGACTGACCATGCCTCCTATGTGCTTTGAGTTTTGATGTGTTTGTGGACAGTGACAGCAAGCCTCCTTCTGGCAGCCCCGTGGTCACATGGTTACTACAGAGTTATCCCTTGATGTCTGAGGGGAGCAGTTCTGGGAGCCCCATGATCACCAAAATCTGCAGATGCTTAAGTCCCCTGGATCAAATGAAATAGCATTTGTATGTGACTGCACGGGTCCTCCCTATATAACACACTTCGCTACAGAACCACAGTGATAAAATTCCTAAGTTTGGTTGTTTGAACAAGTGGGGGATTTACAACGGAAAGTAATTGCTCTAGTTATTCTGAGACAGCCCCTAGGCAGCTGTTAGCCAGGGTCAGCATGCGTCCATGGCAGAATATTGCTCTTCCTGATACGAGAACCTGGACTTAATGAGGACCAGGATTCAGTGGTGTTGTGACCCAGTACCCCCTTTGAACTTTCTAACAGAGGCATGGTCTTTGATACGGGAGTGTTCCTGATGGCCGGGGGTGTCTCCATTTGTCCTGTCCCTAATCAGTGGTGATCTGAGGGAACAGATCTTAACAGAAACACTCAGAAAACCAAAACTTTAATTACATTCGTGGTACAGCGGTCTCTTTCCTACAGTCTGGTTAGTACACTACTCAGCCCTGAGCACTCCTTTAGCTAAAGTCTACTGTATGCAGGCTTAATGGGCCCTTTATGACATCAACTTATTGCTCCCAGCTTCTCCTGAGCCAGCAAGGGTCTTCTAATTACTGGGCTTCAGGCAGCTGAAGGACAGAAGACCTTGGGGAGAGTGTGGTGAATTAGCAGGGAGACATCAGGCCAAGAGCACGATTGAAGACAGAGAGTGGGCAGGCAATGGGGTTGCCACAGCGAGTTTCCCGAACGATGGGTTATCCATAGGATTCTGGAACCTGGGAATAAATGCATTCTATCCTTTTCAATGTGTGGGGCTACTGTCTCAGAACCGCCCTTTTAAAATCTCGTTTGTATGTCTGTGTAGGATTATGCATAGGCGTGCAGGTGCCCTCAGAGGCCAAAAACCTGACCCCTCTGGAGCTGAGTTACAGTGAGTAGGTTCTGGGATGGAAACTTGGCTCCTATACAAGAGTACTGTCCCCTCTTTACATGCACTCCTCTGACTGAACACCTGAGGAAAAACACAACAAGAGTGCTGCACAAGGTCCTCTCCACACCCTGACCCAAATCCCGGGTCCGGATCCCCTTTTCTTGATTTTGCTCGGCTGGAGGTCCCAGTGCAAAACCCAGTTTCCATCCCAGGTTTGGCAGCCAAGGCTCGTGAGCCTAGGACTCTGGGTTTGTCTTCTCCATCCTGTTTGCTTCAGTCACAGTCCCCGAGTACACTTAGGTTGTGCCAGGGCCAAGAGTGATCGATCCAGCTCAGTACTAAGGCTGAGAATGAGCCCGTTCTACAGGTGTCTAAATTGCTCAAGTGCGTTTTACCAGACGATATTCACCTTGGTCCTGTTTGTTCCAAATGGTAAATAGTTGGTGTTACAAACGCCTTTCCTGTTTCTCAAGATGCAGATGTACCCTCCTGGCAGCAGTAATAAATTGGGGCCATGGGAGTAGCAAGAGAACGCAAGGATTGGATAGGCGCCGTCCCACTTCAGCCTCGCAAAGGTGCTCGCACCCTTCCGGAGTTTCCAGGCCAGGAAACCTGGAGAAACCTAAACCGCCAGGGTTCCCTATATATACCCAGAGAGGGCGATTTGGCCCCGCCCTCGGCTCCGCCCCTTCCCCCAAGACAGCAAATATCGCGAGAGCTCCGCACTGCCTCTCGCCTCGGTGCCGGGCCGTCAGGAGCGCGCACGCAGGTCGCGGGCGCGCAGAGCACGCCGGGCCGTCGTTTCCCGCCCCCCTACCCCACCCCCGGCCCCAGCGGCGTGGTCTCGCGAGACTTGCGAGTAAACATCCCCCGAATGGAGACCCGAGGCGTGTTCGCAGCGGGGCCACCGTTCTCCCGGGTCCGCCGACCCCGAGCCTGAGGCGGACGCAGGTACGTCTGCCGGCGGCGGCCGAGAGCCGGCAGCGCCGTAGGCCCAGCCGCCCGCTGCCCGCGCGGGGGCCGCCGGCAATCGCAGCTGCTTCCTCGGAAATTGGCCCGGAGCGGCGGCGGCGGCGGCCTGGCCTGCGCCTGCGCGCCGCGGTGCGCACGCGCCGTTCGCCTCCGCAGAGCCCTGCGGTCGCGAGCCCCGGGGAACCGGGCTGCAGCTCTGTGCACAGCGCGGCTCGGACTCGCATTTGCTGTAGGTGTTTTCGAGCGGCGCTTTGAAGGGACGGGAGGAGCACTTGAAGATTTCATTCTGGCGTCAGCCTCGCTAACAACCCCTAGGTTTGGAAGCGAATGAAAAAACCGGACAGAGAAAAGCATTAAAATCTGCAAAACTAGTGGGGGGAAAAAGTTATTTAAGACAAGGTCTGAGTAGCTCAAGCTAGCTTTTGAACTCGTGTCTCTGCCTGGCGCTGGGATTAAAGACGTACAGCGCCACACCACTTACCGTTATTTTTTAAACGCAAGAACGTGATTTCTATAAAGTGTCCATGTATCACAGGGTCACTTGTATTAAGTGGTCCCGCCCTGTGACTTTGTGTCATCTTGCGGAGCAGTTAAGTCGGCACCACAGCCCGCTTTGAGAACCACTCCCCAGACTCCCGGTACCCTGCTGTGGTTAGAACCGATTTTTAGTCTGCTATCTTAGTCACCGATGGACCTGTCTCCTTAGGTTTGCCTTTTGGGAATAGTGGGTCAGGAGTCGCATGTGGCCTTTGGTGCCTTGTTTCCAGAATTCATCTATGTTGTTGCATAAATCAGTACCCTTTTTTTATGGTTGTAGCGTAAATCAGTATTTCATCTTCTACGGCTGGATGATATTCCGTTGTTTTAATAGCCCACAGTTACCCCTATTCATGTGGAATACCTTTTGCCAAGGTCTTTTCTTTTTAGTATGTGACACATTTGGCCACAGAGCTGATTTTTTGTGGACTTTTTTGTTTTTGTTTTGAGTGTAAGGGTGAAGTGGCTGCTTGAACCTGCACTTTTGCCCATTAGGACTCTCCTGCAGTCTCCAAACACCCCTTATAACCAACAGTTTGCTGTTACTATCTAAAAAGTGATGCGATGTCGGCAGGCCTCCCCCTCGCCCCCTCGGGAATGAAGGAGCATGTTTTCTGGTCAGATCTTGTTCATTTTTGGTGCTGTCATATGCTTTATTCTCTGATTCTGTTCTCTCTCTGATGGTCGGCAGTCTTTGGACTAGAAGGACCAAAGGGAAGTCTGAAGTCTATGTGTGTGTGTGTGTGTGTGTGTGTGTGTGTGTGTGTGTGTTGGCCAGAGTTCTGCAGGGGTCTTCCTTGATCACACTCCCCCTGATTTTTTTTGAGACAGGGACTCTGATTCTGTAGCCTATGATTGAGCGAGACTAAGGGGCCACTGTTTCCCAGGGGCAGTCTACCTCAGCTTTCTGTGTGAATTTTGGGGACTTAATTCAAGTCCTGGTGCTCCATGGACCATCTTCCCAGCTCCTCTAAGGAATCTCTTCAGTGGTTTCTGTTGAGGAGAAAGTTGTATATTATTAGCAACTTCTTTTTTTCCCTAAAGTGATTTATGTTCATTTCAATGTTCATTGGTGCTTTGCCTGCCTGTATATGTATGTGAGGGTGTTGGGTCCCCTGGAACTGGAGTTACAGACAGTTCTAAGCTGCCACATGGGTGCAAGGGGTCAACCTGGGTCTTCTGGAAGAGCAGCCAGTGTTCTTAACTACTGAGCCATGTCTCCAGCCTCTTATTAACAACTCTTGATTGCTTTGGGGGTGGTATAGATGGGATCAGAACCCACCCAGTGATCTGAAATGCTCAGGAATCCAGACTTTCCAATGGTATTGTAGGAGGTGACCGATGAGTGGATTTTTTTCCTAGTGGTGCAGTCTGGTTTGATATGTTTTGTAAGTCCACGTATGTATGATGTATATAGGTGCACACGTGTGGAGGTCAGAGGACAACTGTGGAGTCGGTTTTCTTGTCTTTCCTTTATGAGGGTTCAAGGGGTCAAACTCAGATCATCAGGCCAGCACAGCAAGTGCCTTTACCCATAGCGCCATCTGATCGGTCCTATTGACCGTTTGATTTATTTCTCTTATGTATATAAAGGGTTGGCCTGCATGTGTCTGCACATCTCTTGCCTGAGGAGACCAGAGCTTTGGGTACTGGGGAATAGAACCCTGGTCCTCTGGAAAACCAGTAAGTGCTCTTAACCACTAAGTCAATGTTCCTATTAATCTTGACAGTATTTTCCCCTCATAAGGAAATGAATTTCAGCTAAAATGAGGAAAGTAAGAAGTTTGGTGGCCTAGTCTGTGGTTGGCTGGTACCTGTTAGATGTGCAGAGACTAGGAACCAAGAGCAGACTCTGCAGGGACAGGCAGTAAACACCTCAGCTTCTCAGTCACACACACTGAATAGCGCTGGCTCATCGAGGCCTCCATACGCACCTTTATTTTAAGAGAGTACCTTCTGGCACAGCTTAATTGTTAGCCTGTTAAATGGTGGGAATACAGCCAAATGTGCAGTTGAGTTTCAGAAGAGATCGTTTTCCAGCCAACGTTTAATTAAATTGAATAGGACCCTTTCATGGTTTAAACAGCCTTCACCGGAGTTATTTCAGTAAACTCGTTTATGAAGAGGTGGGGCATGGGAGCATAATTAGATGGCTGCGATACGGGTCATTTCCTCTCACCTGAATTAGATTTAAAAATTATATCCAAGCAAATAACTTTAGATATATTTAAATTATGCTCAGAAGTGTAATCTTGGTGGTGTTCTCTTACAATGTGCACATTGTAAAAAGAATTTCAGAGTTGAAAGAGATATTAGTCGCCCCTTGACGCTCACTCTCCTCTCTGTCACACTGTACCTGTTGCATCTGTCCCTGGGGTGCAGGTGTCTTTCCCATGCAGTATTTGATGTCAGGCTCATCTTGAGTCCACCCATATGAGCAGTGCAGTCACCCTCAGGAAAGGCCTTCTTTAGTAGGTATGCTTTTTATAGAAGATAACCAGGTCTTCTGCAAGGATGCCTGGGAATTAAGTCTGATCACTACTTGGTGGATCCAGGGGCAACCTCAAGAGGCCCTGCAAGTAGAGTGGCGTCCCTGTGGAGTTTCTGGGCGGGGCCATGAGGTGCTGCAGGTTCTTCTGTAGCTAGGAAGGTCACTGTAGACAGATGTGTGGGAACAACTCAGAGAGGAATAGCTTAAGATCACTGTATACCAAAATCAGTAAGTCTGGCATGCTGATTTTTGTTGTTATTTTGTTTTTGAGACAGGGTCTCACTATGTAACTTTGATTGTCCTAGAACTCACTGTGTAGACCAGGCTGGCCTTGAACTCTCAGAAACCCTCCTGCCTCTGCCTCTGCCTCTCGAGTGCTGGGTTAAAAGCGTGCGCCATCATGCCTGGCTCACAGTTGATCTTTGGTGTGTATGTCTTACCAGAAAATGTAACCTCCTCATTAAAAATTTATTTTAAAGGATTTATTTAAAATGATAAACAATGTGGTTTGTCTAATTATAAAAACAATAACGCTCTTTTTAAACTGTGAAGAAATGTAATAAAGTGGAGAGGAGTGAGCCACCCCGCTGCAGCGCTTGCGCTGTTTTATTAGTTACCTTTCAGTGTGATTTTTTTTTTCCCTGTGTACATAGATACAGAAACTTCATAGGTTAACCTTTATTTTGCCTAATGTATGCATATTCATGACGTGCTCACTGGTGTCCACAGAGGTAGGCAGAGTGATGGATCCCCTTGAACCGGAGTTCGGGTTGGTTGTGAACTACCATGTGGGTGCTGAGACTCAAACCTGTGTCCTCCAAGAACAGCAAGTGCTCCTAATCACAGCGTCATCTCTCCAGTAGCATGGATGCGATTTTAAAAGTCAAAGCCTGCCTGCACTTAGGAGGTGGAAGGAGGTGGAGCTGAGTTTGAGGCCATCCTGGTCTACACAGCGAGATCCAGGACAGCCAGGACTGTGTAGCAAGACAAGACCCTGTCTCACTGAGGGGATGTGTACCTGCAAAGCTTGGACCATTCTGTGCATGAACTGATTTCTTTAATACTTCATTAGCTCATTCTCTGTTACTAGCATAAACCATTTTATCATTCTAGAGGTCAGAAGTCCAAAGTGAGTCTCAGAGTCAGTATTGACAGCTGGGTCTTTCTGGAGGCTCTCAGAGAGGTCCGGTTCCTTCTGTTTATACAAGCCGCCTGTAATTCCTTGGCACCTTGATTTCTTTCTAACAGAAACCACACCCTGGCTTTTATTGTCCTAAGTCTGAACCTTCCCCTTAGCTGTATGGAGGAGGCATTATAGTGACTAGAGGGTGGAGGATGCCCTCCCAGCTGAGGGTGCTCATATCCTGCTGAGTCTTGTATACAGTCACACCCACAGGTTCTGGGGGTCAGGATGTGGGGCATCTGTCGGGGACCATGATTCAGTCTTATTCGAAAAGTTGCTGCCGGGCATTCTGTAATGCAGACAAACCATAATCGTTTCCCCTTCCATCCCTTGTTATTTCATGCTTACAGAGTTTCTAACTCTTCCCCACTACAGTGCTGTACTGTACATCCTTGGATGTAAAACATCAGGCTCCGTCCCTCTGAAGAATGTCACTCAGACACTGGGGTTCCCAGACAGCTTCCCCACTCAGTGACAGGGTGTAGGAGCAGCAAGGGCATTCCTCCTTTAGGCCTGTTTTCTCACTCAGTGCTGGTAGTAACAGGGTGTTAGGAGTGTTCCGTGAGTTATCACAAGATAGTGAATCCACCTGCTACCAAGAAATGCTAAGTAAGTGTTAAGGTTTTTTCCTGGTGAAGAATCTTTTCGGTACAGTTTTAAGGGTTTTAGTACATATTGACAATTTGAGATTTCAACAAAACAACAAAACCATGAGAATACTTACTAGATTTGTGGAATTATTAAGTATGAGCTCTATTCTGGGTGCTCCACCTTTTTTTCCAGAAAAAAAGTTACTTGTTTTTTGTTTGTTTATAATATAAATGATGAAGGCGCTAAAGCTAATGTGAACAGAATGTTTTTAACTGAAGCCTTTCAGAAAGCACGACTGCTCTGTAGACTGGGGGTTAGATGCTCTCCCACCCCCAGTACATATCCCAGCCCACATTCGCATATTCAGCCAATTACTGATTGAAACTATGTGGGGGTGTTGATAGATAGGGGTTAAGAGCTCGCTGCTCTTAGAAGGAGCCTGGGCTGTGTTCCCAGTTCCTACATGGCGGCTCAGTGCACAGTTTCTATGGAAGTGCTGTGCCATTATGTAAAGGATTTACATATTCTTAGATGGAGGGGGCAGTGGGATGGGAACCGGTCATCAATAGATCCCCATGGTCAGCCACACTCCCGTTTCATTTTAGTCAATGCTGTCTACTGGCATGTCTTATCTACTGGGTGTCACTGTACAGCTGGTGACTGGTAGGTCACTTCATGCAATGGCCTTGGGGTTTATCTGATGCCTCCTGGTGATTTGACTGCTGTGAAGTTTTGGAAGGAACCTCACAAATAGGGTTCTGGAGGGGGCGGGCTGGGCGCCTTGCCTGTGGCTGGTTGGCTTGTATAGAGTAATAAAATCACTCTTCCCCTTTGTAAATATGTATTTTAATGGGCAGCATTTTGAAGCTGTGTAAACAGCAGAAGTTTCCTTATGCTTCCACTTGGTTTGTGTTGGGATCTGTTTTCCCATTTTGAATTTTCAAAGAGTTGTGATCTGTTACTCATTAGATATTGTGGCTAAGGGAGAGTCCCTCCACCCTCGCTTCTGGCAGCATAGCCCCATTCTCTGAGAGAGCACTGCCTCACTGTCTGCTAGAGGGTTCCAGAGTCATCTCCTCTAGCCCAACCTGCCCTGAGCTTATCTTGAAGGAGCCTAACTCTTTCCCTAGAGAGTGAAAACTACCATCTGGGTACATGGTAGAGCTCCTTCCTAGGGGTACAGTGCATGGCACTGCTGCTGTGTCCTCATGGTAGATGATGTGTGAATTCAGATGTGCACTTGTTTATTTCTGCATCTCTCTGTGTACATCTGAAAACCTGGAGTTTGTACTGGCATTTCCGTTTCAGCTCACTGCTAAATGCTCATTTTATTCTTTGATGGATGGCTTTACCTCACACACTTCCTTTCCTCACATGCTAGACTCCTTTCTCCCTGGGTCTTCCGTGGCCCCCTTGTCCTCAGCATACTAACTCAGAAAGAGGGGGACAAGTCAGCCGTTTTCTTTCTCTCTGCGTGAGCCTGCGTACATATGCTGCCTGCACAAGTAATGTGTGTTGTGGCTCTCCTGCTTGCCGCTAGCTAGCGAGCATGTTTTGTAGCTCATGTTGACTGATTTGGAGTCGTGTCTTGGGCACCGTGAGTTGTTGATACAGGTGGATATGTGTGTTACAGCCCTGAAAGTGCAGTCTGTTCTTTAAAGGCTGTACCGGACATGTCTGTGGATCAGGATCTCTGATCCACAGACCCACACACAGGCCCAAGAGCACAGGAGTTAATGGTAAGTGCTTGACTTCCGCACCCCCACCCTGTGCACTGTCTTCTGACAGTTGAATGGTGAATTAGAAGCCAGAAAGGAAAAGGATTTGAGCCTTCTTCAGGATTGGGAACCTGTAGAAACCTCAGGCTGTCATTTTCTACCACAGGCCTGCCACTGTAGTGTCCCTAAAAGCCTGAACTTTCACCCTTGAGGACAATGAACAGGCTACCTAGCTCTGTACAGCAGAGTCACCCTTGAGGACAGTGAACAGGCTACCTAGCTCTGTACAGCAGAGTCACCCTTGAGGACAGTGAACAGGCTACCTAGCTCTGTACAGCAGAGTCACCCTTGAGGACAGTGAACAGGCTACCTAGCTCTGTACAGCAGAGTCACTCTTGAGGACAGTGAACAGGCTACCTAGCTCTGTACAGCAGAGTCACCCTTGAGGACAGTGAACAGGCTACCTAGCTCTGTACAGCAGAGTCACCCTTGAGGACAGTGAACAGGCTTCCTAGCTCTGTACAGCAGAGTCACCCTTGAGGACAGTGAACAGGTTTCCTAGCTCTGTACAGCAGAGTCACTCTTGAGGACAGTGAACAGGCTACCTAGCTCTGTACAGCAGAGTCACCCTTGAGGACAGTGAACAGGTTTCCTAGCTCTGTACAGCAGAGTCACCCTTGAGGACAGTGAACAGGTTTCCTAGCTCTGTACAGCAGAGTCACCCTTGAGGACAGTGAACAGGCTACCTAGCTCTGTACAGCAGAGTCACCCTTGAGGACAGTGAACAGGCTACCTAGCTCTGTACAGCAGAGTCACCCTTGAGGACAGTGAACAGGCTACCTAGCTCTGTACAGCAGAGTCACCCTTGAGGACAGTGAACAGGTTTCCTAGCTCTGTACAGCAGAGTCACCCTTGAGGACAGTGAACAGGCTACCTAGCTCTGTACAGCAGAGTCACCCTTGAGGACAGTGAACAGGTTACCTAGCTCTGTACAGCAGAGTCACCCTTGAGGACAGTGAACAGGTTACCTAGCTCTGTACAGCAGAGTTGCTTGAGTTTTCTTTTCTTTTTTTCTTAAGTGGTTTGTTTTTTTGTTTTTTTTGTTTTTTTTTTTTGGTTTTTGGTTTTTTGGAGACAGTGTTTCTCTGTGTAGCCCTGGCTATCCTGGAACTCACTTTAAAGACCAGGCTGGCCTCAAATTCGGAAATCCGCCTGCCTCTGCCTCCTGAGTGCTGTGATTAAAGATGTGCGCCACCACGCCCGGGCTCTCCTTGAGTTTTCTATCATTTCCAGCTTGTTCATTTATTCCAGGAGACTTTTGTACCTGAAGTGGCTTCCTTTTTTCCTTACTTCCTTCTAGCACTGGTGGGTGTGGAGAGCCAGGTCCTGGAGTTAAGACAGGGCTTGGTAGAGTGCAGTCAGACCAGTGCCGCCTGATCCCTTAGGATAACCTTTTTCTGGAAGGGATCAGTGATATTTTAAAAAAATGTAAAAACATGTATTTACTTTGTGTATATGAGTGAGTACTGAGTGGAGATCAGAGCAGTCATCCGTGGGGAATCAGTTTGTGCCTTCTACCATGTAGGTCCCAGGGATGGAACTCAGGTGGTCAGGCTTGGCAGCGAGTGCCTTTCTCTGCTGAGCCATCTCCCTCTCCCGCTAGAAACTAAGCTGTTAGACTCATCCAGTGGCCAGGCTCCTTGTGGAAGTTGGCTTTTCCTTTTCTTTTGGCCTCTCTTATTCCTTGTCATCTTCCCCAAAGAAGAGATACTGGACAGCCCAAGATTCTGACAGGCCCTGGCTGCTTCCCAGTATTGGGGAACATCCTTACCATAGACGTTCACTACTTAGTTCACAGCATGTTGGTATGAGTGTGGCTGTCCCTCCCCTGAGCCAGCTTCCATAGTCTCTCCTCCATCTCCATTAGAGGCAGAGTTACCCAGGGTTTTACTCCTCACCTGCATTCTCCCACATCTGTCACCACAAGTTTGCAGACGCCACCTACTTCTCCATAAGGTCTAAGTGAGCATCTGCTCTCCCTGGGTTGTTTAACCCGGGGTCTTTCATAGCCCTGTTCCCTGTCCCCAGTTCCCTGTATTCATTGCTCCTAGAAGGCTGGGCGGCCAGCTGTGCCTTCCCCTCCCTTTCAGAGTAAGAAGTGAGTTCCTCTCTGATGTACAGGGCTGTCCCGGGGTTGTCCCCAAATCAACTCTCCCTTCCCTTTCTGCGTCCAGCTCAGCCACCCAGCCGCTTTGCTTTTCTTCTCACTCCAAACTACTTCCTTTAGGTTTCCACTTAAAAGTCCTTTCTCCACGGCCACAGTGGCACCTTGCCTGACGAGGCAGCCCTCTCAGCCGTCCTGCTCCCGTCCTTCCTCTGTTCCCAAGCACAGCACGAGCCATCAGCTAAGTGGCATTTACTTACTGGTTTCTTCTGTGCCTCCCCACACTGGAAGATAAGCTGTGCAAGGGCAGAGGTTTCTGCCATGGTTTGTCTAGGACCCTGCCCTCCAGATGTACAGTGCAGAGCTCTGAGCAGTTGCTCAGCAACCTTGGTCTCTGGCTCTTTATGGTCATTTCCCTTGGCTGCTGATGTCTGCATTCTAGAATGACCTGCTCCAACATGGTACCTGCTAGAACTCCCTCCTCCATGCCATCTTCCCCCGTCCTCCTCACACAGGATGCCCTGTTGGTCCTTATGTATAGTCTGTGTTCTCCTCATCCCCAGATGCACCATGTCTCCCTCCATTGTGCCTTCTGTGCAACTAAACTTGTCACCCCTGAAGGGACTTTAACTCAGCTTAGGTGGCCTCTGCTCTAACACCTTTTTCCTCCCCAAATTTGGCCTGGTAGTTGGTTTGTGGTTGGTCTCCTTTGCTTCTTCACACATAAGAACACTGTGTCCCTGATCCTTCCGCTTCCCCCACGTGCACACACACCCTCTACAGCACCTGGCGGTGTCTCATCTCACTCGGTAAGCACTCAATAAAATGGTGAAGGCATTATGACCGGTGGTGTTGGTTTTTTGTGTCCTATTTCCCAGAACCAACTGGAGAAGAGTGGGTTACCAATGGGGTTCTCTGTGTAGTAATCATAGCTGTGTAGAACTTGCTCTGTAGATGACTCTAGCTTCAGATTCAGAGGTCTTCTGCCTCTGCCCCCCAGGTGCTGCTGGCATTGTGCATGTGCCGCAAAGCCCAGCTGAGTGTTTTCTTTTTAAAAAGTTCATTTCATTCCTTTCCACTTCTTTGTTTTAGAATTTGGCCCCTGCCTAGTTTGTAAACATCAACAATCTCTTCTGCACAGATTACATCCTATAGAAACTGACTGTCTACCTGTGGAAGCGTTATCCAGGACAGTGCTAAAGTGACTCAGTGCAGGCAGGCCTATCAAGATGCTCTCACTAACATTCTCATTATATATATCTCCACTAGGTCAAAGAGTCTCTCTCTTAAGGCAATTTTATGTGTATAGGTGCTTTGCCTATGTATGTGCAGTGCTTAGGGAGGCCAGAAGAAGGAGGGCCATAGAAATGGAATGACGTGCTTGTGAATGCCATGTGGGTGTTGGGAATGGAACCCGATCCTCTGGAAGAGCAGCCAGTGCTTTAACCACTGAGAACCCTCTCCAGCCCCTTCTGTAAAGTGCAGGCTTACTCCAGCATTAGGACTTTTACGTTACTTCAGTGACTGGCTGTATATTCTTTGACCCGTGATCTTTAGGGCTGCTTTCCGTGATAGGGCCTCTGGCCTCTGCAGACTGTGTACATAGTGTCAGCTGACCTCTGGGCTTTCTGAAGTCTTGGATATTTGATTTACTCTTTTGTTCTTGCGGTTGACATTCTCACCGTCTTTCTGTTGACACAGACATAGTTGTTTCTCCTGTGAGTGCATGCTAGCCGCCCCAGGCTCTGGTGTGGTTCATAACTGCTGTGTTTTACAGACGAGGATGGCACCGCAGGAAAGTTCAGGCAGCCTTAGGTCCTTTACTCGCTCTGTACTGTTTCAGCCCTTTCCTGGTTTGGAAGTCCATATGGGCAGCTGCCGAAACCAAAACCTCGTTGTTACTCTTAAGTACCAGTTTCTGTCAGAAGAATTGAGTTGAAGTGACTCATCTTGGTTGTTGGTGGCTCATTCTTTGATTTTTTTTTTTTTTTAAACAGTACATGGGCCTCACTTGTTCTGTGTCCACCTGCGCCCACCAGCTGGGTTGTTCCCCACAGGTATGAGGGTGAGCTGGTCACCCTGTGGCACTTCGGCCCCCACTGCCACTGTTGTGTAGAGCAGCCGTTCCTCTTCTACTTTAGTTACTTTGAGAGAGAGAGAAATCTTACACTCAAATAACACTTTCTGTAGGTATAGCTTGCCTCACAAACTGACCTCTGTTCCACTTTCAGTAAAGAGCTAATCTGATTTTATAACAGATTAAACAGTTTAAATTTGATGTTTCAGGTAAAATCCATGTAATGGCTGCAGAGAATACCTGTACTGTTTTTATAAAATTGGCAGAAAGTAGTGTCTCTTACAGAACCTTCCCTCCTTACAGCTGTGGGGATGTTTCTCTGAGAGCAGTGAGGAGTAAGGAAATGTGCAGAGTTGTCTGTCTGCACTGCAGTGTCTGATCCTTCCATTTAAATGCAGCTGGAACTGTCATAGCTGCCTGGGTCAGGATGCTACTGATGGCCCTGTGTGCTGTTTTTGTTTCAGGTCGGCTACAGAGCTGTGGATTGGGCATCCTGCTAGATTTGGGTCTGTGGTGCAAATGGAGTTTAGGACTCAGTGGACTCGACCCCAATGAGAGAAGCCCCTGTCCAAGATGGAGAAGAAGCGGAGAAAGAAATGAAAGCCTCTCTTTGGGCCAAACCGTGGGTGACCATGGGACTGAGGTTTTCTTTATGTTGGACAAGTCTGTAGGATGGCTGATCAATAAGGCTGCAGCTTTTAGCCAAAACAGAAATCCACTTCTGATCAAGGAAGAGCCTCGTGCGATTTGAATTTATGCAATTTTCTGACCATATTCACTGAGGACCATGAAGCTCGTCAGCATCTGGCTTCTTCTGCTGGTGGTTTTGCTCTGTGGGAAACGGCACCTGGGCGACAGGCTGGGGAAGAGAGCTTTGGAAAAGGTCCCGTGCCCCAGCTGCTCCCACCTGACTTTGAAGGTGGAATTCTCTTCAACTGTGGTGGAGTACGGTAAGGACTTTTCTTCAGTGTTGGGCCTCCCATCTCACTGTTTTCAAACTAATATAAATACTGGCTTCCGTTCACCTCTGTGGTTCATTTCAAATGTACACATCATGTAGACGCTAACCTTTGCTGAAGGTGTTTGCCCTGGACTAGAACTGCCAGCAGCACTGTAGCTGGGAGGGGGCGGATTCAGACGCTCAGCTGACACTTTGGAGGTCACGCCTCAGGCAGAAGGACAAAGCAGGAAGTCTGTGACCTGACCCGGAGCTTTGTCTTCACCTTCTGTAGAACAAACAGCCTTAGTTCTCTGAATTCCTTTCCCTATTGGGAAACGTCATTTCTTTACTGCAGTCGAGTTTTAGGAGTTTTAGTAAATGTAGAGGGTTTATCTTATTTTACTTTATTTATTCTTTCAGTTTACAAATGTCTTGCATGTTTTGCCACTCGTGTGACCCACATGAGTGCTTGGCACTTGCAGAGAGGGTTTGAATCCTGTGGAACTAGAGAGTAGGTGGTGCTAAGCTGCTCTGTGGGTCTTCTCCCGAGCAGCAAGCACTCTTAACCCCTGCGCCATCTCTCCAACCCCCCCAGTTTATGTTTCCTAACATGTTTTGATTATAGAGTTATTGGTGACATGGGTGCTGGAAACTGAAATCAGATTCTCTGCAAAAGTAGCCCATGATCTTAATTACTGAGCCACCTCCTCAGACCTGCACTTACTCAAAAACACACAAACAAAAAGCAACAACAAAAGCACAGGCCTGCCTTTGAAGTGCGTATTTTGTGTGGTTTGAGATTCGAGTGAGTCAGCTTTACCCAGAGCTCTGCATGTTGCCACCTGTGGTCGTTCATCCTCCTCTCCCTTCTTGCTCTTACCTGGCCGTGAGCTCTGGGGTGCGTTGTTCTTTGCCCAGCGCAGGTTCAGAGTAGGCGTGCTCTGCTATGTATGTAAGTACTGACTCTTACTGTGGGCATTGATTTCAGAATATATTGTGGCTTTCAACGGATACTTCACAGCCAAAGCTAGAAACTCATTCATTTCAAGTGCTCTGAAAAGCAGTGAAGTGGAAAACTGGAGAATAATACCTCGGAACAACCCATCCAGTGACTACCCTAGTGATTTTGAGGTGATTCAGATAAAAGAGAAGCAGAAGGCGGGGCTGCTCACACTTGAAGATCACCCCAACATCAAGCGGGTGACACCCCAGCGGAAAGTCTTTCGTTCCCTCAAGTTTGCTGAATGTGAGTACGGCCAGCACAAGCCACTGTTTGCCTTTCACTACAGAGACACCAAGAGGGACTTGGGAACACCTGAGGCCTTTTTCACAGCTCTCTAGTGGAGAATGTTGTCTTGACAGGCAGTTTCTGTGTTTGTTTTGTTTTCTGAGACAGGCTTTGCTCTAGCTTGGCCTTCAGATTCACTCTGAACTCCTGGCCTCCAATGTGCTCCTTCCTCTACCTCCCAAGTGTTGTGATTGCAGGCATGCACTGCCATGCCTGGTGGACAGCAGTTTTGAGAAAAGCAGCTTCATGCTGTCTTGGGAGGAACTCTATAAAGGTCTGTAGCATGGTGGTGACCTTTATGTCTGTGGGAGCTGGTTTCTGCCTGTGTCCACTTGGGACTCTCCCAACTTTGAGTTTCCTAGACCTTCCTGGGTAGTCTGGAAAGGCTGAGAAGAGAAAGGACCAAGTCCTGCTCTACAGGCTGGGCTGCCGCTGAGATAGTGTCTGACCTCAGCTTTACACGTGCCAGGGTTACAGAGGCCTGCCACCCCCCACCCCCACCCCCACCCTCTGTAGGCCTTGCCTTTGAGGTTCCTCTGCAGAGTGTAGGCTTTCATTTTTACAGCTCTCTTGCAATTTCTCCTGGCCTGTGCTTTGTTTCTCTCTGAGCTCCCTGACCATGAGCAGAGGTGGGCTTTATGGTCTACCTTTGTAATCTGTGGGCATCATCGGCAGGCCTGGGGGTGTGAGACAGAGTCTGGCTCACACTTTTTTGGGGCCTAGTGTTGCCTCCAGTTGGGCCTTTGAAGGTAGAATCCATCCTTAAGTAACAAACTACAAACTTAATGCAGTGTTTTCTGTAGTATAGAGGGCCTAATGCCGCCAAGGGAACTGTTTTTTTTTTTGCTATTTATCAAACCAGGTTAGCGTAAGGCTAGCTGTAGCAGTTTGCTTTGTTTCTTTTTCCTTCCTTCTTTCTTTTTGTGGTTGTTTTGTTTTGTTTAGGTAGACTGTACCCTAGGCTTGGAGCTTGTTATGCAGTCCAGGATGACTTTGAACTTCTGATCCTTTGCTTCTCCCTTTCAAGTAAGGAGACTTTAGGCCCTCACCATCAGCCCTCACCATCACACCCAGTTTAAGGTGGTGCTTGCAACCAAACTTGGAGCCGTAGAGTGCGAGGCAGGCATACCACCAACTGAGATACATCCCCAGTCCTGTGGTTTCTTTTATTGGGTGGGATAGAAACATTGTCTTCTCCCTGTTCTGCCCATCACATGCTAGCCCAGAGCCTCTGAGGCCGTGTTGTCTTTAGAAAAGCTGATCTGTGCAGTGCAGCAGACTTAGAGGCTTAGCAGCACCCTCTCATGACCTCTGCATCAGCTCCTGCCTCCAGGTTTCTGCCTTATTTGAGTTCCTGCCCTGCTTTTCCTTAGCGATGAGATTGTTCCCTGGGAGTGTGGGCTGAAACAAACCCTTCCTTCCCCAAGCTGCTTTGCCCATGGTGTTCATCACAGTCAGAGTAACCCTAACCAAGACATCATCTCTTTGTTCTCTGCAAATGTCTTGCTGTTCTTTTTACCTGTTTCTTCTGTCCAAGCTGACGTTCCCCAGTTTTTTCAATGGTCATATGACACAGTTTGCCTCTCTCTGTTTTGCTTTTCTTTGAGTGCTGTATTCTGTTGTACGTCAAGTAGAGCAGACCACTCCCATCATTGAAATATTGTTACTTGGTATTCTGGAATTGTCCCTTCTGATGACGTCAAGACTAGAGTCACCCCAGGGAAACTCGGTGTGGATAGATTTGAGTTGGACTGTCAGACAGTTGCATCATGGGATTGACAGTCTCTTTTCTAGGACCCCTTCTTTCAGCCTTGAGCCTGAGAGTCACTTGCTGTAGAAGCAGTACTGTTGGAGTAGTAGAGTGCAGGCTTGTTCTTAAAACTGGTTTGCGGCCTAGCAAGGTGGCCCAGTGGGGAAAGGTGCGTGCCATGTAAGTTGGCAGTCTGAGTTCAGCCCCTGGGGGCCGTGTGAGGAGAGAGCCGATACACAGCAGTCGCATGTGCTTCCCACTAATAAGTGACATTAGGGCTTGAAAAATAGGATTTGCTTTTCATTATAATATAGACCTTGGATGGTAAAATGAAAACTCCTAGTAATATCTTACTTTTATTTCATCTTATTTATTTATTTTGTTTTTTCAAGACAGGGTGTCTCTGTGTAGCTCTGGCTGTCCTAGAACTCACTCTGTAGACCAAACAGGCCTTGAGCTCAGAGATCTGCCCGCCTCTGCCTCCTGAGTGCTGAGATTAAAGGTGTGCACCACCACTCAAGCACCCTTTAAAAAATAAATTAAGGAGTTTGTTTTCAGGTATTGTCTTAGTCAGGGTTTCTATTCCTGCACAAACATCATGACCAAGAAGCAAGTTGGGGAGGAAAGGGTTTATTCAGCTTACACTTCCATACTGCTGTTCATCACCAAAGGAAGTCAGGACTGGAACTCAAACAGGTCAGGGAGCAGGAGCTGATGCAGAGGCCATGGAGGGATGTTCTTTACTGGCTTGCCTCTCCTGGCTTGCTCAGCCTGCTCTCTTATAGAACTCAAGACTACCAGCCCAGAGATGATCCCTCCCACAAGGGGCCTTTCCCCCTTGATCACTAATTGAGAAAATGCCTTACAGTTGGAGCTCATGGAGACATTTCCTCAACTGAAGCTCCTTTCTCTGTGATAACGCCAGCTGTGTCAAGTTGACACAAAATTAACCAGTACAATTGACCCCTTGTCAACTTGACACACAAACACATCACTAGTAAGCCTCAACCCTTACATTCTTATTCATCCCCAAGGTCTAAATAACTTTAAACGTCCCACAGTCTTTACATATTCTTAAAATTTCAGTCTCTTTAAAATATAAATCTTTTAAAATCCAAAGTCTTTTTACAATTAAAAGTTTAACTGTGGGCTCCACTAAACTAGTTTCTTCCTTCAAGAGGGAAAATATCAGGGCACAGTCACAATCAAAAGCAAAAATCAATCTCCAACCATCCAATGTCTGGGATCCAACTCACGATCTTCTGGGCTCCTCCAAGGGCTTGGGTCACTTCTCCAGTCAGGCCCTTTGTAGCACACACGTCGTCCTCTAGGCTCCAGATGCCTGTACTCCACTGCTGCTGCTGCTCTTGGTGGTCATCTCATGGTACTGGCATCTCCAAAACACTGCATGACCCCTCCAGTCCTGGGCAGTCAATTGCAACTGAGGCTGAACCTTCACCAATGGCCTTCCATGGCCTCTCACAGTGCCGAGCCTCAGCTGCTCTGCGTGACCCCCTCATGCCTTCAAAACCAGTACCACCTGGGTGACCCTTACACATTACCAAGTCCTGCTGCAGCAGGAGTACAACCTTGGCTATCTTTGGAACACAGCCTCGTTGTGCTTTCAGAAAACACTTCCCAGAAGATGTCACCTCAATGATGCTGGTCTCTTCTTAATCACCGCTAATTTCTTAGCTCCAGCTAACCAGCATCAATAGTCCCAGTAATGCAAAGTTTTTGCTTTAGTAGTTCTGGTATCTTGTTAATCACAGCTGATTCTTCAGCCCCAGCTAACCAGAACTACAGAATCTTCACAATCAAAACAGCAATGGCCCTGAAAAGAGTCTTTAATTTTCCCTCTGAAATTTCACAAGCCAGGCCTCCATCTTCTGCACTGTTCTCAACATTATCTTCCAAGCTCCTACACAACATCTGACAGAGCTCTTAACAACGAGTGGATCTTCAAGCCCAAAGTTCCAAAGTCCTTCCACAATCCTCCCCAAAACATGGTCAGGTTGTCACAGGAATACCCCACTATGCTGGTACCCATTTGTCTTAGTCAGGGTTTCTATTCCTGCACAAACATCATGACCAAGATGCAAGTTGGGGAGGAAAGGGTTTATTCGGCTTACACTTCCATGTTGCTGTTCATCACCAAAGGAAGTCAGGACTGGAACTCAAACAGGTCAGGGAGCAGGAGCTGATGCAGAGGCCATGGAGGGATGTTCTTTACTGGCTTGCCTCTCCTGGCTTGCTCAGCCTGCTCTCTTATAGAACTCAAGACTACCAGCCCAGAGATGATCCCTCCCACAAGGGGCCTTTCCCCCTTGATCACTAATTGAGGAAATGCCTTACAGTTGGAGCTCATGGAGACATTTCCTCAACTGAAGCTCCTTTCTCTGTGGTAACTCCAGCTGTGTCAAGTTGACACAAAACCAGCCAGTACAGGTATTAAAATTCATCATTTGAGTGTTGAGTTTGACAGATCTCAGCAGTAATACACAAGCTAGGTAGAGTATTCTATCACCGCAGACCCTCCTCCTGCCCTCCTGGATCTTCTAGGTTTGCAAGGGGAAATTGGAAAGTACGGAAATGACTGAGTTTGGGGGCAGTTCTTAGTTTAAAGTCCTTGCTGCAGCCTGTCTGTCCTGAGCTGTTCGGTAGGAGAAGACGGCTTTCTCCTGTCCAGAGTACAGCAACGTAAAAGCTGCTTAGATGGCGGCGGCCAGCTCTTGGGCCATTTCCTTTTTTTCTGTCCTCGAGGCGGGCCACTGGGGAGAGTGATTTTTACCGTTAGTGTTTTGGTGTCACAGAAGGTTTATTTGAGACAAGGTTTTGCAGTACAGCCTAGGCTGTAAACACTTGTAATTCTGCTCCAGTGTGGTTAGTGCTGGGGCTGCAGATGTGTGTTACCCCAAAACGGCTTCTATAGGAATTGCTGTCTTTCTCTATGTACCCTTGGTTATAGAAGTCTTAAAAATCATTTGGGAATAAGATGGCAACTAAGTCTGCCCATAGTAGTGATTGCCTAGAGCAGCGTCCTGAAACACAACTTCAAGGTGACCTTGACTCTGAGCATGGTGTGTGTACTTCTCTTGGTTTCTGATCATCATGCTCTGTCTTGATTCTAGCCAACCCCATCGTGCCCTGTAATGAAACCCGGTGGAGCCAGAAATGGCAGTCATCACGCCCCCTGAAAAGAGCCAGTCTCTCCCTGGGCTCTGGATTCTGGCATGCAACAGGAAGACATTCAAGTCGGCGATTGCTGAGAGCCATTCCTCGCCAGGTTGCCCAGACACTGCAGGCAGATGTGCTGTGGCAGATGGGATACACAGGTGTGTGCTACAGACAAGGAACTTTGTAGACCAGGGACAGGGGCAGCATTCAGGGAGGCCTTCTGCTAGGTTGCCCTGCCACAGGTCTGTCACCATATACATCTGTCCTTCCTATCATGTGTGGAACTGGGTACAGTTAACTGTCCCTACATTTACCTCTTAAGCCCAGCATCTGTTTCTGTGACTTTTATTTACTTGTAAAAAATTGTGTGTGTACAGAATGTGTGTGTGCACGTGTATGTATAGGATTGCACCTGTGTATGTGTGTATACTTGAGTACATGTATGCATGTGAACATGAGTGTGTGTATGAATACGAGGGGAAGAGAGAAGGAGAGAGAATGAGAGAAAATATGAGTGAATGTATATGCTAAGGTCAGAGGATGACTGGTAGGCATCTCGCCTACGATCTGGGACTTGGGAATGGAATGCAGGATGTGGGGTTTGAACTTTGAACTTTGCTGTGGCTCCCTCAAAGGAATGGAGCTTTATGAATAGAAATCAAGAAAGATAATTTCTCCCAATGTGATTGTTGTCTTCTCTTTTTGGGATAAGGTGCTAATGTCAGAGTTGCTGTTTTTGATACTGGGCTCAGTGAGAAGCATCCGCATTTCAAGAATGTGAAGGAGAGAACCAACTGGACCAATGAGCGGACCCTGGATGATGGTAGGTCCCAGTCAGATAGGACAAGGCTCTTGGTCTGGAGGTCAGTGCTTGTGAGTTAGCCTCTGATTGCACAGATAAGCCCAGGTCCTCAGACGCTCACAGATGTCGCAGATGATGTGGGGAAGTAGAGGCTGAGAGAGAAGATGGTACCTGCTGAGAAGGGTTACCTGTGGAGCTAACCACAAAAGAGGCAGGAGCAGTGGTGTTGGGAGTATGGGGGCGGGGGTGGGGGAGGACTAGAGCAGAAGCTGCTGAGGTCTTTCTAAGATCAGGCGTGTGTGGTCATTGGTTTTGAGTGCTGTACCTCGTTGTTTGTCCTCAGCTGTCTTCATGGGACTTTTTTTGTGTGTGTGTGGCTTCAGGGCTAGGCCATGGCACATTCGTTGCAGGTGTGATTGCCAGCATGAGGGAGTGCCAAGGATTTGCTCCAGATGCAGAGCTGCACATCTTCAGGGTCTTTACCAACAATCAGGTATGTGTTTGAAGGGCCTTGAGATGCATGAGCTGTCAGAGGTGAGGTTTGCAGTAAAACACCATTGCACAGCCACTGCAGACGACATGCTGCGGTGACAGCCTTCGTTATTGTAACGTGTGCCTCACTGTCCTGCCTTCTGCCTGTCCCTCCCCGAACTCTCTGCTCATCAGCCTTCCCCAGTCCCGAAGACTTTCCCAAGGCTACTGTGGTTCCTTGATGTCTTTATCCTTCACATCAGGCCTGCCTGAGCCTCTAGCCCATTGTCTAGGATTTCCAGGATGTAGTTTTGGAGTGTGCATGGCATGTTTGCTTCCCAGTTCATTCCCACGCACGGCTGGAGAATAAACACTGTGGTACTGATTGACCTTTGTATCCCAGCAGCTAAGGTTTACAGCTTTGTTCCTTCATTTCATCTAGAAACAGAAAAGGAAAAGGTTGCTGAGGGAGGGAGAGAAAGAGTGTTTAATTCAGAGTAGTCAGTTATGTGTGTTTGTGTATAGAGGCCATATGATAGCCTAAACAATACTGTTCACCTTGTTTGTTTTTGAGACAGGGTCTCACTGTCTTTCTTTGACTGACCTGGAGCTTATTATGCAGACCAGGCTAGCCTCAAAATCATGAACTCATAGAGATCCTTCTGTCTCAGCCTCCTGAGTGCTGGGATTAAAGGCAGGCACCACCATGCCTGACTTCACCGTGTTACTTGAGACAGGCGCTCTCGTTGTTACTAGATAAAGAGAAGAGCAGCAGCAGTTGGTCTAGAAAGGGGCTGCCACACAGTCCCTTCATAAGCTGCTATTCATTAGGAGAAAGAACATTAGACAGAGACAGTATGGTAAGTGGAGATCTAAGCATTATGTGACCTTAGAAGGAAAGAGGCTTCCCTTTAGATCCTGGAGAGCAGCCTCATTAAGAATGAGACTAAAGAAATAAGGAAAGAGAGGGGCTCACTGCTGGGATGGGGGTAAGCCAAAGGAGCCTCTTTAGAGAGCAGCTTTCTGACCACTTCCCTAATAAGCACATCCTAAGAACAGAGAAATTGTCATGCTGGCAGTATTTTTCACATGTGATTTAGTTCAGTGTAGCATACAAGGCAAAGAGCTTGGTACCATGAATTGAGAGCTGTCAAGTCACTGTGTGGGTTGCTCAACTCTGTTCCAGGGAGAGCTGCAGGGGCCCTGGCCTGGTTCAGGCTGTGGGATCCAAACATGTAGGCCCATGATCAAACAACTGGGACCTAGAGCTTGCCTATTAGGCTAGTTTGGCTGGCAAAAAAAAGCTCCAGAGATCTGTTCCCCCAGTTCTGAGATTTCAAGCATGCACCACTACACCTAGATCCTACTAGTGTGTGCATCAAATTCATATTTGTGTAGCAAGCTCTTGACCCACTTAATTTTTTTTTCCTGTTGCTGTAATAAAATACTGTCATAAGCCCTGCCTGTGGCCCTACACACAGTTGAAAGGAGTCTCCTTTGTGAAGTAGTCTAGTGAAGATAACTGCCCCTGAGCATAACCAGAGACCCAGCTCCCAGTTGAATTGACCCTAGTGGTCACAACAACGCACTCGAGCCCCTATTTGTAAATTGGACTTTGGAGTTCCAACACATCAATAGGCAGCAGCTTTCGGCTCACTCCCACCTCTCTGTGTGGGGAGTGTCCTTAGCAGCTTATGTTGTCTCTAGGGTTTCTTTACATGTCAGCATGCAGTTTAACTCCAAAGGGCCTTTCAAGTTACTTCCTTACTGTACTATTCTGCTCACTGTGAACATGACTTCGTGGTTTTGTTGTTGGTCTTTGCTTTAGCTTTTGAGACAGGCTCTTACTCTGTAGCCCGACTGGTCTGGAACTCATTATGTAGCCCAGGCTGACCCTGCTGCAGCCTCTTAAATGCTGGGGTTACAATTCTCAGCCACCATGCCTGCCTTAGCTTGTATTTTAAGAAAATGAACAAACAAAAACAACAGAAGTATTCCAAAAAGCAGTTTAATTTACATAGCATAAGAGAAGTAGAGGGAGCTGAACACTGGTGTTAGATCTGTGAAGTGACTGTGCTTGCTCCTGTTTGTTCTTTTTAGAAATGAAGGATGTTAGACAGATACTGTAAACTGTAGAAATGATCAATGTCTCAGTGGTGTCTTAGAATGGGTCCTTTTATGAGGGCACTTAGAGGCCTGGGCTAATCCTCAAAGGCCTATGTAAGGTAGGTGGCCGCCTGTCGCCCCTGGAGGGGAGAGACAGTGTCCAGCACAGTCCACTTCTTGGTGCAGGTTCAAGGACTTAGTTTGTGGTGTACTGTTTGCATTCTCAGGCGTGCTTTGCTTGGAACTTATGCCCATGCTTTGAAGAGTGTGCTTGTCCTTAGAAAGCAGAGCTGTCACAGCTCTGCACGCTCGCAGAGGCCCTCAGAGGACCGTTTCTCTTTAACCAGGTGTCTTACACATCTTGGTTTCTGGATGCCTTCAACTATGCCATCCTAAAGAAGATCGACGTTCTCAACCTTAGCATCGGTGGGCCCGACTTCATGGATCATCCGTTTGTGGACAAGGTTGGTCAAGTGACTGTGAAGGGCAGAATGTTGGGTGACAGCTCCTGTGCTTTTATACCTTCAATAGTCATCATTTCCACAGAGGTAATGACAGTTTTGTGAGACAGACGGTTAGTGGGTTAGTGGCATGAATTTCAGAAACTTGCATGTCACAAACCCAGTGGGAACAGGGTTTTTTTTTTGTTTTTTAAGATTTACTTTATTTCTATTAGTACACTGTAGCTATCTTTAGAGGGCATCGGATCCCATTACAGATGGTTGTAAGCCACTGTGTGATTGCTGGGAATTGAACTTAGGACCTCCTGAAGAGCAGTCAGTGCTCTTAACCACTGAGCCATCTCTAGCTGGGAACAGGTATTTTAAAGGAACATTCCTGCCTCCCTGGTACCTTGATACCTTTCTGTTTAAACCTGTTTTCCTGACCTAGCCACTGGGCCAATGTGCTGTGCACTGTCCAGCCCAGGTTCATGCAGTTGTCCTCCAAAACCTGTGCCTGTCCTCTAGGCCTAGCACTGCCTTGGAGGGGGCTCCTTTCTTGGGCATACTTGCAGAAGGACCATGGTTTGGGGACAGCGTCGTATTGCTACTAGTACTCACTAACTACATGCTTGGTTATTTTGTAGGTGTGGGAATTAACAGCTAACAATGTAATCATGGTTTCTGCTATTGGCAATGATGGACCTCTCTATGGGTAAGTTACCCCAGCAGGATAATGTGAGGGGTCTTATTTGCTTGGAATAACTGAATTGTGTCTTCAGTCTGTGTTTCTCTGTGCCTTTGTTTATATCTGTCTTAAACTTGATACTAGGTTTGTAATTTTAAAAAGGAATACCTAATGATCCCTCAAGTCCTCACCACTTGCTGTAACAGTTGTAAGTGGACCACCACTTTTCTTTATGTTAATTATAAAAACAATACAGCTTAGCTGTGGTTTAGAGGCCTGACCTTTTTAGTTTTCCCGTCTCCTCCACAAGGGAGGTGGCTCCGTTGGTAGCGTGCACTCCGTATCAGTGTGAGGAAGTGAGTTTGGATTCTCCAACACCCACAGAAGAGCAAGGCGTGAGTGAATGCACTTACAGCCCCAGCTCTAGGGAGGGAATGAAGAGAGGATGACCCTTGGGGCTTACTGGTTGGTGAGCGTTGGTTCAGTGAGAAACCCTGCCTCAGAAAAGAAGGTAGAGAAAAGACTATTGACCTCTTACCTCCACAGCCACCGCGCCTATGAGTGTGTGTGCATCCACATCCATGCTGACATACTGAAATGTACTTATGCCCAACACATACACAAAAGATGGGGAGTGGGGCGGGGTGACGGATACCTGTAATCTCAGTACCTGGGAGAATTTGGAGGCAGGAGGATCAGAGTTCAAGTTCAGCTAGGACCATGAGACCCTATTTCAAAGAAAGCAAGACAGTAATTAGGAGAGTGAGCTTTGTAAGAAAAAGTGGGTTCTGGGTGAGTATTTTTTGAGGTTCACTGTGTACAACACAGTGATGAAGAATCAAGTGCAAATGGATGCGTGTCTGCCTGTTCCAGAAGAGCAGATGTAAACACTGCGAGACTCATGTGCTGGGAGCCTGACAGGAACACAGACTGTGCTTTGGGGGCTGACAGGGTCAGTCAGGAGAGCATCAGAAGACAGAGTTAAGGTATGTGCTATGCCAGTTGTTAGAGTTCAAGCAGTGTGAGGCACGGAAACACCTGCCACTGAAAAACCACCTGCAGGGCATGGTGATGCATACCTTTAATCCCAGGCAGGCAGATCTCTATGAGTTCCAAGCCAGCCTGCTCTACAGCACAGCTAGGACTCTAAAAACCTAACAGTCAGCCAACAGACAAATGTAGGGTCTCAGCTCCCTGGCTTCCCTTGTGCAGGTGGCTTTCCTAAGCAGCAAGCTCGAGGCTTGCTTCTGCAGCAGAGTGCTCAGGACAGGGCCATTTCTGTCCTGGAACCAAGAGTGTGAGGTCATCTCAGGGAAAAGAGAAGATGCAGGGAGTATGTGCTACATGCCATGTGCAGTAGGGGAGAGACTGGCTGTGTGTACACATTCATCCATTGCTCACATTGTATCTGTCTGAGATGTCCTGCTGAGGGGAAGCCGACTGGCTGGAAGACAAGCAGAATATGTGCAGAGCGTCCAGGGCATAGGGCAAGGCCAACGATGTGAACTTGGTGTTTGTGTGACAGGCCTGTGGTTCAGCTGGTGGGCAAAGCATCCCTTTTGAGGGTCCATGTTTCTTGTGCAGTGATTCATAAATATAAGTGACGTGACCTTCCCTAATTGTCTCTTCTATAGGAAGCATCAGATCTTGGGGCATTTGATGTCAGCTTTTCTTGTTCTTTTTTTTTACATATTCCCCCTGATGCTGCATCTCCCATTTCTGACAGCCCCACTCAATTCAGAGTCACCCAGGTTGTCTGTTTCCTGGACCCTTATCCTGCCTTTCAGCTTTCTTAGCTGTGTTAGCATGAACAGGAGTGGAACCTGGTGTGGTCAGACAGGTATGATGGGGCCTGTCCAGGCTGCAGACCTTCCCTTCTGAGCTCATGGCTGCGCTTCAGATGCTGATGCAGGGTAGGTGATGCTCACACACAGGGGAGCACCATGGAGCACCGTGAAGATCTGCCTGACTGCAGCTGCTGCTTCTTTCCTTCTGTCTCTTTCTGTGCTGTGCAGGACAACACTGCAGCACTTTGCCAGCTCTTTGACAGAGCTTTTGGCCTGCCTTGTTTACCACTGACCCATGCACATCCTCCTTGGGTCTAGTCCCTCCTGTGTCTCTGGGAGAAGCACTGAAGGTTTTCAATACTGGCCTTGAACTCCCAGAGGCCTCTGAGTGCTGGAGTTAAAGGTGTGCAGCACCATGCCCGACTATGACTAACCCTTTCGTCACTCATTTTACTATAGCCTTTTGTGCAGCTCTAGTGCTGTGAGGTCCTGGCATGTGTCTGTTATCTAAGGGCTTAAAATCGCAGGGTGAAGGTGGCCGTCCTCACACTGTCCTGAGGAATTGGCACATACAGTAGATGTAACTGTGGCATCATACCTGGATGGTGTCTGTTCTGGTGGGAGACACAGACGAGGCACGCTGACGGCCTCAGATTGCTGTGAGAACATGGAGAAGAGTGAGAGACGGCTAAGGAGGCCATGGGAAGCCCATGGCCAGGAGAGATTGAGGGAACCTGAAATACAGGGGAAAGAAATCCTCCAGATGCGTGCGTGCTAAGGTGGTGAAGGGAGAAGCAACATGTGGCCTGGATACGAGGCTGTGTGAAGGTGCAGGAGCATGGCATTTCACCGGGTACCTCTGAGCAGCAGCCTCCTGTCAAAGCTGCGCACTCTCGGACAGAAGACAGAAATGGCCTAAGATTTCTCTGGGAGTGCTTAACCTGGTTTGAATTATTCATTTTAAATTATTTTTCTTCCTTTTTTTTCTCTCTTTTTCTTTTGTGTGTCTCAATCCAGCACTCTGAATAACCCTGCTGATCAGATGGATGTGATTGGAGTGGGTGGCATTGACTTTGAAGATAACATCGCTCGCTTTTCTTCCAGGGGAATGACTACCTGGGTATGCTTTCTGTAATGGCCTAATGTGACTCACAGAGCCCTCGGTCTAAGAGCATTGCTGTGTGTTTTGTCAATGCACAGGCAGAGAAGTAGCCAGGGCTGTGGGTATGTACACACACACCCGTCCCCTGTGAGGACAAGGGATCAGGAACTTTGGTGTTAACCACCTTTTAGTTCAGTGAGTTGAGCTGTCTTGAAGATCTGGGTGGATTCTGAGGGTCCTTTCCCAGTTCATGTCTTTTTGTACCATCCTCTGAAGCACAAGTATAGGAGAAGGAGAGGAGGAAGACAGCAGCTTTCCTCAGTACGAGCTCAGGTTGTCTTTGGCCTTAAGTAAATTCCGAGGTTGATGATTTAGCCCCATGGGAGAACATTGGCTGGCACGTTCCAGACCCCAAGTCCATCCCTAGCACTGAAGTCAGAATGAAAGCCCAATAAGAATAGCTGCTGTCAGGTCTGTCACAGCCATTGCAGAGTGTTAGAGATTAAGCTGCATGGAGTCAGAGTGTGTCACTTCATCCTTCAAGGGGTGACTGGGAAGCACCTGTCCCTAGTGTTCTTTGGGGTTAGAACATGTCTGTTTACTCTAATTTGAATATGTGCAAAGCTCTGGGAAACATCAAGAAGAGCCCAGAAAGGTTGACAGCTTTGTGGGAGCACATAGGCCTTGTCCACCCCCACCCTACATCATGTAGCACTCTAGAATAGTCTTCCATGCCAGCTCAGCTGTACATCGTGGGCTCCATTAGTCTCTGTCCTCATATATAGGATGCCTTCTCTAGAACTGACCCATTCAGTGCCTTGATGTCTGGTCTGATAGACCCTCCTCTGAGTCAGGCCTGCACTGTGCTGTGTGTTCCGCAGCATGTTCTTTGTGCTGTCAGGTAGCAGCAAGCAGAGCATCTGCCAGCATGAGTCTGCAGCTCCCTTCAACTGTGCATGCTGTGGCCTCCTCGGCCTTCCTCAAGGGCTTGTTTTTCAGTGCTGTGGAGAAATAGTCCTGAGTTGTCTATGCAGTTGTGGCCAACAGCGTCTTCACACTTTGCCCATGTGTCTACACATCCTTTTGTTACTGATTGCCAGGAGAAGATTTGCTTTTCAAATAAGTATACTTTTTTTTTTCTCAGCAGAATATAATTTAAGTTCTTGGGCCGCTACGGCGGCACATGCTTATAATCCCAGCACTAAGAAGACAAGAACAAAAGATTTCAGGAAAGCTCAAGTCTAGTCTTTGCTGCCCAGCAAGGCTGTGTCTAGAGATTCAGAGAGAAGGCTGGGTATGGGGAAGAGAGTTTATAATCCCTTTGTATATATTTCTCATCGGGCTCCACTTTTTAGGGATCTGAATAGAGTGATGTCTGTGTAGGTATGCCTGTCCTCAGTGGTGCCTTGCTCTTTGAAACAGCTAATCATAACCATGTGCTATTTTCCTTATGAAGAAGACACCTGTAAATGGGATTTTTTGGTTTTAGTTTCTTAATTCTCTGACATATTTCTTGACTATCAGAAGATAGAGCGGCTGCTGGTTCTCAGTGACATGTCAGTGGCTATTTCTGATCTGAGCAATTATTAAAATATTAGCAAAGCTATCTTTTCTTGTTTTGCTATTTTAGTATTATAAAACACTAAATTGGTTTTGTTTTTGTTACCACTAAAGCTTGTCTTCAGTTTGCAGAGTATTTCAGACTCAAATCAGCATCTTGTCAGATAAATGTTTAAATCTGTCTGATTTTATTCACACATGACTCTTGTGGCTAAGGGCTATAGATGTGATGAGAAACCAAGCTACCCTTGTTTATAGGAATTACCAGGAGGCTATGGTCGTGTGAAGCCTGACATTGTCACCTATGGTGCTGGAGTGCGGGGTTCCGGTGTGAAAGGGGGCTGCCGTGCACTCTCAGGGACCAGTGTCGCTTCCCCAGTGGTTGCTGGGGCCGTCACCTTGTTAGTAAGGTGAGTATTGCACACTGATAGTTGGTGTCTCTGCTCCCTCATCTCCCACAGGAGGCCAACGATCCCTCTCTGCTAGCTGGAAACTGGAGTAAACCAGAAACCCTGCAGGGCACATTTCTATTGCTCTCCATGGCTCCACAATTGAGATGCGGCTTTGCTTGGCTTGGCTGGGTTAGGCTGGGCCGGGCTGTTCTTACAACATATGTACCGGGTAGGCGAGGGCACAAAACGTGCACATTTCCTTGCTGAACCCTGTGCAAAGTTCTGTGCAAAGTTAACATCTGTAACATTATGTCCTGGGACCCAGAGAATAACTGGTTTCTACTAGGAAGCAAGTTACATAGCCATCACCTCTTGTTTTGTTTCCATGCTCTTAGCTAAGCTGTGAAGCCACTTAGGTCCTGACAGACAGCCAGTCTGCCAGTGTCCTTGATGACTGACGGGTGTCTCTGTGTCACGCATTCTGTCCTGTTGACTCTCATCTGTAGTTGGAGTGGACCTTAGTCCTCCGCCCTTCCTTCTGCAGGTGATGAAACTAGAAGCAGCTTCTGAGCTGTGGTAGAGCAGAACTGAAGCGCGCCTGCCCTGGCGCGTGGTCAGAGGCTGTGCTCCCTTTCTCTCAGTTAAGTCTTTGAAGCACTTGCATTCCCCTGACACCAGGCTCTCTCCTCCTCTGTTGAGATGCCATGTTGTAATAACACGCATAAACACACATCTCTACATATTTGAAGTTCGCATTTTATGCTCATTTTATAATTCAGCTAATTGTATGCTCAATTTCTAACAGCAGAGATTATGTTATTAGTAACATCGACGGGAGCAGTGCATCTCTTGCCTGACTTTGCCTTATAGGTTAGAGCCAGGTTCTTGAAAGTGTGTGCCTTGCAGGAGCACTGCTTGGCTCTCCCCTGGGAAGCAGTAAAGGAGGGAAGGCAGAGTCACACTTTTGTATGTGCTCTGTGCAGAGTAAAGAAACCCGCAGGCCCTAGGTCCTAGCACTGTGGAGTCTAGAAAGAGAAACTCCTGCTCTGTTTTTGCCCATCACATAACTGTTAGCAGGAAGGCAGGCTTCCCAATTCTCTGCAGAGCCCGTCCTCTGTCTCTTGCCAAGTGGGTGGGAAGGTGAGGAGCCGTGTTTGCTGTTAGGTAGCAGCTCTCAACACAAGTGCTTTCAGCATTGAGGGAGCCTTCAGAGTACCTCTGTTCATGTCGCATGCCAGGGTGCTAGGTCAGAAGTGGTGGTGACAGGAGCTGTCCTGGTGTGGTAGGTGCTCAGTGAGGAAGTGGCGTCTACTGACCTAGAGCTTCCAATAGGACTCTGATTCTTCCTGAGGAAGACCCAGCCCCATGGTCTCCTTTGACCGTCTGCTTACCCGTTAACAGCCCTGCCTTGGCTCTCAGGTTACCCTCCATCATTAGTTACTATTTTTGGGGCTACGTAGAAAAGTAAGTTTTCCAGTTTTGCCTGACAACTGCTCTCTCAATCTAGTTATTAGAGCCTATTTGTCTATGATACGTCAATGTGAAATTTCAGAATTAGAGTGATCCATGCTGGGCAAGCAAGGCTCCATGTTAGTGTGCAGAGCTACAGTGTGCTGGCAGCATGCTCAGTGGTCTCAGGCCTCCAAACCCAACCCAAAGACAAGGGCTTGCCCTGGAGGCGGTAGTCTCCCCTCGCCCTGTACCTCCTGCACACCCTGCGTAGGGTTCCTCTCCAATACCCACCTATCTTCCTTTACATCTCAGCCAGCAGGCGACCCTCCCTGCGGACCCTGAACCTCTATGATGGTTTTCCCTCTTGTAGCCTGTGTGATTGATTTATTCAGATTATCAGGAAACTGTATTATTTATGAATTTTGTATAAATAGGCATGAGCCTCCAAAGTCACTGCCAGCAAACTTATATGAAGCTTTACTGAGTGCTCAGTAAAGCCTGCCACAAGGGCCTGTTAAGTTCAGTGTTCTCATCTCACGGCTCCACTGGACCAGAAAGTCTGGCTAGCTATAACACAGACTGCAGGCCACATACTGACCCTCTTGCCAGTTGGAGGCTGCTTGGTTTTCATCCCATCCTGAGAACAGTGAGCAATGACTGCTTCTCCTCCCCCAGCACAGTACAGAAGCGGGAGCTGGTGAATCCTGCCAGTGTGAAGCAAGCTTTGATAGCGTCAGCCCGGAGACTTCCTGGGGTCAACATGTTCGAGCAAGGCCATGGCAAGTTGGATCTGCTGCGAGCTTATCAGATCCTCAGCAGCTACAAACCGCAGGCGAGGTGGGTATGTGCTGGCATGCTCAGCAGGCCTTTCCTTCTGGCCTCCTCTGCACATAGCAGTAGCTAGACGGCAGGGCTCCTGGCCCTACACTCGGGCTCAGTGGTGGGGTTGTAGGCTGCTTCTCCAAGTGCTGCCTGCAGAACCTTGGCCTCTGCAGCCGGGCGTGGTGGCGCATACCTTTAATCCCAGCACTCGGGAGGCAGAGGCAGGTGGATTTCTGAGTTCGAGGCCAGCCTGGTCTTCAAAGTGAGTTCCAGGACAGCCAGGGCTACACAGAGAAACCCTGTCTCAAAAAACCAAAAAAAAAGAAGGGTTTGCATTTCTTTAACACTTTTGAAACAATCTTAAGTTTGCAGAAAGTTTGCAAAGATAGAGTTGTCATATACAGTTTGCTCGGCTTCCCCAGGGAGGGAGGGCAACAGCTTAGCTGACCTGAGAGCATTGGAAGTCACGTGTAACACTGGCTTTGTAGATAGGGCCTCTGTGGCCACTCAGACCGTATGCAATCCCCTGGTGTCTTTTACCTGGTGGGGCTCCAGACCCTATGTTGTGATTTCTTACCCCTGGTCTCTGGTCACTGCCCCTGACAGTTTGCCTGTTTTGTTATTTATGCTTCGATACTTGGAGTAAAGAGACAGTTGTCTTCATGGAGGTTTATCTGCCATTTTCTCGTGGTTGGTCTGAGGCCGGTTTTTACCTTCTGTTTTAAGATGACTTTAGATTTACATCCAAGTTTCACACATAGTATTGAGAACCCAGAAGTTTTCCTCTCAGCCTTCCCTGATGTTGGCATGTTGATGGCACCAGGGCAAGCTGCAGTTAGGTTACCCGTGCTCCCACGCAGGCCCTTCTGGTCCAGGCTCAATAGGCTGCTTGTGTTATGTGTGCTTCATTTGACGTGTGTGTCTCTGAGCTCTCGGTGCTCAGCTGAGGATGTAGCCCAGTCTGTAAAGTAATTGCTGAGCAAGCATGAGGCCATGCGTTCTCTCCCCAGAGTACATATAAATAGCTGCGTGTAGTAGCCCGCTCTCTGGAGTTAGCTGCCAACCAGTCTTAACTGAATCTATAAGGCTCAGATTATGGTGAGACACCCTACCCCACAAAACAAGTTGAACATTCATTCTGAGGAACAACCTCTGACCTTCATGTGCATACACACATGTGCACTTGCACATGAAAATATGTACACAAAGATACTGTTAAGACTTTTATGTAGTAATTCAGTTTGCCCAGCTATGGTTACGGTGAGTGCACCATAGTGAGATGAAGTAAGGAACAGCCCTGCCCACTGTCTGCGGCTGCATACACTTCCTGCACATAGATAGCTGACCCCAGGGTTGGCTAGGAATGCTGTTAACCTGGCACAGATGCAGTTCAGACACAACAGATGAAAGAACATGCAGGATCATTTTGTCAGCACTTGTGCACATCTCGGCCAGGCCCCAGCCTCTCCAGGCTCAGCATTCTGTGGGAATGTTTCATGGGTCTCAGCTGAGTGTGCCTGGTGCACCAGAGCAAGAATCCCTGCTGTAAGGGAGGAGGGCAGCTGATGTGCAGGAAGTCTGGGGGAATCTAGACTCAGAGTTCCTGTGCTGTCCCCTCCTGTCCGCCCCTGAGCAGGGTTTCACAGAGCTGTCCCCTTGACTGCAGACTGCATTGGTAAATGGGTGTGCCTGCCACGAAAGCCTCCTAAAACTTGAGTCCATAGTCTGCTGCCATAGAGCTGACAGAGCCCAACTGCAGGAGGTGGAGGTGCTTCCTGCACATCTCTGCTGTTCACTGTAGCAGTCAGGAGCAGCACAGTGGGCACACCCTCAGTGCCAGCCAGCACACCCTACAAGCAGGCCTTTAGTGTGCAGCCTCACTGTGCTACCTGTGCCCGGCACTCTCTGATGTGGTCTACAGTAACACTCTTCTTGTTTCAGCCTGAGTCCTAGCTACATCGACCTGACTGAGTGTCCCTACATGTGGCCCTACTGCTCACAGCCTATCTACTACGGAGGAATGCCAACAATCGTTAATGTCACCATCCTCAATGGCATGGGAGTCACAGGAAGAATTGTGGATAAGGTGAACCTTCTCTGTGTGACATGGCCCAGACTTTGTACCTTAGTTACTACCCCTCCTGAAGTTAAGAGAGAAGGGCTTGGTGGGTGTGTTCCTTTCGTCTCAGGAAACAGGGACAGGCAGATCTCTGAAGTTAAGAGAGAAGGGCTTGGTGGGTGTGTTCCTTTCGTCTCAGGAAACAGGGACAGGCAGATCTCTGAGTTCAGGGACAGCCTGCCTAGTCTGTGAGTGAGTTCCAGGTCATCCAGCGCTGTGCAGAGAAACTGTCGGGGGGGTGCTGGGCTCCTTTCAGCTGCTCAAGCTTCAGATGGTGGTAGGCAGATGCTGTACAGAAAGTCAGACCTGCTACTCTATAGAAAAGCCAAGGCCTCAGTTCATTGTCTGGCTTTGGCTCCTAACAGCAGAGCACCTTTTTGTTTTCACAGCTACTGACTGATGAAAATGACTTTCTTCCTTCCTGAGCACTTGTAGGCCTTATAGAAGGCCTGGTTCTTGTTTTGAATTTTACTTTTATGGTTTTCTAACCTCACCTCCAGAACCAGGTACTTTAAAACATTTTTTAAAAAGATTTATTTACTTTACATATGTCAGTGTACTGTTGATATCCTCAGACACACCAGAAGAGGACATTGGATCCCATTACAGATGGTTGTGAGCCACCATGTGGTTGCTGAGAATTTAACTTGGGACCTGTGGAAGAGCAGTCAGTGCTCTTAACCACTGAGCCATCTCTCCAGCTCTTAAACATATTCCTTTTTGTTTGTTTGTTTTTTTGTTTTTCTCTGTGTAGCCTTGGCTGTCCTGGAACTCACTTGTAGACCAGGCTGGCCTCGAACTCAGAAATCCACCTGCCTCTGCCTTCCAAGTGCTGGGATTAAAGGCGTGCGCCACCACGCCCGGCTCTTAAACATATTCTTTACCAGACTTTTTGTTGTTGTTTTTTGGTTTTGGGTTTTTCAAGACAAGAGTTTTTCTGTGTAGTTGTGGCTGTCCTGGAACTCACTCTATAGACCGGTTGGCCTTGAACTCAGAAATCCACCTGTCTCTGTGTCCCAAGTGCTAGGATTAAAGGCGTGTGCCACCACTGCCTGGCTCTTTACCAGACCTTATTGCAACTACTTGTCGTTTGTTGTCATTGTATGGTGAACAAAACTGTATTTCAGTCTGTCCACTGTAGGCATCTGAAACAGCAGTGTGCTTTAGTGTCTCCGCACGATGGGTGTTGGGTTTGCCTTGGCTCACTGTGTGCCTTCACGTGAGCACTTAGGTGGCTTTGCCTACACAGATTCTGGTTACAGAGTTTTCTTTTCTTCTGAGGTATTTCCTCAGCGTTAGCGTCAGCGTCGTCAGCGTGTCCTCCCTAGATGGGAATCCTGCCTGAGTCAGGGTGGGGGTTACTGCAGTTATTGGTGTGTACACTAACTTCTCTCCAGGACTGCTGTTCCTGGGGTTTATGGAGATGTCTGCACCATGCCTGTCCTGGGGGACATGCCTTTCTCATTTTTGTATTTCATGAGGGTCTTTTAAATTTGAGTGTGTTGTTAATGTATTCACACGGCTGTGCCAGTGTCGACTGCATTCAAGACCATTTCTGTCACCCCTGAAGATAATGTGTCCATCAGCATGTGCTCTGTCCCTCCTCCCCTCCCCATCCCTTGGCCCCCAGTCTGCTTTCCTTTCCTTTCTTTCCCCCTCGTCTCCCCTCCCCTTCCTTTCCCTTTTTTTTTTTCTTTGTATTGGAGACAGGATCTCTTCATTCATAGTCCTGGCAGCCCTAGAACTGCTGTAGAGGCCAGGATGGCCTCCAGCTCACAGAGATCCCCTTGCCCCTGCTTCCCAAATGCTGGGATTACACCTTGCTCAGTCAGCTTTCCATCTCTGGATCTGCCTGCTCGAGACAGTCCTGCTGGGCCTGGCTTTTCTCACTGAAAATGTTCTCAAGGTTCCTTGTGTGTCATTCTGTGTTTTGCTCCTTTTTATGGCTAGTGATACTCTGATGTGTGGATAGTGTCACTTTTTTAGTGTGTGTATATGTGTGTGTGTGTGTGTGTCTGTGCCTTTTAGAGGTAGATGACCTGGTTAGTGAAGTTTGTATAAAGCATCTCTGGGGTGGGCACCTCCGTGTTTACTGATTATTTCTCTCAGTGCCGGTTACCCTTTTGTCTCCTTGTCAACTTTTTACTGGAATTAAAGTTTCCTCTGCTGCTCTGACAGTGTCTCTCTCTATGTTTTAGAAAAGATAACTCTTGGTGGTTCTTGTTTTGTTTTTTAGAGTTCCCCTCACCACTCCACCCCCAGGCCATTGTTTTCTTATTCTTTTTTTTTTTTTTTTTTTTTTTTTTTGGTTTTTTTCGAGACAGGGTTTCTCTGTATAGCTCTGGCTGTCCTGGAACTCACTTTGTAGACCAGGCTGGCCTCGAACTCAGAAATCCGCCTGCCTCTGCCTCCCGAGTGCTGGGATTAAAGGCGTGCGCCACCACGCCCGGCTGTTTTCTTATTCTTGATATGACTTTCTGTGGTGGTTTTATTAATCCTCACTTGTGTAAATGTTTTCTTTTTTTTTTTCTAAGATTTATTTATTATTATAAGTACACTGTAGCTGTCTTCAGACACACCAGAAAAGGGCGTCAGGTCTCATGACGAGTGGTTGTGAGCCACCATGTGTAGTTGCTGGGATTTGAACTCAGGACCTCCGTAAGAGCAGTTAATGCTCTTACCTGCTGAACCATCTCACCAACCCAAATGTTTTCTATTTTGATATTGTTGCATTTTTTTCTTCTTTCTTTCTTTCTTTCTTTCTTTCTTTCTTTCTTTCTTTCTTTTTCTTTCTTTTTTTAGAATTATTTATTTACTTTATGTATATGAATACACTGTTGCTGTCTTCAGACACACCAGAAGAGGGCATCAGATCCCGTTACAGATGGTTGTGAGCCACCAAGTGGTTGCTGGAAATTGAACTCAAGACCTCTGGAAGAGCAGGCAGTGCTCTTAGCTGCTGAGCCATCTCTCCAGCCCCCTGCATTTTTTTCTTGTGTGATTTTTTTTTTTCTTTTGTTTTTTAGAAAACTACAACTCCCCCTTACAGAGGTATAATAAAGTCAGTTTTATATTTAGACTAATTCTGTACTTTTTAAATATTTATATTAATACTCCACTAACTCAGTGATTAAATATTGAGTTTGTTCATCTGTTAAAGTTTGTTGCAGAAGAGATTGATGGTATTTTTTCCTCAGTTGCTAACCAGTGGCCCAAGAGTAGTCATTAACGCTGGGGTGTGTGGTGTTGTACCCTGCATGGTCTTTTTCCCCCAAAACTCTTCCTAGTCTCTTGGGCGGTTGTCCTGGCTCTGTGGCTCTGTGGCTTGTGAGGGAGTCAGTGACTTAGGTCTGTACGGTTTCTGAAGCTCTCTTCCTGCCTCCTTTTCCTCTCCCCTCTGGCCCATGGTGGGGTGTGCATAGCACACAGCAGGGCAGTCACAGACCTTCCTCCGGGTGCCCTTCAGTAGTTGTAGGATTTGGTTGGTGACAGCTGGCATCAGTGACACTTCAGTGACACTGAGGATAGGTCTAAAGGGGTCACTTGTGTCAGTTCTCTTCATCTGACACAGGAGAACTCTTGACAAATTAAATGCACCCTGTTTTCTTATGGAATGGCAGCTTTATAACCTTGCAGAACACACACAGCTCACGTCCTCTCTTAGTCCAAGACTCCATCTGCACAGCCAGGGTAGCTCCCTTAGGGTCACTCTTTTGTTCCACACACCTCACTTCACTATTGACCTGACTTCTTTTCCCTGCAGCCTGAGTGGCGACCCTATTTACCACAGAATGGAGACAACATTGAAGTGGCCTTCTCCTACTCCTCAGTGTTGTGGCCCTGGTCAGGTTACCTTGCCATCTCCATTTCTGTGACCAAGAAGGCAGCTTCCTGGGAAGGCATTGCTCAGGGCCACATCATGATCACAGTGGCGTCCCCAGCAGAGACAGAGGTAAGGGTCACCAGGACACTGTGGCTTGTTTTTCTTTACCCTTTACCAGCTCCTGACAGGAGAGCAGAAGTGGGAAACAGACTCAGAGCTGGGGGTTTCCATTTAATGAATCACTCAGGTTGACTGAATTAGCCTCATGGCCATGAGCAGTGGAGCAGAATTGCCCTCAGAGCAGCTGCAGTTAAACCCCGCTCTGTACTTACACTCTGTGGAGGTTAGACCCTGCTCTGTACTTACACTCTGGGGAGGTTAGACCCCGCTCTGTGCTTACACTCTGTGGAGGTTAGACCCCGCTCTGTGCTTATGCTCTGGGGAGGTTAGACCCCGCTCTGTGCTTACACTCTGGGGAAGTTAGACCCCGCTCTGTGCTTACACTCTGGGGAGGTTAGACCCCGCTCTGTGCTTATGCTCTGGGGAGGTTAGACCCCGCTCTGTGCTTACGCTCTGGGGAGGTTAGACCCTGCTCTGTGCTTATGCTCTGGGGAGGTTAGACCCCGCTCTGTGCTTATGCTCTGCAGTTAGACCCACTCTGTGCTTATGCTCTGCTGCTGCGTCATAGCAGGCAGGACTTCCTTGGGCTTAATTTCTAGCTCAGAATTAATGCATCTGAAATTGGTCTCCAGGTAGGACATATGAGGTTGGCTTTGTGTGCTCTAGTGGCTTTTAGGAATAAAATGCTTGAATTTTAAGTCTTCAACTCTTCTCGAGTTTGAACAGAATTAATTGCAGCACATGAATGTATGTTATTGCCACACATTATTACATTTAAACTATGTGACTTAAACTGGTAGATAGAAACAGTTTAACAGTGGTATGGTACTGTGTGGGTCATCCAAGCATCTGGAATCCACACCCTGAGTTTGATATCTTATCTCAGAAACGAAGGAAAGAGCAAAAGAAAAAGGTATTTTAAAACCTGAACTAAGACTTTTTCAGATACTCGCAAGGTACATTTCAAGTTTGTGTTTTCTCTGTCTCCTTTTGCAGTTATACAGTGGTGTGGAGCACACTTCCACCGTGAAGCTGCCCATCAAGGTGAAGATCATTCCCACCCCTCCTCGGAGCAAGAGAGTCCTCTGGGACCAGTACCACAACCTCCGCTACCCACCTGGCTACTTCCCCAGGGACAACTTGCGGATGAAGAATGACCCTCTAGACTGGTGAGCAGCAGCTTTGCCTGCACACTGTCTTCTAGGGCTGTGTGTGCATTTTCCTGGCACTGTTGGGAGCCTGTGTTGTGATGACACTAACTTCTGAGCATGCATCTGTGCAACAGAATCTCTGACCTTATCCTCTGTTGTCTTTTGTTTCCTGTCTGCCACTGAGTCGGTGGCAAGTCTGGTCAGTCCCACTGTCCATCCTCCAGCTCTGTCTCCAGCCTCCCATGTATGGCCTTCCTTTGGCTGTCTTAGGCCTGGGTGACATGTCTCTCCTCTTGACAGGTCCTGGTTCTGTTGTTGTTGTTTCCCTGTATTCCATCCGCTGTATGTTGGCCACATGATCTTCTGAAAGTCACTCCTCACAGCTTGCTTCAGACTGTCCCTCCCCTGCCTTTCGCGCCAGCTCTGTGTGACTGCCATGACTGCCTCAGGCCCTGTCCTGCTTGCTACTCCTGCAGGACAGCTAGGCGGCCTTTGTCTTGGCCTCAAAGGCAGGCTGGTTTCTCTTAGTGCAGAGTGGGGCTTAGGCTCCGTGTTGAAGTGGTGTTTAGGCTCCGAGGTGGAAGGGTGAGGAGGAAAGGGATCAGACCGTGTGACTGGGATTTTGTTTTATTTTTTTGTTTTATTTATTTTTTTTTTTTTTTTGGTTTTTCGAGACAGGGTTTCTCTGTTTAGCCCTGGCTGTCCTGGAACTCCCTCTGTAGACCAGGCTGGCCTTGAACTCAGAAATCCACCTGCCTCTGCCTCCAGAGTGCTGGGAGTGCTGGGATTAAAGGCGTGCGCCACCACACCCGGCTTGGGATTTTGTTTTATTTTTGGTTTGTTATTTAATTTTTTTTTAGATTTTTATTTTTTATTAGATATTTTCTTTATTTACATTTCAAATATTATCACCTTTCCTAGTTTCCCTTCTGAAAACCCCCTATCCCCTTCCCCCCTCCCCCTGCTCCCCAACCTACCCACTTCCGCTTCCTGGTCCTGGCATTCCCCTACACTGGGGCATCGAGCCTTCACAGGACCAAGGGCCTCTCCTCCCATTGACTAGGCCATCCTCTGCCATATATGCAGCTGGAGTCTTAAGTCCTACCATGTGTTTTCTTTGATTGGTGGTTTAGTTCCAGGGAGCTCTGGGGGTACTGATTAGTTCATATTGTTGTTCCTCCTGTGATATTTTTAAGTTTTTCAGATAGGGTTTTTCTGTGTAGCCCTGGCTGGCCTAGAACTCAATCTTTAAACCAGACTGGCCTTGAATGTTGCCTCCTCATTGCTGGGGTTAAAGGCATGTGCCTCCACTCTAGCTTGACCAGGATTCTAGGAATCAGAATCCTGATTCAGGGTCAGATTTGCCTGCTTTATTTTTAATTTTGAAAATTTTATGTGTATAGATGTTTTATCTGCGTGAATGTCACTTGTATTCTTGGTGCCCATGGAGACCAGAAAAGGGCATTGGCTCTTCTGGAAATGGTTGTGCACTGCCACATGGGTGCTGGGTCCTCTGTAGGAACAGCAGCTGATTTAAGCACTGAGCTCTCTCTTTAGCCCCAGATTTCCTTTTAGAGTTAAGTTTTTCCTGAAAGGCAGGTGGTGTGGAAATAGGGGAAACTGACAGCAGGCAAGGCCATGACCCTGCACAGGAGCCTGTCAGGTGGGCGTTGCAAGGAGATGGGCTCTAAGTTTTTTTGCCAGGCGCTTAGACAGTTGACCTGGCTGTGCAGAGGAAGAGTGAACATGTTTCGGAAAGAAAGCAAGACAGGGCGACGGGCAATCGTGTGTGTCAGTCATCTCTGCAGCCCCATAGTGCTTGTCACATGCAGGTGGCTCCTGTTAAGTTACTGGGTGCCTCTGAAGTGCTGCTCAGGACTCTGTGAGCCTTGTCCCTGCATCATGTTGCCGTGGCTCGTGCCGTGCACACAGTTCTCTCTCATCGCTGCTTTAGCTTGTCTAACACAGGCGATGCAGCCCTGGAGAGGATCAGCCCTGTGCCCCGTCCTTTCCTGCAGAGAGTGGTCGTCTGAACTGTGTGCTTGTTGCTTTTCAGGAATGGCGACCACGTCCACACCAACTTCAGAGACATGTACCAGCATCTGCGCAGCATGGGCTACTTCGTGGAGGTGCTCGGCGCCCCATTCACATGCTTTGACGCCACGCAGTATGGTGAGCAGCAGCCCTGCTGGCCAGGTCTTGAGTGTTCTTGTGATGACCACTGATAGGCCTGTAACGGCAGCGTGGAGTCCCCGTGTCAAAGCGGAGGTGCAGAGCAAGGCTCCCATGGTGTTCATACTCACTAGTGGTCGGCATGCTCAGCTGACTACAGAGCTGATTGTGGGCAGAGATTGTGTGTGGGGTGTGTGTGTGCGTGCGAGTTTATGGATCCTGAGTGAAATCAGGTTTGGTAGAAGGAACTATATGCCCAGCTATCTTGCTGGCCCAACCATTTTTTTGTTGTTGTTGTTGTTGTTGTTTTGGGTTTTTTTTGTTTTTAAAAAATACTATATATATATATATATATATATATATATATATATTACTTTTTTCCAAAGTAAATGCAAAATATTATATTGAGCAAATATAAAAGCCAAAGAACACAGTTAGCTGGTCCTTGTGGCTTGCTTACCTCCTTCTGTAGTGGTGCAGGCTGGCAGGACACCGGTGAGAGTTGGCACTGTGGAATTGTTTCCTGCCCTCAGAAGTGACAGTTCTCAGATCGTGGCATTGCCTCCCGCAGGCACTTTGCTGCTGGTGGACAGTGAGGAAGAATACTTCCCTGAGGAGATTGCCAAGCTGAGGAGGGACGTGGACAACGGCCTTTCCCTTGTCGTCTTCAGTGACTGGTACAACACTTCTGTCATGAGAAAAGTGAAGTTTTACGATGAAAACACGAGGTACGCTTGCAGAGCAGTATGGTGTCACAGCTCCCCAGCAGGCTAGTGTGTGACTGTCCTAGCTTGGGTTTGTCTTTCTAGATAGTGGAGAAAGCTCTTTTCTCTGTACAAGAAGCTCCTGGTAGAGAGACAGGTTTCTAGACTCAGTGCTCACTAAGGGGTCACTGTCCTCCCTTCCTGAGCACAGACACCTGTTCTTCACTCTCTGTCACATGCTGTTCAGTCCTGTGTCCTTCATACCGAACATAAGAAAGTTCACGTGCACCTAAGACCTGACACTCAGAGACCTGTGGCGCTGGGTGCTGGAGTGCCGCTGTAAATGTCGTCTTATGTTGTGGATTTCCTTTAGCGTATTTAGCCTCCTTTCTCACTTCTGCTTCACTGGTCCGCCTAGATCCAGACTAGGCCTGTCTGGACTGCATGCCAGTGAAATGCCAGTTTTCATTTTAAAAAAAAGCTTCAGTGTGTCTGTGTGTAGAGGCAGACAGTTGGCTGGAGTAGTAAGCTTACATATTTCTCAAACCAAACAGCTTGTTTAAGTTGACACTTTTATATGTATGTGTGGACTGGATTTTGTCAAGGAGAGAGGAAGAGTATGTGAGGATTTTAATTCTTGCCTTCTCTGTGCCTTCTGCCACTTTTATAGGCAGTGGTGGATGCCAGACACCGGAGGAGCGAACATCCCAGCTCTGAATGAGCTGCTGTCTGTGTGGAACATGGGGTTCAGTGACGGCCTATATGAAGGGGAGTTTGTCCTGGCAAACCATGACAGTAAGGTTTTATGTCTGTGTGTAGAGGCATACAATTGGCAAGAGAATGAGGATGTGGGCTCCATGCTTAAGTCTAGATTTCAGAGAGATGGAATTCATAAGTTAGCTGTAGTGTAGAAAGACCTACAGTGTTTTGAAATAGCACACTTGGGACTGGGGCTGTACCTCCGTGGTTACTTATCTTGCATGTGCAAGAACTTAGCTTCAGTTCGCATCACTGTAGAAAAATGAGCTGGGCATGTGACTCAGTTGATAAAGTATTTACTTAGCATGCACAGAGCCCTGAGTTCCATCCTTAGCACAACATAAACTGACCATATAATCCTAGCACTCGGGAGCCAAAGCCTGACAGGTGTTTGACGCCACTCTGGGATATATAATGAAACTCTATTCAACAAACAAAAAAAGTTTATTTATGTACTTTAAAATGTTTCTTCAGAAACCACATGCTGCCAGCAGCACTTTTCCCTTGAAGTTTAAAATGATTACTTGTAGTTGATATGTAACAGGTGAAAGACTGTCCAAATGTGAGTGAGTGGTGTAGACCCTGTGTGAGATGCATTTTGGGTCAGTGAGGCAGGTGTTGGGCATCTCCACCCCCTTAATGCTGAGCGACTGTCTTCCAGTGTACTATGCGTCGGGGTGCAGCATCGCCAAGTTTCCAGAAGACGGTGTCGTGATCACACAGACTTTCAAGGACCAAGGTGAAGGAAGGGTGCTGCTGCTCACAGGCCCCGTGCCTTCCCCTCCCTCTCCAGCTTCCCGTGTGCCCTGCCTGCTGTACTTACTCCTAAGTGTGGCTTTAGCAGTGTCTGCTGTGTCCCCAGTGTGTGTTTTGTTGGGCATTAGGAGTGCCATTAGCAGTATGGGCCTTCCCTTGCATCCTCTCTGGTTCCTGATAAAACTCACTGCAGTATTATTTGTATAGTACTGACTGTGACATGGATTCTGGGGGAATCCCAAATGAGCAAGATTAACTCTTGCTGAAAATTTGAATATAAGTGTATAGTCTACCCAAAGAGGGGAGGTCTCCAGGATGGGGCTCAGAATGGTCTTAGTCACAGTCAAAGGGTTCTTCTGTGATAGGCGTGCTGCTGGGGCGTAGTCTCAATGATTTTGAGAGTTCTTAGCCTGATGAAAATTCAAAGATTAAGACACCATCTTCCCTTTCAAGAGGCATTTCTGATTGTCTGTTTACCCACAGCAAACAGCCCTCAAGCCAGGGCCAGGCCCCAGTATAGGCTGAGAAGGTGAACTCACCATAAACAGTCCACTTAGTCCCCAGACCTGCTGAGTTGGGAGAAGCGGGAACAAACTAGACAGCCTCTGGTTTTTAAAGTTATGTGCAGGGCAGTGGGACTGGACCACAGGAAGCTCTTCCTGTGACTGTCACTCCAGAGCTGGGATTCTGAGCTGTAAGCCATGTCTCATCTCTGCTAAGTTCTAAGAGACTGACATGATAGCCTGTGGTGACCATGTGCTAGTGGGACCATTTCCTCCTGAAAACCAATGGCCTGGCTTCAGAGCGACCAGCCATACCACCATCAATCAAGATGGTTATTTTTCTGTAACTGAGAGACACTTTTACCAATTGAAAAATGTGTCAGTAGATTTCTCACTGTAACTGTGTGAGGCCTCTTTAAGCATATGGCAATTTTATCTTCTCAGCCCCTGGCCCCCCTCACTGTAAATTAGTCCTTTCTAAATGCTGTTATCTCAGGCTTGCCACTTCCAGGGCTAAGAGCCATGGCCTCCTAGCTTGCTTGTTGCCTCCTGCAGTTCAGTAATTTGGAGAAGGGGGTAGCAAAAGCCGAGTTAATAATGCATACTTTATCTTGTGTGTCGTGCCATCCAAACGTGGACTGCTTGACGTAAACTTGGATAGTCTTTAGATGTGAGGTGGGACTCTGTGGAGCTTGTTACGCCAGAGCAGAAAAGACCTCACTTTCAAAGCTCAGCGAGGCTTGTCATGCTAACTCTCCAGACAGCTGGGACAAGAGAACACAAGCTTGATGCCTGCCTGTGTGAGTGACAGGCAGGACAGGGGTGGGGCTGCAGTTTGGTGGCAGTGTGCTTAGCTAGTCCTAGGTTCAAGCCCCGGTATCACCAAACAGAACAAGACATAGAGTAAAGATAACAAAGTATCAAAACTCTTGTCTAGCTGTGGGACTACTGCCATGTAAACTCCCCCGTTCCACATAGAGGATAGGCATTTCGGAGCTGATGTGCAGGCACACTCCTGGATTCTCAGGCTGTATGGCACCTAGTGCTAAGGCACGCTTAGGTTAAACACTGTGACTCTGCTGTTCGCACTGCCCAGGGCACTGACACCTTTTTCCATCTCAATTCCTTGAGCATTTCAAGGTGTGTGTCTGTTTGGCTCTTCAGAGGTTCTATTGCTAATGCTTGTGCTTACATCTTATGTCTAAATGGCATGTGGATGGGCACACATTTTACAAGGTAACTACACTCGTCCTACTCACAGTTTTGTGAGAGTTGGGTTTTGTTTAAATGGAAACTAGTAATGCTGGAAACACTGCTTCCCTGTTGTAAGGATTTGTACAGCTCTGATTGACTGTTGTCCTTTGCTAGTCTTAGGCAGGTCAGTTTCCAGTTAAGTGGCAACTAGAAAATCAGTCATTTCCTCATGAGAACTCACTGCTCTTCTTATTGTTTACTGCAGGATTGGAGGTCTTAAAACAAGAGACAGCAGTTGTGGAAAATGTTCCCATTTTGGGGCTTTATCAGATTCCATCTGAAGGTGGAGGCCGGATCGTGCTGTATGGAGACTCCAACTGCTTGGATGACAGTCACAGACAGAAGGGTAAGAAAAGAACACATAGGAGGGCTGCGGCTGTAGCTCAGTGGCACAGCACTTTGCCTCAGACATGCGAGGCCCTGAGTTCAATCCCCATCATGGCCAGAATAAGACATTCATGGGCTTGAAGATTTGTGTACACAGCCCTCTTTCCTTTGTCCCTGGAATGATACTGGCCAGAAGCTGGAGAATAAACAGGTACTGTGATTACTGGACTATTTCTGCATATACCTGAAGGTTAACACTCAGAACACACAAACCTCTACAGACCTTAGAATCCCATCTCTGTTTTCCCAACAGACAGTGACAGGCATGAGTCACTGTCACTTGTTTAGTACAAAGTCCTGGGCTGGAGAGATGTCTCAGTGGTTAAGAGCACTGACTGCTCTTTCAGTGATCCTGTGTTCAATTCCCAGCAACCACATGGTGGCTCACAACCATCCATAATGAGATCTGACGCCCTCTTCTGGTGTGTCTGAAGACAGCTACAGTGTACTCATATAAATAAAATAATAATCTTTAAAAAAAGCAAATTCCTTGAGGCCAATTGGCCCAGCTCCTGCCTTTCTTCCTCAGACTTCCTGCTAGGTTGTGTGACGTGTGTGTGTCTTCTCTGGCCTGCCCTCTTCAAGCCATAGGTCTTAGAGGCCCTCATAGCGCTCTCCCCTAAGCTGGCTGCTAACAGCTTTTGTCAGTGAGGGGCCTCTGTCATTGTCTCAAAGATAGAGCTTAGAGAGGTCAGAGGAGTTCTCTGCTGCGCCCCCCTGCAGCTGCCTCTTGTGCTCTCCGGGTGTGCAGCTCATGTGCTTGCGTCCGGACTGCCATTTTCTTACTTCAGGGAGGGGACAGTGGAAATGCTGCAGGTCTCTGTCTTGGACACTGCAAAGTGCTGGGGATAGGGGTCACCGGTGTGGACCCTGCAGAGTGCTGGGGACGGGGTCACCGGTGTGCACCCTGCAGAGTGCTGGGGACGGGGTCACCGGTGTGGACATGTGCTGTATGTTGTTCCTTTCCCCGATTTCAAGTTGAGGTTGACAGAATTTCAGTAGCTTACATAAACCCTGAGACTGTGATTGGTTTTAAAAAGTAAGGTTTAGAGTCACAGCAGATAGGAGATTAATGTTTTATTTCCACAGAAATTCTCTTTAAGATCTGAGCTCTCCTGGTAAGAGTGTTTATTAAAGTTTTAAGTGTCTAAAGGGACTGTGCAGGCCCGTACATTTCAGAGGGCAGCGATTTGGGTCCTTGGGGCTCTTGGCCCTTGGCCAGAGTGCATGCTTTTCCTGAGCAGAGTACTTAACAGCCTTCCCTCTCCCGGGCTGCTGTCCTCCAGATAGGTGCTAATGGGATTGGGCTGGGTAAACGGGGGGGGGGGGGGGGGGGGGGGGGGGAAATAGACAGACAGAGAGCAGGTCTGGGACTAGAGCATCTGCAGCTTCCGTGGGACAGAAGCTTTGGGTATCTCTGAGTGACAGCTGCTTGTATTCTCAGACCTGGACTCTGACATGCAGAGAAGAGCTGACCGTCCTGGTGAGGACCACTGACTCCCTCGTCCCTCATAGTTCAGACCTATTTCCTGTTCCTTGATAGCTTCGGGTCATTGGTGGCAGCTCATGTCCTTGGCGCTGCTTGTGTGGAGGCCTTTCTTTTTTCAGTGGGTATCACCTGGTTTTGCCATCCCTAAATGAACATCATTCTGTCTTTGCCTATGAGCTGTCTAGAACTGGTCTAATCCAGTCACATTGGTGCTGAGCTGCCCAGGGCCCTGGGACATAGAGTCACCAGGTGCTGGAACAGACTGTCCTGGGTGGGCTAGAGCCCTGCCTGTGGAGAAAACATTCTTCTCAGAAGTAGGAGAGCCTGGTGGGGTGTCAGCACCACAGTGACCTAAGGGCTCACTTCTGAGCCTCCTCTTCAGTTTTCCTTGGGGGGGGGTCTGTTGCAAGAATTTGCAACCCCAATAAACCTATAATAAAAACTACACAATCCAGTTATTATATTTTATAAGCCTAGATTGGGCAGGTCTATCACTATACTAACTTTTTTCCCAGCTATGAGACCCTTGCTACTTGCAGTTTCTCCTGATTTAGTTCTCTTCACTTCCTCTTCCATCCTTTTTCCTCCTCCTCCTCCTCCTACCTGCCCCAACTCTCAAAGACCTTCGATCCCAACTTTTCCTTCCATCCTACCTTTTCCTTCCACTGCCCAATTATAGCCTCTAGCCTTTATTTGACCAGTTAAAATGGGCAAAAAGGTTCACATGCTGTCACCTGAGTACATGATCTACTGCTTGTCGGGCATGGGGGAGGGGACCGCCCCTCTCGAGAAAGCAGAATTAACATCAGAATACAAACAGCTTCAGGCAACCCACAACAACGGTTCTCTTAAAAATCAGTTCCTGCTGGGTATGGTGGCACACGCCTTTAATCCCAGCACTTGGGAGGCAGATGCAGGCGGGATTTCTGAGTTCAAGGACAACCTGGTCTACAGAGTGAGTTCCAGGACAGCCGGGACTATACAGAAAAACCCTGTTGCGGAGGTGGGAGGAAAAAAAAAACCAGTTCCTAAGTAGTGTGCCTGTCAACTTTGCAGACTGCTTTTGGCTTCTGGATGCGCTCCTTCAATACACATCCTATGGCGTGACCCCTCCCAGCCTCAGCCATTCAGGGAACCGGCAGCGCCCACCTAGCGGAGCTGGCTTAGCCCCTCCTGAAAGGATGGAAGGTGAGTATCTCTCCTGGTGCCTCAGCAGAGACTTGGCACTTAAGTACTGCCAGCCCAGGGACCTGCCCTTTAGGGAGGGCTGTGAATCCTTTCCAGTAGTTGCTGACAGCTCATCTCCTCTTCCCAGGGTGCACAGAGATTGTGGGCCCTTTGTGGGGGTACTCTCGTGGAGTCCAGCATCTTTTAAAATATGTTTGTGTATGGGGATCTATACACATGTATGCAAGTGCCTGGAGAGACCAAAAGAAGGCATTGGAGCCCCCATAGAGCTGGAGCTTGCAGGAGTTGTAAGCTGTCTAACATAGGTCATGGGCCTGAACTCCTGTTCTCTGCAAGACAGCAGCACTCTTATCTACCAAGTCATTCCACCCCTAAGGCACAGTATCTTCTAGTACTCTCTGGGCACAGGCACTTGGCTGGGTACATTGTAAGGATTAGCTCACAAATGCCTCTCAGGAATCCTGTAAAAAGAGATAGTATTAATTTTTGTGTGCAGATAAAGAAACAGGAGGAAGAGAGGTTAAACAGTTCGCTTGGGTCACTTGGGCCATGTGAGGGGCTGGGTGGGTTGGGCTCATGTTCCCTCCCTGGCAGCACTGTCTGCAGAATCAGGATGTCGGCCACAGATGCCAGTTAGAGTGTTAGAGCAGCAGCCAGCGTGCTGCTGTATTCCTATGTTCTAACACTGTGGTGGCCAAGGGAAGAGACTACATGGAAGCCAGACTGGCCTGTTACAGTGAGACCCCATCTCAAAATAAAAGGAAGCCAAAACTGAAGAAAGGAATCTCAACGCCTACATGAATGTAAGGAGGGCTGGGAGGTGGAAAGTGTAAGGACTTTCCTTCAGATCCTCTCAGCAGCCTCATAAACACTGGCTGCAGCAGAGCACGCTGTAACCCCAGCTCTGCGTGAGCTAAGACACTGGCCAGCCAGCCAGTCAGCTGTGAGTTCCAGATTCCATGAGAATAATTCAGAGTGAGGATGACCTCCAGCATCGATCTCTGTCCTACACACACACACACACACACACACACACACACACACACACACACACACGAACATGTATGGACACATACCACACAAAGTAGAAAAGGTAAGGGCTGGAGAGATGGCTCAGCGGTTAGAGCACTGCCTTGCTCTTCCAGAGGTCCTGAGTTCAATTCCCAGCAACCACATGGTAGCTCACAACCATCTGTAATGGGATCTGATGCCCTCTTCTGGTGTGTCTGAAGACAGCTACAGTGTATTCATATACATAAAGTAATCCTTTAAAAGAAAATAGAAAAGATAAAATTAAATTTAATAACATATTTCAATCTAATGTTTAAAAGTTTCTCAGGGCTGCGGCACCCATCCCATTTGCTCAGCAGCCATGTGTGGAGGCTCTAGTGTGGATAGCAAGGTTAGAGAAATGTAAGCACTGCTGGACAGTGGTGTGCACGTCTGTAAGCCCAGCCCTTGGGAGGCAGAGGCAGAGGCAGGTGCCTCCAGGGCTCCAGGACAGTACGCTGTGGGGACGGAAACCAGGTACCCTGTCGAGTGTGGTCCTGAAGCATGTGGGGTGTAGCATGGCAGAACGCATTGAACTGTCACCAAAACACACAGTCACTTAGAGCCACCTTTTCTTCTGTATTCTACAACGGTGATCACTGTCCTTTTCTTACTGCTGCCGACCTCAGGAAACCACCTCCATCGGTACTCCAAAGTTCTTGAAGCCCACTTGGGAGACCCGAAACCTCGGCCCCTTCCAGCCTGTCCACATTTGTCATGGGCCAAGCCACAGCCTTTGAATGAGACGGCGCCCAGGTAAGTGTGTGCAGTGATGTCCTCACTGTTCCCCAGGGCCGTGACTCATTCCTTGTTTATAGGAGACAGTGCAGTTCTGCTGACTTGATTGTTAAATAATGCGGTCTAGTTCTCCTTTTCTGACAGTTATATTGATCTTTGGAAGCATATTTTGGTAGTGTCCTACGGTAGAGTGACTTGGAAAGAAAGGTGGTGTCCAGCCAAGTGCTGTCACTTGAGCAGGAGCTGAGCTCTGGCTGCCGGCCAGGATTTGAAGGCTGCCTTGTGTAGCTTTGCTTCCTGTCCAAGGTGTTGTGTATGGAATGCAGGTGGTGCTCTCCTTCTGCACCCAGGGCTGAAGCTGCTCCTAAGAGGTATGGCTTCTGCTGTGACAGTCCAGCCAGAAGTGCATGTTATGTGGACTGTGGCCTTTGTGCACAGGTGCTGCACTCATGTGTGCCCTGTGTGGCTTTGGCTTTCTCACCTGACATGTTGTTCATCTGCTGTCTTAGTTAGGGTTTTACTGCTGTGAATAGACACCATGACCATGGCAAGTCTTACAAGGACAACATTTAATTATGGCTGGCTCACACGTTCAGATTTCAGTCCATTATCATCAAGGTGGGAGCAGGGCAACATCCAGGCAGGCATGGTGCCGGGGAAGCTGAGAGTTCTACAGCTTCATCTGTAGGCTGCTAGGAGAAGACTGACTTCCAGGCCACTAGGATGAGGGTCTTAAAGCCCACACCCACAGTGACACACCTACTCCAACAGGGCCACATCTTCTAATCATGCCACTCCCTGGGCCAAGCATATACAAACCATCACATTTGCCTTATCCCATTCCGTTTCTCAGATGTACATTCCCACTGCAGTTTCTCTGCAGCCAGGCTAGCCAAGCTGTTTATCCAACTTGTCCTTCTACCTGCCCCTGGTATCTTATTTAAGCAGGACAAGATGGGAGAAAGTTAACAAGACTTGGTGTCCCAGAGCCCTGCAGACATCCCCTTACAGGGCAGGTGGCTTCTGCTCTCTCAGCCTCTCCTGACACCGGCTTCCTTTAGAGAACACTGCCTCTCCTCTTCCCTCCTTCTCCTCCCTCCCCTTTCATAGCTGCCGCTATGCTTGGTTCAGTGATGGACAGATGTGGTGTAGCCAGCAGTGGGCTCCCCATCCACACAGTGAGGAGCCAGCCTGGCTGCTGTGAGAGCCTGTATGCTTTACTCATCCTCATGAGCTCAGGCCTCAGCGCCCTGCTCAGGGACCGTGTCTTAGAATTCTGTCACAGGAAGCAAGAAAGTTGGCGCCATAGAGGTGGCTTAGTAAAGCACTTGCCATGTGCTGAGCTTGATCCCTAGGACCCACGGGGATTTTGTTGTTGTTTGGTTTGGTTTCAAACAAACAAACAAACGAATGAATGCATGCTGGGTGCAACAGGATGCGCCTGTAATCAGCACTGGGAAGCAGAGACAGAAGAATGCCTGGAGCCTGCTGGCCAGCCTGTCCAGTGGGATCAGCAGCCGGAGGTCATGAAGTAGCTTTTGCTAAACCGATTAAGAGTGAAGAAGACAGCACTGTCGCCCTCTGAGCAACGCATGCCTAGGCTCGTGTGTGCACTCCTTGCTTGCTCTTCCTCAAACTTCCATTGATGAGTGCTTTTCCAGTCTAGTCACCCTGTATCATTTACAACTTGTATTTCCATTTTTGAGTCCTTATTTATTTAGAACCTTCTGTTATCTTTGCATTCAAATCAGACTTAATATTCTAGACATGATCGACAGTTCTTGCTCAAAGAGCAGCCATGTTAGCTAGAGCCAGAAACCCAGCTTTTCCCCCAGTGCGCTGAAGGCTGAGAACAGAGGCAGTACCTGTGCTATCTGGCTGGCCACATCGAATAATCCTTCCCACTTGAAGTCTCTCCAGGGTGCTGATAATGCCTGCCCAGCTCTGAGGATTTAATTCTGACTTGCTCTCAGCAGTTCTCTCCCTCCGTACCACAGCGCTGCACTGCTCTCTTATCTCACATGTCACATCTTGAGGGAAATTATTCTGTCCTCAGAGACTTAGGATATTCTGAATCACTAGGAGATTCTGTTCCAATGTTAGACAGCTGCAGGTTGACATACTAAGTGCAAGTTCCCATCTCTGTGAGGGGAGGCTTTTTCCCAGTTCTTGGCTGAGCCTCAAGCATCCTTAGCAGTCACTGCTGTGGGAACATCGACACAGAGCCCCCATCTCTCAGAGTGCTGTAAAATTCCTGTGGTAACATGAGTGCTTTTACCACAGTGCCCTGCTAGGAAGTGCAGTGAGTCCCCACTACCAGCTCCAGGACACAGGGTACCTTTAGAATGTCTGCTTAGCCACATACTTGGGAGCCTGAGCTGCCCCAGGTTCGATGACTTTGTTAATGAACATTTCAGACAGACTAACCCTGAGCAGCAGCACTGAGTTGTGCAGAACAGGCTGCTGAAGCTGTGTCAGAGTTGGCCAAGCTGTGCTCAGCTGGGAGCTGCTGGGGTCTATGTCCCAGCCCTCAGGTCTGACAACTGCTGTGGGGACTGATGGCTTTCCCTCAGCTACAGGAAAGATGACACAGACCAACCCTTTGTAGGTGGACTGACCGCAGGAAGGGAAGGAGTTCATTTGCAGACACACACCCTCCTTCCTTCCTCCCTTCCTCCCTTCCTCCCTCCCTCCCTCCCTTCCTCCCTTCCTCCCTTCCTCCCTTCCTCCCTTCCTCCCTTCCTCCCTTCCTCCCTTCCTCCCTCCCTCCCTCCCTCCCTCCCTCCCTCCCTCCCTTCCTTCCTTCCTTCCTTCCTTCCTTCCTTCCTTCCTTCCTTCCTTCCTTCCTTCCGTTGGTGTACTTAGCTCTCCCCAAGGTGCCAACAGGGTGCCCCTGCTGTTCGTAGTACATCAGTCACTATAGTCTTCAGCTGATTGCTCTGACCTAACGAGCTTCCCTGGACCTAACGAGGAAGCAGACATGGGTGATGCCTTACTCCCACCCAAGAACCCAGAGTTCCAGCACACAGGTTCTGTTGGCTGTCACCACAGGCAGGCAGATGTTTCCTGCTCACCTGTACTTCAGTACTCAATGATGTGCAGATCTGTCCTCGTCTCGTTGTGGGTGCTGTCTCTCAGTCCAGCAGGCTGTTGGTCTGGCCCCAGTACTGACCACAGTTATATACTTCCTTCCCTGTGTTGCTTTGCATTGCTGCAGTTACTTGGAACCTCAGAAAGGCCTTCTGTCACATCCTGGGGCCTCTGCTCCTTCCAGAGCTCCAACCTACACTGCCCTCTTTCCTTGCTTGGCAGTCTTCCCAGTGATGAACAGAAATGGGCCTGGGTGGGCTGTGTTATAAATCCAGGACAGACCTTCCTCGCTCCATGCTGTGATGTCAGCACGTGGATTTGACCTGTGCCTTTCTCAGGACTGGGAAGCAGTCGCTTGCTTTGGCTGCTCTGCTGGCGATCAGGTGACCAGAGGTAGAGGGTCTCATGTGGCCCTTGTGTTGCTTGCAGTTTGCAGTATATCTGCTAAAGCGTCCTAGATGAGGACAGCTGCTTATCTGTTTAATTTTCACCTCTTTCCCGGAAGTAATCTTTGGAAACATCAGAAGCTGCTCTCCATCGACCTGGACAAAGTAGTGCTACCCAACTTCCGATCCAATCGTCCTCAAGTGAGACCTTTGTCCCCTGGAGAGAGTGGAGCCTGGGACATTCCTGGAGGTGAGTCCTTAATGGCAGGCATCTTGCCGGGCTAAACCCTGGGAAAGGTCCCCAGGTGTCACCTCCCAAGGGGGAAAGCCAGGCCTACAAGTAAAGACGCCATTTCTTTTAGAAAATTCTATATATACATTTTAATTTAAATAAATGTTTCCTTTTTTGTGTATGGATGTTTGCATGTATGTATGTGTGTCACTGGTTTGCCTGGTGCCCTCTTCTTCAGACCCTGTGAACTAGAGTTACGGGTTGTGAGCCATCAGTGATCTGGGAAGCAAACCCTGACCCTACATCTCCAGCCACAGCACGCGTACTTAACCCGAGCCATCTCCACCGCCTCCATACACACAATTTACAGACCAGTTTTTAGTGTGGTGGCTGCGTGGTACACTTAAAAATTTCCAGACTAACTTGAATGCTCTTTGCTAAAGTTCTGTAAGCAGATATGTATTATGGACCCCGGGAAACAGCTTTTCTCTATGAGGCTTATCTGTTATGCTGCCCTCTGGGGGGCTTAACAGCTGGACTGGCACCAGGCTGGGCTGCACCAGGCTCCCGAGGTAATCCATCTTGTCATCTGATTGGATGAGCCTTTTGGCCTGAGCATATTTATTACTCCAGGTTCCCATATTTTAGCTGGGAGAATTGGTCCAGCTGAGTGTGTGGTCCTTTTATTCTGGAAACTCCCACAGCCTCCTCAGAGAGTCATAGCTCCCAAGAAGGTTTTCCCTGGGTTTCAGGAATTGGCTGGGAAAAGGTACCCCAGCCCTTGGAGGCCAACAATGGACACTGCATATGATGACACCAAGATCCTGAAAGCCAGTGAGACTGAACTCTGGAGCCCTTGGCACTGCCTGGTTCCAGTGTCACTGACTTAACCTGAGGCTCGTCTGATGGCACCTCCAGGAGGCATTGCCCCTAGGAACATGGCCAACAGGCCTATGAGACCTCTGCCTCACTCTTCTCAGTAGGACTCTAGCACTGCCCTCTTCCTCTCTGGATTGAGACTAGTATATCCATTGATCTCTGGGGAATATAAGTTTCTCTGGGCCCTGCTGATGCAGGCTGGCTGATCGAGGTCTGTCTGCCCCACACATGCCAGGGTTAGAAACAGTCTAAAATGCCTCTCACCTATACTATGGTTAGCAGCCTGGGCTACTTAACTCTGGCTCAGAAGTGATGCCTACCCTGCTAGCCCAGCTAGTGGAGTTTGGTCTCGGATTCTCAGAAAGGCTGTAGCTGTACACCATTGTGGCACCATTGACCAGTCACTGTCCTCTTGCAGGGATCATGCCTGGCCGCTACAACCAGGAGGTGGGACAGACCATCCCCGTCTTTGCCTTCCTCGGAGCCATGGTGGCCCTGGCCTTCTTTGTGGTACAGATCAGCAAGGCCAAGAGCCGGCCGAAGCGGAGGCGGCCCAGGGCAAAGCGTCCACAACTTGCACAGCAGGCCCACCCTGCAAGGACCCCATCAGTGTGATCATCGCAGTATCCAGCCACAGAAGCTAACAAGCCTTGAACCACTCTGGTGGCCACACAGCGCCTCAGAGAGCATCCTGGGAAGTGCCTGTTTCCAAGGAACCCTTTCTCCAGCTTGTGGCTGTCTTAGTGTGTTCTGCCCAGGCACCTATGAGGTACATCCTGCAGTGCCTCTCTGTGCTTGGCTCTGGCAGAAGGCTCCCAGTAGCTCAGCCTCCAGTGGCATCAGGCCCAGTTGACAGTGCACCAAAGACACAGAGCCTGGAAGGGCTGTCGGGACATACTTTCTACATAACGCTACAACCCTGACCAAGCAAAGACATGCTTGTTACAGGCTATTTTCTATATTTATTGTGGGAGAGTCACTTTAAAGACTGTGCTAGTTGGAAACAGAGCTGTTGTTTTTGTTTGTCAGTCGAGTGCAGTTTTCTGCAATGATGTCATAAGGAGTCAGATTCCGTGACCTCCTCTTTGATGGAGGACACACTGAACTGAAGGGGACTTGCGCGGATGTGGGAGATGCAAGCCTTCGCTTTATTTTTTTATAACTATCAACTGCCATCATGTTTTGTAATTTGGGGATCTTGATTTCACCGTTGTTGGTGAAGGAAATTTTCAATAAATATGCATAACCTTACAAAGCTGGCATGTGTCGTGCCCCAGACCCCTGCACCTTCCCATCCTCTCTGACAGTGTAGTATCCGCCTTAGCTAGCTCATACTCTGTAAAAGTGTCCAAGTCAGGCGATGCTTTGGTGAGCTCTACTGTTCTCATTAGGTAGCATGGCCAGTCCTACTCCACTTTTTTTTTTCTTTTTGGTTTTTTTGAGACAGGGTTTCTCTGTGCAGTCCTGGCTGTCCTGGAACTCACTCTGTAGACCAGGCTGTCCTTGAACTCAGAAGTCCACCTGCCTCTGCCTCCCAAGTTCTGGGATTACAGGCATGAGCCACCACTGCCCAGCCTCCTACTCGACTCTTAACTCCAGAGCATTCTTATTACTCCCAAGGAAAACTCAGGCCTGTTAGCAGTCTCCTGTATCTTCCCCCTTGCCCCACAGCTAGTTTGCTTTCTGTAATTTGCCTGTTGTGGTGTTTTTGGTTTTGACATCGCAGCTGGTTTCTTTCTGTCGTCATCATGTCTTCAAGCTTCTTTCATGGAGTCGTAGGTATCAGAGGCCATTCCTTTTCATGGCTGAATAGTATTCTCCTACGGGTAGACCGATTGCCAACTACCACGGGTAGTGTTTTCATTCACTGGGGAGCGAGCCCTGGTGAGTTTCTCTTGAGAGTCTTCCTAGGAGGGAGGAGGAACTGACAAACTTTCCAAAGCAGGGCAGTAGTTCCCACCTCTGGCAGCAGTGTGAAATCTAGCTTCGCCATGTCCTGGCCTGTGTGTGTCTCTGCTGCTCTGGTTACAGTGCTATAATGACATCCCTGTGGTTTCACTGTGCAGTCCTGAATCCGGAGGCGAAATAGCCCTTTATTCGTCTCCCTGGGAGTAATGCTGTTTCCACCCTGGGCTTGGTTTTAGACGGGGTCATTTAAAGCTTTGTCAGACTTGTGAGCTTTCCTTGTGTGTCCAGGTTAGGAGTTCCTTACCAGACTTGAAGCACATCCCCTCCTTTGTGGCCTTTAAAACATGAACATGATTAATTTTTGGTGAGGTTTGGGCTTCCTCCTTCACTTGCTTCTTTAAGCATGCCGAGTTCCAGCATCCTCAGCGTGGAATCCCTGTCTGAGCAAGGGACCATACATGCCAACTGGGTTGTGGGCAGGAGAAGAGAGAATCCCCTGGGTGTCTGGCCCCTGGCTGGATTTGTACTTGTAGCTTTAGCTGCTGTTGGTCTGAGAGGTGTCACTAAGGCCCATGAAGTTCAGGGTCCCTCTGTTCTAGGCACTTAGGATGTCACAAGCAGCCTTGACTACGTCAGCATACAGTGGGCCCTGTGTTTGCAGGTGGCTCCCACTTGCCTAAGGAGTGATTAGTGTTGAGCCTTTGTGTCACTCTCGGGCGCATGGGCTCACTATCAGCCCTCAGCTCCGAGGACCCCTAGGATATTGCACACGGCCCAGCAGAGGAGGAATGAGAAGGGCCCGGGGGCTGACGGGGATGAGGGAGTTCTGGCCACTCCAGCCTCATCTTACGCAGCATAGGTTTTGTGGTGACTTTTGAGCTTCAAGTATGGGATGTATGAAATCCTCCAGCTCAGATCTCATCTCTGCCGCTTATCATGACAGCAGGTGACGTCTCTGGGCTTTGGTTAATGTGTGAAACAGCCAGTGACACCTCCTTTGCTTTGACACGTGAAGGTGAGCTACCGTGGGCACCGGACTAGCTCAGCTCTATGACAGCATGCTGGTTACTACAGATTGCCCCCACCTGTGCATAGCTGGTCCCTGCACGCTTACCACAAAACCACTTCACTGCCTTCACCTCCCAAGTGCTGGGATTAAAGGCGTGCGCCACCATACCCGGCCACTTCACTGCCTTAACACAGGCTTCTTTGCTTTCTGCATCTCTAGACACCTAGACACCTCAAGTCCAGCCCTGAGTGGTATGTGCTTCAGAGCTCACACTTGATCCCTGTATGGGACACCCATATCCAGGGCTTTACCCATGCAGCTTGGTCTATATGCTGGACGCATACAGACAGCGATGACTCTTGAACCTTCAGAAGCTGAAGATGGGTCTTGGGGGTGGGCCAGCTCCACAGCAACTTAGACTGGACCTGCCAAGTGTTCACCCCTGAGCACCAGCAAGCGGGAGGTTGCTTAACATCCGGCAGTACTGGGCTGTCCTCTGGTTGGGCTGATTTGACCAGAGCAAGGAAACCCACAGAGGTGAGGCAGGCTGGGCCCTTGATGTGCTGAGCTACACATTGTAGGGAGTTGTCCATTTTTCCCCCAGACACTCCCTGTAATGCATCCTAATAATGCATCGTCCTAAGGATGATGCTTTCATTCACTGTGCCTAGGGAGCACAGAGGGGTAGCCTAGAAACACAGGTTTCTAGGGTCTCGCCCCCGTCGACCTAACCTATCCGGAAGGATCTGAATCAGTGGAGAGCCGAGTTGCAGAGGCCGTGATGTGCTGATGGTGGAGGGAGATGGCAAACTCGTCTGGAAGGATGCTACAGCGTGATGAACCTTAACCACATGCGGTGAGATAAGAAAAGCTGCGTGTCCTGTGACTGCATGGGGTGGAATTGCCAGAACAGACAGATCCATGGAGACAAAGCAGATTAGCTGTTGCCAGGGCTGGAGGAGAAGGGTGCTGGGGAGAGAGAGGAAGGGAGCTGATGTTGAAAATGCTCAGGAATTAGTGGTAACGGTGGCACTGTACTAGGAATCTACCTAAGCCCCCAAGGTGCACTCAGCATGGTTAACACGGTGGTGATTACGGCCCTCTCCATCCCATCCCCCTTCCTTTCATGGGCTTACATAGACCTCCCCGGGGGAATCCTTGTGATTGGGTCAAGGCTTGGCCGAGGCTTTAGCTCTATACCCTGTGACCTGCCCCAGGCTGCTTGGTTAACCTAGCCTTCAGGTTTCTCCCTGGACACACTATTGACAAGAGGATGCTAAACTTAACAGTGGATTTAAGAAGACATCCTTGAACCTCCTTAAGTTCACCCGCCTCTCCCCCCTCTTTCTTTAGACAGGAGTCCTGACTACCTGCAGAAGCAGCCCCGTGATAGGGGAGGGGACAAGAGGACCCAGGAGGGATGGAAACCACAGACTCAGCCCTTGCCCAGCTTAAGGCTGCTCACACTTCTCAAGGATCAGGGCAAATGACCTGATTAGAGATCTGCAAACAACTATTTGTTCCCTGATGTTAGCTCTGGAGATTGGCTGAGTGGCAGGGACGCTGAGGAGGCTCCTAGGGGACCATCTCCTGCCTGTCTTACCTCCAGTGGCTGCCACACATCTTTGGCTCATGGCCTGCTCTCATCTCCCAGACATGCTGCCTTCCTGTCCCAGGCCCTTCTTTCTGTCCTTGATGATGTCTGACCTCCTGCACTCTTAAAGGACACCTGTTACAAGTGAATGTCAGTGAAGAGACACAAAACCACCCGTGTGCCCTGGGTAGGACACCAAGGGCTTGTTGAACCATGAGCTTATTGGAGTTTGTTACGGGAACATGGGTGACTCCAAGACTCCCACCCCAGCATGGGTGTTGAACCCCAAAGTTGCCCCAGTCAACCCTTTGCCCACTCTCTGCCCCTGCAGGAAGAAGCGAGTGCTAGCATCTCAGACAAGGGTCATATGACCCCATCTAAGTGGATTTCAGCAGGCCTGACCTTCGTGAGGGGCTCCTGCTGTGGTCACATGACTACTCCAAGCCACCTCTCCATTTCAAGAGTCTTATCTGCAGACCCCTCCGGCCCTGTGCAGTCGTATCACAGACTGCAGGTTAGGCCGGGCGTGGTGGCGCATGCCTTTAATCCCAGCACTCGGGAGGCAGAGGCAGGCGGATTTCTGAGTTCGAGGCCAGCCTGGTCTACAAAGTGAGTGCCAGGACAGCCAGGGCTACACAGAGAAACCCTGTCTCGAAAAACCAAAAAAAAAAAAAAAAAAAGACTGCAGGTTAGGATGGAGCCATTTGTGTGCCCTTGTTTGTGTGCCCTCATCAGCCAGCCACACTGGTTTTTAGATTACCTAAAGTGTCATGTGTTTACCAAAGGATCCCTGTGAGCTGCCACTTAAAGCCTAAGGGACCTGCCATGGATACTGAGCCCTAGTTCTGTGGCACCAGCATTCACTGGGTCGCCTCTGCAGGCTGTGGGGCCCCAGGAAGCCACACTCCTCAGCATGGTAGCGTGCCTCCTTTTCAACCCATCAGGCTTTCATAGATAGCTGTTAGGAGCCCTGTATCAAACCAGTGTAGCCTGGGGTGCTGATGGACTGGCACTGGCAGCTTCTAGAGACTCCCTATGAGGCTGAGGTATAAAAAATTCTGGGGGGGGGGGGGCTTGGTGATGTCATGTGACCTGCGCTCTGCTTTCAGCACTGACTACTAACAATGTTGTCTCTCCCTTGCTAGTCATGAATGACTACAGTCAGGAGACACTTTTCACAGGTGGTCAAGCCAAAGACCCAGTGCCAATAAGGTGGCCATGCCCACAAGCTACTCCGATGATCCAGAACTTTCTAAGCATCAGTGAGAGTCCCCATCATATACTTGGTGGGGGAGCCCCTGATGGGACAGGTGCACAGCCAGCAGAATGAAGGGGGATGGCATGAAGGCATGGGTGCTGCAGACCAAGTGCCCTGTGTGTGAGCCACCACCTGCAGGATCCCCAGGGTGCCTGCCTTCTCCTCCCTGTGCTGTGGGCCTGGCTGCCATGGGCTGAGCAGAGAGAGGGTGGCCTCCCACCCTCCCCTAGCTACAGATGGAGCCCGGCAGGGTGCCCCCCTCCACAGCTTGGGAAAGGTCACACCACTCTGGGAGGGCGGCAGGGGGTGGATATCAAAGCCCCAAAGAATTAAGAGATCATGGAATTTTACAGCCCGGTGGCCAATTTCTAAGTCATGCACACTAATGGGCAGCTAATGAGGGACCCTGGGCAGGGACCAGGGAGTACCCTGAGCCCCTGAGCCTGATTAAGGAGTACAAAGCTTTAGCCACTAACTGGCCAAGCACTTTTCATCTTTTTCCTTGGGAGCCCATTAGTGTCGGTAGAGGTGGGGCGTTGAGCCTCCTGGCTCCTGGAAGGTGTGCACAGGGTCACCTCAGTGCTATTGTGTGTGGCCCATCCCTCTCCCTGCCCTACTTCCCACTCCTCCTCCTGTAGCATCCATCTCTACCTGGCCCAGATTTCATAGCCTCACTCTAGTGAGGAGGACATGGAGTTGAAAGGCCTTACGCAGCTCAGCAGGGCCAGGGAACACCAGGCTCCAGGCCAGTGTGTGAAAACCCACGTGGAGGCCAGAGGAAACATTCCCCCAGACCCTTCGGAAGGGACGACAGCCCTGTCACAGACTGACCTCAGACCTGGGTCGAGAGAGAGAGAGAGAGAGAGAGAGAGAGAGAGAGAGAGAGAGAGAGAGATCCCTGATGTTTCAAGTCACCAAGCTTGTGGGATTTAGCTAGGAGCTTTCATAAGGAGGAGACCTGTGAAAGTGGCTTTCCTGTTCTTTCTGGAGTCCATCCCTCCTTCCCTCCCTCCCTTCCTTCCTTCCTGTGCTCTCTCTACTTCGTGTGCTGCCTCGTGTCAGCACAGGGCAGGGGCCCGGTGGAATCGCAGTCTTCTCAGGCATCCATGCTGAGGTCCTGTTGGGCATTTAGCGAGCCCCAGCTGTGGAGCCTCAAGAAGGTCACCAAGCGAGGGTGGAGGTGCTAGAAACGCAGGAGGAAACGGCACTCTGGGGGTGTCCCTGGCACTCTGATTGGATGGGGTAGGGCTCTGGGCATGTTTGATTGAAAGCCCTTCTCAGCAGGGTCCCTGGGCCAGCAGGCAGAAAAAACATGAGACAGGCAGGTTCTCAGTCCCCATCCCAGGCCCACCGAAGCAGAAATTCCAGGGATGGACCAGCTACCACTCTGCAGGAGTCCTCCAGGGGATTCCCAAGAAGCGAGTTGAGGTCAGCTTTCCGGCAACAGGCCGATGAAAATGCCAGGTTGATCCTGACATCTTGACGTGCATCTTCCAGCACAGGGGTTTGGCTTCTGCCAACTTGGCAGCCGCACACTGCTTCAGAGAGCATCCAGGTTTCTACGCAGTGTGGCTCCTGCCTGGAGCTTGTTAGCAATCAAGAACCTTGGGCTACCCCAACGGGCAGGCAATCAGCCCACCTTTCAACAAGGTCCCAGGCACAGCTGAGGCATGGGGTTGGTTTGAGGAGCCCCCACCACTGGCCCTGTGAGAGGCAGGGAGTGAGAGGACCCACCAGGGGTCCTTCCACAGGTGGGCTTCAGAGAAACATACTGCCTACCAGTGACAGCCAGTAATGATAGTTGACTTAGCCTTCTTCCATGACCCTCCCCAAGACCAGGGGCTCTGAAGAAACTGACGCCGGGGTCTGCGGTGGGTGGGGTCGGTTTCTGGGGGCCTAGATTGATCCCAGTTGAGCTCTGCTCACTGAGCAGCTGAGAAAGCCACACCCCAAGGAGGGGCTTTTGCCGATCACAGGAATAAAGACATCCTGATTAGGTCAAATCTCCCCCCACCCCCCCAAATTGCAAGCTCTTGGGACAGGTGGCCTTGTCTGTCTTTGTCCCTCAGACTTGGATCTTAAACCCAACAAATGCCCCTAGGGCCCCCTAATGAAAGTCTCAGGAGCCCAGACCTGTGGAGGAAGACTCTCCCTCTACCTGCCTCTCATGACTGCAGCAGTGTGGCCGAAGCACTAAGAGGAAGCCTAAATTTGAATCTGCTGGCCCAGGGCCTGTGGGGCACCTTCCTGGGTTTGGTAAGGAGTAGGGCTCGGGACGCTGTGGGAGCTGAATTTGGAAGCACAGTTGTGGGTGGGAGAGCTGGGGAGAAACTCTCCACCAGGAGAGGAAGCCAGGGCTTCAGATGGAAATGGGAAGGAGAAATAAGGTCGCGGGTGAGAGGCAGGACAGGAGAGAGACGAAGCGAAAGTCACAGGGCCGGGTGTGGATGAGCATGGCTGGCTTTGGAAGAGGATGGGGGTTGGGGGAGTGAGGAGTACCATTGTTGGCCTGTCTCATGCTGATCTTGAGACTTTGAGTTTAAAGGATCAGAAAGGAAGGTCCGATGCTAGCCCTCCCTCTCTGCTGCCCCAGCCATGGAAGGGCAGCCCAGAGGGAGCAGAGGCCCCCTGGAGAAGCCCCTCCCTGCTGCCACCCATCCCTCTCTGTCCTCACTGGGCGCCGTGTTCATCCTCCTGAAGTCCGCTCTGGGCGCCGGCCTGCTCAACTTCCCCTGGGCCTTCTACAAGGCAGGAGGCATGCTGCCCACCTTCCTGGTGGCCCTGGTGAGTCACAGAGGTGTCAGGGCGTGGGGGAGGGGGGCAGGTGGGAGATGGCTCTGGCTCTCCCTGGTAGGATCCTTATCCTTGCTTCTGCAGAGCTGGCTGTCCTGTGTGTGCTAGCGTAGGATCTTATTCCTGAGCCTCATTACCTGGGAGGCATGTCCCACTTTAAGTGGGTTACATGCAAGAACTGTCTACCAATCTCCACGGGCTCTTAGGGATAGGATAAGAGCCATCATGCACGCCCTGAAGGATCACCAAGAAAAAGGCCACAAGCTGTAGGTGCACACGGTTGTACCTCCTGACTCAGGACCAGAGCAGTATTAGATGTGGAACTTCCAGGGGTGAGGTGGGACTGTGTTCCAAGGGGCTCGTCTTGGGACAGATGTCCTGAGGCAGCAGAGGCCCTTCTACGTTTAGCTCTTGAGGGAGGGGTGTATAGGATTCTGAGCTCTCAACAGTGGGCCCCCAAAGCATCCTGGGAAATTAGCAATTCCCTGTGGGCCACTCATGTACCCTGGCTGCCGAGAGTGTCTGGGCAAGGCAGACAGGAAAGAGAGCACAGGAGCCTGTTTGTGGGGTCTGGGATGAATTGTGGGTTCGGGGCAGTAGTCTAACTCAATGTATGTGTGAAAATTGTTCATAATAAATGATGGAGAGAGCCCTGGACGGCCCAATAAAGAGCCCCACCCACACAAACCACCAACCCCGCCCTTCTCACAGACAACTCACCCAGAGCCTTCAACCTGAGTGCACCAGACCCCAGCACCCATGAGAGGTAGGGAGGTGTGTAGGTGGGCCTGTCATCATTGCATAGGCCAAACAGCAGGGTTTCACACCACACAGTCTGGCCTGAGGTTCTGAGCCAGATGTTCTTGTTCTGCCCCCACATGCCTAGCCTTGCCTCTCAAGAGAACAGGAGAGCGTTTCAACTCCCTGGCTTTGTGAAATTTCTTCTGTCCCATGGGACAGAGCTGTCAGGTTCCCCAACTCAGAACAGCTGGTGGCGCCTCCCTCTGCTGAAGCTCTTGGGCAGAGCTCAGGCACAGCCCTTTGCAGAACCTTCATGGAGGGCACTCTTGGGCCACTGGCCTGAGTTACGCCTCTGATGTGCAGGCCCATGGTCCCCTCTGCAGGTATCTTTGGTCTTCCTGATCAGCGGCCTGGTCATCCTGGGCTACGCAGCATCTGTCAGTGGCCAGACCACCTACCAGGGTGTGGTCCGGGAGCTATGTGGCCCCGCCATGGGGAAGCTGTGTGAGATCTGCTTCCTGACCAACCTGCTCATGATCTCTGTGGCTTTCCTCAGAGTGATCGGGGACCAGCTGGAGAAGTGTGAGTTCCTTTCCTGGCATTGGGATAATCCGGGGTGCAAGACCTGAAATGACTGGGGGGGGGGGGAGGCAGCTGATGAACAGGACCAGTGGGTAATTGAAGGACTGACAAACAACCAAGGGGGCAGTAGAGGCATGGCCTCACCTGAGGACATAACATGGTTAGGGAGGGAGCAGGGATGAGGATGTGAGAGAGACAATGGCTGCAGATGGTATGGCTCATGGAGACAGCCCATTTCACAGAAGGAAAAACTAAGTCAAGTGCCAAAAGACTCTCCTGAGAGCTTCCCAGTAGCACCTTTGATTTGGGCGTGGCAAAGACACATGATCATAGCCCCTGGTCCTCTACTGAGCCTTCTCCTCTAAACTGGCAGTAGCTGCCCCGGTCCGTCTATCTACCTCCTGTTTACACCACGACAGGCGTGGGCTTAGGAACTTGCTGTGCCTTCCGCCCTGACTCACAGGTTGTCTGCACCATCCTTTCCATTTATTGGTTGTTCAGGTCCTCCAGCTCCTGTCTTAACTACGTCACCGGCGGCGAGACTATCCTCTTACACAATTAAGAGATTCAGAGAGGCTTGAGACTAACTTGTGATCCAGTTCTGGCCAGGCTTGGTGAATGTTCCATGTCGTTCTGTTTTGAAAAAGGGTTTCATGTAGCCCAGGCTGGACTAGAACTGAGCTCACTACATAGGATAACCTTAGCTCCTAATCCCCTGTTCCACCTCTTTTTATTTTTATTTTTTATTTTTTATTTTTTTTGGTTTTTCGAGACAGGGTTTCTCTGTGTAGCCCTGGCTGTCCTGGAACTCACTCTGTAGACCAGGCTGGCCTTGAACTCAGAAATCCGCCTGCCTCTGCCTCCTAAGTGCTGGGATTAAAGGCGTGCGCCACCACTGCCTGGCTAAAAGATATTTTTTTTAAAAAGAGGTGGAGCCAGGCGTGGTGGCACACACCTTTAATTCCAGCATTTAGGAGGCAGAGGCAGGTGGATTTCTGAGTTCAAGGCCAGCCTGGTCTACAGAGTGAGTTCCAGGACAGCCAGGGCTACACAGAGAAACCCTGTCTTGAAACACCCCCCCCCCCCCCGCCCCAGTTTTTTTTTAAATATGGAGTGTGTGGAGGTGTGTGTGTGGCAAGGGGAGGGGGCATGTGCATGTGAGCATAAGTGTTTACGGAGGCCAGAGGTGTTGCCCCCCCCCCCCCCTCCGCAGAGCTGGAGTTACAGGCAGATGGGAGCCACCTGATGAAGATGTTAGAAACCAAACTGGACCAAGCGAGGGCAGTGCACATCCCTTCCCAGAGCCATCTCCCCAGCCCCATGCCTATGCCCCGAGAGCTGTGATTACAGGCATGTGCCACCGTGCCTGGTTCATGCACTCCTGGGGATAGAATCCAAGGACTCCTGCTCCATTCACTAAGCCACGTCCCCAGCCCTTCTTTTCCCCCCTGAGTTTTTAAAAGCCCTGTTCAGTTTCCCTTGATCTAAGAGCCCGGTGTCCAACCTCCAGCTGTGACTTCCGCCCTTGCTACCGCACCCTTTAGTTTCAGACTCTGCTCCAAGGCTTTTGAAGCCCTGTGATTAGACACATCTTTTATTAATATGAAATATTCTGCTTTATCTCTACCATGAAGCCTCCCTCTCTATTAATAGACTCATCCGCATCAAGATCAGCATCCATGGACAGCCCTCCTATTCTTCTCTGAAGCCAGCTACAGCTTGGGGTTGTACACACCTCCTTGTAAACAGCATATGGCTGAGTCTTGTGGGGTTTTCTTTCTTTCTTTCTTTCTTTCTTTTTTTTTTTTTTTTTTTTTTTTTTTTTTTTTTTTACCATCTTGACAACCTCAGGCTTTTAATTGGAATCTTTAGGCTTAATTGGAATATAGCTGTTGCTAGGGTTAGGTGGTAGTTGACTGCGTTGTTGTGTCTTTCTCTCCTGCCTTTGCATGATGAGGCCCCTCCCTGGCTGTGGGGTTTTAGAACCTCTGACACTGTCCAATGCCCAAGGATGTCGGGGATGGGCTCTCTGAACCTTTCAGTGAGAAAAAGGTCACACACTGGCAGTGGAACCCATCCCATGCCTCAGATCCAGGCTGTGTTGAGAAGTCAGAGTCTCCAGGATGCAACACTGTGCCCAGAGTCCTGACTGAGAGAGGAGCCATCCCCGGGTCTCGGTGGACTGACCGAGCATGCACTACATCTCTTTCTGGTCCATCACTGGGGATGTATCGGTCCTTGACATCCCACACTCTTGGGAAGAAGATGCTAAAAGCAGTCTGATTGCACAGGAACAGTCACTATGTGAGTTAGGTACCCAAATGACCCCACTGGCTGAGGACTCACGGGCTCTCTAGTCAGTTCAGGTTTATGGAGGAGGAGGCGTGGTACTGATGTGAGGGCGGTGTTTCCTTGGCTGCAGGTAACTCAGGAGGAGGTGGGGGAGTGAAGGGTTGGCATCCCGCCCTATGTGGCATTCTAAAGCCCACTTAGCATCTCGGTGTACCCGTCCCAACCTGCCTCCTCTTGATGGCACAGGGATGAAAAGATCCTCACTCTGCAGGGTGACCTGGCTGTGGGACCCTTCCTCACCTCACCAGCTGGGGGAGCTGTTCTCCCAAGGCAGTTATTTCTATGTGAGGCTACCTTTGATGAACTCAGAAGAGGGTTTACTCACAGCAGTGCATCCCTCCCCAGCCTCGCCTCTGTGCAGTGGTCACCTTGCCTGTGACTCCCGGTCACTCCACCCTCAGGCTGCCTGCCACTCCCTTGCTTGCCTCCTCCATCTGCCTTCCCTCTTGGTTCACATTAGCCATCTTGCTGGCCCTCTGGTGCTTTTGCTGAGAGGCTGTTCCCTGCCCCTGAGTCAGGCATGCTCTGTCACTAATTTGTCGTGGCAGGTCTCAGTGTGGCTTTTCAGATGGGCAGCGTCCAGCTTAAAGAACTCATGGCTGCCATGAGCAAGGATGAGCTAGTAAGAGGACCCCTGAGGCCGGGCGGTGGTGGCGCACGCCTTTAATCCCAGCACTTGGGAGGCAGAGGCAGGTGGATTTCTGAGTTCGAGGCCAGCCTGGTCTACAAAGTGAGTTCCAGGACAGCCAGAGCTACACAGAGAAACCCTGTCTCAAAAAACCAAAAAAAAAAAAAAAAAAAAAAAAAAAAAGAGGACCCCTGAGGTGCGGCAGAAGCCCAAGGGAAAGGCTTTAGGGTCTTCAGCAGACACTAGCAGTGGGCTGCTGCTGTCCAGGGCTCTCCCAGACCAGCTCTCCCTAAGGTTCACTGTCCAGTTGACAATGTGGGCGAGATTTACGGTTCTCAGCCACCTGGCTTTGGAGTGGGCAGTGACGGAGCAAGCCCTACAGAGCTGCAGAGAGAACCGAGGGGCTCATTCTTCCCAGGGTACTTCTGAGCCAGACTGAAAGGGGTCTTGGTCAATTCTCAGCGCCACAAAGGCAGGGAAGGAAGCTCTGTGTGTGTTTGTTGAGTGACTTCATGGAATATGGGGTTCCTTCCTGCAAGGGGGCATGGGGTGGACGCCATCCCATTTCTGATCCCTTTACTCCAGGCTGACTTAGCCACCAGCCCATGTGTCTGTACCCTGCAGTTACTGTGGGGTCCAAGCCTAGCTCCTATTCCTGTCTTTAACAGTGTGTGACTCCCTCCTGCCTGACGCCCCACAGCCTTGGTATGCAGCCCAGAACTTCACCCTGCCCCTGATCTCCATGCTGGTCATCTTTCCCCTGTCAGCACTTCGGGAAATCGCCCTCCAGAAGTACACCAGGTATGGGGTACCTCGGCGGCTTCTGGGTAGGGCGGACTATGGGCAGTACTCTGTCAGAGATAAAGGTTTGCTTCCGTTTAAGAAAAAAAAATGAGAGTTTTACAGGTTCTGTGTACCCATAGTAGAAAATATATATAAGTCAAGAAATACCAATGGCAGGTTCTTTAAAACATAATTTTAGCACAGGGCCTGGTGGCGCATGCCTTTAATCTCAGCACTTAGGAGGCAGAGGCAGGTGGATCTCTGCATTCAAGGCCAGCCTGGTCTACAGAGCAAGTTCCAGGACAACCAGGGCTACACAGAGAAACCCTGTCTCAAACAAAACAAAACAAAACAAAACAAAACAAAACAAAACAAAACCCCCAAAAACCAAAGTAATTAATAACAATAATTTCCCTTTATTCTTCAACAGTCTCCTACATGTGTACAGTCATCCCCATGTCCTGCAGCGTGTGGCACAGAGACCTCAAGGCAGGTCTCAGGTCTCAGTGTGGCTTTTAGGATGGGCAGTGTCCAGCTTGGAGCACTCCTGGCTGCCATGGGCAAAATTGAGCTAGCAGGACGACCCAAGAGGGGGGCAGAAGTCTGGCGGAAGGGCCCCCTGAATGCTGGCATTAAAGGCACATTCTACCACACCCAGCTTAAACGCCTTTAATATATATATATATAATTATAATTATATGTTAACATATATTAATTAGTTTATAAGGTAGTTGTCAGGGCTGGAGAGATGGCTCAGCAGCTAAGAGCACTGATTGTTCTTCCAAAGGTCCTGAGTTCAATTCCCATGAACCACACAGTGGCCCACAACCATGTGTAATGGGATCTGATGCCCTCTCTGGTGGGTCTGAAGACAGCTACAGTGTGCTCATATAAATAAATCTAAAAACAAAAACAAAAAGAACAAGGTGGTCGTCTTCTGTAAGGATTTTTCACTGGTCCTTAGCTTTGGTGGGAGGCATTCCACACCCTTTCTTTACCCCCTCCTGTCTCTCCATCTGTGTTTTAACCTTTAACCTCAGGATCACCCCCTACATTTTAATATCCGTGTGCTTGCTTGCCCACTGCCTTCTCCATCAAGGCTTCTGGAACTCAGATAAGAAGGAAGGAACAGTAGAGCTTGCCAGCCTGCCTGGGTCTAGGTCGGCTCCCTTACTGTGTCTTACAGACCCATCCGTTTTCCTGCGTGTTCTAGCAGCTGAATTAAATGCCATTGGAACAGCACATGTTGTCATTGACTGAGGCAGGCTTCCCACACAGCCATCCTCTCAGGTTATACAGTCAGATGGGCATGGATCTTAGTACATTTTTAACCTTGAAGCTCCCAGGAGCCTTGCTGAAAAGCCAAGACTTAATGACAACAAACTTGGTCCCAGTTCACTGAAGCTCACTGCCTTTCCCTTGTGTGTGAATAACAATGGACTTTGTAACTCTGAGAGCAGAAGCCTCACAGCCCAGTCCCTCCACACCTACAGCCCACAAGACTCCTGTGGCCCTCAGGGCACTACCAGGCTCTTCTTCCCCTCCCCTGGGGTCAAGCCTGGGGATGTCCTGACTTGTATGTCAAACCTCAGCAGCTGACTGGTACTGGATGGCTTGAAAAGAGATATCCCAGTTGCCCTCCCCAAGGATGCTGGACCACTCTGGACCAGAGCAGCAACTGCCCAGCCACCTCCTGGTGCTCTCCGTATGGAGAGGGAATGGTGGCTCAGGAACAGAGCATCCTGACTCCATGCTAGCCAGGGCAGAGCTGGGATGCCCGTGTGGGCACTGGCTGTGTATCTCTGGTGCGGGGTCTCTGATTCTGCCCGATGTGTGCCAGCATCCTAGGTACTCTGGCTGCCTGCTACCTTGCTCTGGTCATCACGGTGCAGTACTACCTGTGGCCCCAGGGCCTCATACGCCAGCCCCGTCCTTTGCTGAGGTGAGTCTAGGGAAAACAGTTTTTTCTGCTTCTCGGCTGGGAATAAGATTCTGGAAATGGGATCCTCTGGGGTTTGCTGAGGATAAAGCCAAGGCAGTTTCTCCTTCAGGGGGAAAAAGAAAGGCACCAAAGACCACAGCAGCCTGGGGCCCCTGGCCACTCTCTATGTGGAAGCTGACAGGTACCCAGGCTTAAGGCTGTTAAGCAGCCTTGACTAGGGCTGAAAGTGAGATAGGGTGTCATGTGGGGGCTCAGAGCTGCTCTGAAGACTGTTGGTTTTGCCATGGTAAACTGGGGCACCCTTGGTGTTCTGGGTACAGCAGGATGGAGCATGCCTTATCCCTGAAAAGGATTGCCAAGTGGACTGTGGGAGTCAGGTGCAGGAATAGGGGCCAGCCCAGACCTGATGCCTCAGGCTGGGGAGCATCCTCTGCAGGTGATAGGATGTGGTCAGATGCTGGGTGTGTAGACAGCTGCTTCTTGGGTCAGGGACAGCTCAGCGCATGTAACTATATAGTCACCACTCTTGGAATTTTCACTCATGATTGAACCAGGGTCCATCCTGTATCTGAGCCCATGGTGATATGGTTGTCCTGGCCAGGGTCTACTATATGCAGGGACTCTGGAGTCAGGGGATGCCTGTCCATCCAGATGGTGAAGCCTGAGAGCCAGGAAAAGGTAGAGGCATAGCCAGAAAAGGCTTGGAGACATTTTCAGTGGCTGGTCAGCCATGTGTGGTTGCAGTTTCAGGGGGGAGCCAAGAGAGGGAGGCAAAGTTGTGATGATGTATGGAGATCATTGGAGACTGGGTGCTGGTATCTGTGCTGTTGCTCTGTGGAGCTGTGATGCTGAGGGGGGAGGAGTTGGAAGAACCTGGGTGGGGTAGGGTATTAAGACAGGTGGGTTTCCTCAAGTCCCTACAAACCAAGGAGCCCGACCAGTTAGTGTTTCCTTCATCCCTGAAGCATATTCATCTCCCATCACAATGCTGGGATCAGAGATCCGGTTCATAGGCTCAGTCAGACCATGGTATGAGTGGGTCCATTGCTTCTGGAGTCTCAGGGAGAGCCTCTTGTTTTTCCTGCCTTCAGCAGGTTCCCATAGACCTGGGGCTGTGGCCCTTTCTCCCCAGAAGGCAGCCATGTGATGGCTCTCCTGTCACAGCTGGGCTGGGGCTCTGGTTGCACACTGTGGTTTCGTGTGACACACTGGGGTCACCTCCATGATCCAAGGTGCCGCTCATCCTAAACTCCAACCTTATCTGCAAAGTCCCTTTTGCCCCAGGGAGTGTGTTTGCAGAGTCCTGGATACTATCTGGACAGGGATATTTTGGGGGGCTGTTAACTCTTCCACAGCCAAAAATGCTGCTGTCCGTGCTGCTCTTGCTGTGTATTCCTGTGGGTGTCCGAGACTGGAGTGAAGAGCTGTTTAGCAAATAGGGCCCACCAGACAGGAACCAGAGGAGGGAAGATGTTCTCTGGGTACAGGACCCACCAGCCTTGCATTTGGGGAGATGTGCTGGCCAGGGGCTGCATGTGCCCTAGGAATCCACAATCATGGGAATAGACAGCCTCTAGTGGGTAGTTGGGGATCCGTTTTGCCGCTGCCTTGCCCAAACCCCACATACACAGGCAGTGTCTCGTCACCAAGTATCCACAAAGATGCATTTAGAAAGTGCCGCACTGAACCAGCTTCCTTCCGGCCCTGGGGCATGCTCACAGAGTCAGCCATTTAAGACAGGCTACAGCTACGCTGTGTTGTGTTTCCCTCATTTCGTTTCTAACAGACACTCTGAAGTAGAAGGTTGTTTCTAGCTCCTTAATGAACATCTGTCCCTGTCTGTTCACAGCCCATCTCCCTGGACCTCTGTGCTTAGCGTGTTCCCTACCATCTGCTTTGGATTCCAGGTACGTCCGGAAGGTGACATTTTCAGGCTTCTGAGCTCTCGGGAGAGCACCGCTTACACACAGACCCTGGGGAATTGAGTGGGGGTGAGGGGGAGAAGTCTGAATGCTTGCGCTGGTCTCAGTGCTCAGCCTTGTCTACGGGGCATCTGGGACATCTGGGCCACTTAGAGGGGATGTGAGCTGTCCTTGAGTTTCTCCCCCACACCCCAGTATCAGCAGTATCACGTTGGTTGGATGTGGAATCCGAGAAGGGTCAGGATCTGGAACATGCCTCTCTCTGAAGAGAGATCACAGAACTGCCACCAGACCTGGGGACAGAGCCACCCACATATGCTTGCAGAAGAAAGAGAAAAAAGAGCCTACCCTGAGGCTTGACTGCCTTGAGAGTATGGGAAGAAGACAGGAGGCCAAGTGACAGGACAGGGGACCAGACAGGCAGAATTGCTAGTAGACTATTAACTGGAGCAAAGCCACCATTCTGTGTAGAACCCATTAGGTCTCTCCTGCTCTTAGGAATTGTGAGCTGATTTTGTCTATGTCCACGGGGGCAGTGGGAGCAGAAATAGGGAGCAGGGCTTGGGGGTGGGAGGAAGGGGGACTTGGAAGCCCTGTGAGTAGTATGTAGAATGAATGACCAGCTATCAGGAGGCAGATCAACTTTACTCAGTGTGATTCAAGGTTTATAAAGTTCTGGGGGATTGAGACTAGGGACATCCAGGATGGGCAAAGATCATTGGCTGAGGGCTCAGGGTAGGTGGAATGTCTCATAGCATGGGGAAGCATTTCAGGAATCTCTTGTGTGGGCTGAACAGGTTTTATCCGGAGAAAGGAAATTGGTTCTGTAATCTAACTGAGGCTCCGTGATATTCCCCAGGTAGAGGCGTATGTGAGGGCTGAGAGTTCCCCAGACCAGGTCAGAGAAGAAGTCCTTCTAAAAAAGGGACTCTCTCATATTGCACGGAGCCTAGAGGCTATCCGATCATGGTGGACTTCCACCTTAATTAGCAGAGTTTTCCCACAGAACCCAGCAGAGGGTGAGTGAGGGACAGTACACAGGGATCTGGTTGGGTCGCCTCCAGACCTTTGTGCCTCCTGCCCTTCCCCTCCCGTTTTGTCCTCCAGCGTTCAGTTGCTTTCAGAACTGTTTTTGATAAGCCCCTGCACCGTGGCCATTTCTCAGCCTGTAACAGACTCAGCCACTTCTGCAGCTCGGTGACCAGTTCTCGAGAAGCTCTCACGCCTGATATTTTGAACGCTGCACGGGGCTGACTTTTCTCTGGGCTGTTGCCTGGGTGTGGTCTACATGGAGTGGTCGTCGGCCTGCGGAAGCCCCCTTCCGAATGCTCACAGACCTCACCTTGACCTCAGCTCCCTCCTCCTGTTCTCCTAGCAACCAAGCTGAGGTTTCCAGGGCTGCTGTGCTTGGGGAGCAGGAAGGACAGTGTGGGGGTGGGGTCGGGGTGGGGCTCAGGCCATTGGTGGATGAAAGATCCAGGGTTCTGAGGAGATGCAGGAAGATGAAGGCAGCTTGGGCTGGGAGGAAATAAAGGCGGCAGCGCTCGCTCGTGGCTGTCAGAACTCCTGACAGGATTCAAGCGCACCCTTCCTCTGAACTCTTTTAGAAACAGCGCACCCTGCATCCCAGCCTGAACTGGATCCACCAAAGGCCTGGAAAACAGAGGGCTGGAGACTCTGTCTCCGGTCATCCTGGCTTCCTGGCACCCCCTGGTTTTGTTTTAAACAGACTTACTGGGTGTCGTTCACCTCATACAGCGGCCCTTCTAAAGTGTGGCTGAGGAACGTGAATAGTGCCGCCCACCTCCTCCTCCTCCTGCTCCTCCTCCTCCTGCTACTCCTGCTGCTCCTCCTCCTCATGCTACTTCTCCTCCTCCTCTCTTTCTTCCTTTTCTTCCTCTTCTTTCCCCTCTTCTCCTTCCTCCTCCTCTGCCTCTTCTTCCTTCTCTTCCTCCTCATCTTTCTTCCTCCTCTCCTCATCTTTCCTCCTTCTCCTCCCCCTCCTCCTCCTACCCCCACCCCCACCCCAGCTTGGGTCCTCTGTCTGAGCATCTTCCTGCCATGGTGGCCTGTGGCCCTCCCTGTGCAGTGCTTCCCTCTTGTCATCTGGGACTTGGACGTCACTGCACACTTCATTTCTTTTGGTTTTGTTTTTTTCCGTTTCTTTGGTTGGTTTTAGTTTTCCAACACAGTGTTTCCCTGTGTTGCCCTGGCTGTCCTGGAACTCATGCTCTGTAGATGAGGCTGGCCTCACACTCAGAGATCCTCCTGACTCTGCCTCCCAAGCGCTGCGTTTAAAGGTGTGTGACACCCTTTTAGAAACCAAGTGACATTCAATTGTGTGGACTGAGGCTGTCGCACTGTTTGGTTCATGTGTCCCCTCTCCTGTGCATTGACTAAGGTCTGGGGAGTGTGACTGTACTTGCTGTCCCCAGATGTGTCTGCACTCCGAACAGGTCCATGCTGTGTTGGGGGGTTTGGCTGCATTGCTGCCTATGGAGCTGAGGCACTGGGTCCCTAAAGCAGAACCTATGACAGGGCCAAGATACAGGGTCCCTGCAGGAGCGACAGGGGTGTTAAATGGCCCTGCAGGGTCCATTGGCTGTGCGGCTGGACCCTGGAGGAGAGGTTACCCTGAGGCCCACCACTATCAGCCAAGGATGTGGCATAGTCGCCACTGCTTGGCTGAGCTTGCTCAGTGCCCAGGGGCTCAAAGATGCCCAGGGCAGACGGTGAGGGTTTGTGGGTCAGGGTTAGTGTGCTGTACCTTGGGTTGGGCCAGGAGGAAGAAGGCTTATGTTCAGCCACCCTGTGCATGTGCTCCTGGGAGCACTGTGGCCCTTCCCCTCACACCAAGTAGGAACCAAACATGGCCTATGGAAGGGCTGGTGGAGCTGGTGACTTTTTTTTTTTTTTTTTGAGACAGGGTTTCGCTGTGTAGCCCTGGCTGTCCTGGAGCTCACTTTGTAGACCAGGCTGGCCTCAAACTCAGAAATCCTCCTCCCTCTGCCTTCCAAGTGCTGGGATTAAAGGCGTGCACCATCACACCCGGCCTGGGAGCTGGTGACTCTCGTTTGCTGGCCTTTGACCTCCGGTGGAGTCAAGAGACTTGGTGTGTTCCCCAGGCATGGTTCTGAGATGGGGGTGGTGACTTTACAGCTGATAAAGGCTAAAAAGACAGAGCCAGGGGCGCTCATGGTGAGGGCTGGGGCCATGTGGGAGGAAAGAACTCTGGGATGAGGGCAAGGGTGTGACTACGGTAGATAACAGGAATGTATCCTGACCTACATTTCTACCCCGTAGGCTCCTTAGGGTCCCTTGCCTGATTGTGAGATAGCAGGGCCAGGGCTGGGCCAGATAAGGAGAGCCAAATTGCAATGGCTGTGACTACATCATCATGATATAGCATATAACGTTGATATTATCTTACTTGCTTGTGTATTACTGTGTGTGCGTGCTTATCTGTGATGATGAAGGTTTAGAGATCAAAGGACAACTTGTGGGTTCTGGGAATCAACTCAGGGCAACAGACTTGGCGGAAGGCTCCTTCCTGTCTGAGCCACCTTGGTGACTCAGAACTTGTTTCTGTTTGGTGTGTAAATCGCAAGTGTGGGGTATTCCCACACAACCTCCATAGAGGGCTCTCACCATTGTCTCCATCCTAACACCCACTCCTCCCACTGCTGATCTGGCCTCTGTTATTTATTACAGATTCGGGGTCCCAGCAGCTTGATGGTGCCCAGAGAGATCTGATAGCATCTGGGTCTATTTTTTTTAAGATTTATTTATTTATTTTTACGTATATGAGTATACTGTAGCTGTATAGATGCTTGTGAGCCATGCGAACTCAGGACCTCTGCTCACTCTGGCCCCAGATTTATTTATTGTTATATGTAAGTACACTGTAGCTGTCTTCAGACACACCAGAAGAGGGCGTCAGATCTCATTACAGATGGCTGTGAGCCACCATGTGGTTGCTGGGATCTGTACTCAGGACCTTCGGAAGAGCAGTCAGTGACCTTAACCACTGAGCCATCTCTCCAGCCCCTATTTTTGGGTTTTTTTTTTTGTTTTTTTTTTGTTTTTTTTTTTTTGGTTTTTCGAGACAGGGTTTCTCTGTGTAGCCCTGGCTGTCCTGGAACTCACTTTGTAGACCAGGCTGGCCTCGAACTCAGAAATCCACCTGCCTCTGCCTCCCGAGTGCTGGGATTAAAGGCGTGTGCCACCAGGCCCGGCTTATTTTTGGGTTTTTAACATACATGGGAATCCAGCGGTCTAGGCAGAGATTGCTGCTTAATACCCTCCAACACACAGGACAGCCCTCATTGCAGGAGCGATCCCCTCTCCAAGCACCAATAACGCCACTGATGCTAGGACCCCCCACCCCCGACCCTGATGTCGATATTTGTCTTGTGATGTGAACCTCAGGCCTCTCCCTTGCTTGACATCTTTCCTTCAGCCTTGTGTTGTTTTGTGAAATTCTGCGCTGAAATGGGGTGTGGGGGGTGGGGGTGGAATCAAGGTTGTCCTTTTGAGAGCTGTCTAATACTCCACTTGTTGAGTGTCCTGACACTTGCCTATGCTGTTTGTGGACACTCAGGCACTTCCCGACTTGGGGTGTAGCACCTCCCTGGTCATCCCTGGAGGGTCTGAGCTGTAGGTTCTGTCTTCCAGTGTCATGAGGCCGCCGTCTCCATCTACTGCAGCATGTGGAACCAGAACCTCTCCCACTGGACCCTGGTTTCTGTGCTGTCCTTGCTGGCCTGCTGCCTTGTCTACACGCTGACAGGTAGGGCCTGGGGTGGGCGGTGCCCCAGAGGGGAGGGAGTGGCCATGGAAATAAATGGGGCAAAGGGCTTAGAGAGCCCATCCCGGCTGGGCACAATGCTTTGGGCTGTCAACAGCTTTGCTCATATAGTCCTTGGTCTCCTGTAGGAAAAGGTTACAGATGGGGAAACTGAGGACCAGGGAGCCTCCATGGCTTTTCCGAGGTCTCCACAGTTAGATATGCAGAACTGAGACCCGAGACATGCTGAGTGTCCCTAAGCCTCTGTTCTCATGCGGGGCGCCTCCCGTCCTGTTCTGAGGTGTGGCTGTATTTGGGAAGTGGCTTGCACAGATGCACGGACTCTGAGTGCTCACAAACTTCGTGGAGTTGACGGAGGTCCTCAGAGGTAATAAAAGCATGGCCCAGAGAGGGACCACGAGAGTTCCAAGGTCAACAGCGTGTGTGAATTCAGACTCGGGTCTCAGTATGGCTGACTTTTAGTGTCTGATGACCTTCCCTGCTTTCATCTATGGGGGCCTCTGACTTGGAAGGCTCTGGGCTGCCTGAAGCGGCTATGCAGTCTTAGACTCCTACCGTCACCTGAGTGACGTGACAGGGACCTCTTCCCTGGCCAGCAAGGGGATCTGTCATCTGCCACCCCAGGCTCTGAAGGCTGTGGCTACATCATCTCCTTCAGATGTCCCTAGTGTCAGAGTTGGTAGGATCACAGGATTTCCTAGATAGGCCCCCAAGAGACACCTACGTGCTTAGGCCAGAGGTAACGTCCCAGGACAGGGCAAGGGACCTGGGTGACACGTAGTACTGTGGTGCTGTGGGAAGGAGCTAGCCCTCTGCTCCTGCCAGCTGTGTGCCTGTGGAGAATCAGGGGTAGCCTAGGCTTTAGTTTTCCCGTCTGGAAGGTGAATGTGCTGCCAGCTGCTTTGTCCGCTGCTATTGCCTGGAGCCAGGCGACGCGGGGACCACACTCTATTTCACAGGGCTCTGGGTGCGTCTCGTCAGTGATCCTCGTCTTAGCCCTGGCCCAGCCATCAGCAGCCAACTAGTCTGTGGGAGTATTTAGGATGCAGAATAAGGAACCCTTCCAGAACCTTCCAACGATACCAAAGGATAGCCTTAGGGTATTGTGGTGTGTGTGTATGTGTGTGTGAGTGTGTGTGTGTGTGAGAGAGAGAGAGAGAGAGAGAGTGAGCGAGAAAGAGAGAGAGAGAGAGAGAGAGAGAGAGAGAGAGAGAGAGAGAGAGAGAGAGAGAGAAACTTCTCACTGCAGATGCCTGCCCTGTCTTTCCCACCTGCAGGGGTTTATGGCTTCCTGACCTTCGGGCCTGAAGTTTCTGCTGATATCTTAATGTCCTACCCAGGCAATGACACAGCCATCATCGTAGCACGCGTTCTCTTTGCGGTCTCCATTGTGACTGTCTACCCCATTGTGCTATTCCTGGGGAGGTGAGTCTGTCTGTCCAGCCTGGTGCACGATAGGTTGTGTTTTCTGTGTGTGTGTGTGGGGGGGGGGGTGTGAGTGTGCACCGTGGGGCTGAGATCACCTTCAATGGACAGAGCGAAGGACACAGGCACAGCAGGCTTAGGTGTTGCCCAGCGATTAAGCATCAGAACTGGACCAGGAACCTTGGCTTCTCTACCCTCATCTACAGACCCTGGGGACTACACAGCTGGGTATGGCACAGACCCTGTGGTGTGCAGTGCTCATGGAAGGCAAGAGAGCAGCAGCCATAGGCACTGGCTGAGCACTGGTATCCTTGTATCTACAGGTCTGTGATGCAGGACTTTTGGAAAAAGAGCTACTGGGCCACACGGGGGCCTCCAGTGCTGGCTGACCCCTCAGGGCCTTGGGTTCGGCTGCCTCTGACCTTCCTGTGGGTGGTGGTGACGCTCGCCATGGCTCTGTTCCTGCCGGACCTCAGCGAGATCATTAGCATCATTGGTGGCGTCAGTTCCTTCTTCATCTTCATCTTCCCAGGTGAACGGAGGCTGCCTCTGGCCTCCAGCACAAGGCCGTGGGTTGCAGCAGTGGGTCTCGATTAACATTCTGATTCATGACAGAAAGATTACAATTGTAAGGTAGTAACAAAAATAATCTTACGGTTGGGGGAGTGTTGCCACAACAGGAAGTAGCTTAAAGGCTCTCAGCATCAGGAAGGTTGAGGACCACTGCTCTTCAGGATCTGGAGGTGGGACCCTTGTGGGATGAGGGCCTGGGTTACTGAGCCAAGCATGGGCCAGGCCTTTCCTGGCTAAGTCAATCCGCAGCAGTAGATGGGTGTACTGTATCATCCCATCCCGCGAATGGGAAGACAGAGAGGCCAGGCACCGGGGCACACCCAGCCTATGGCAGAGTGGACAGGCTACTTGGTCTGTAGCCGACGCTACAGTATTTTTAAATACTGTCTGTGTGAAACTCATAAGGCCCACCATACAAAAGGACATTCCAGGAGAGAGTCCTTGGAGTCTCAGCCTTCACATGAGGTAGCATGATCTGCAGTGAGGCTTTCTGAGGAAGCCTTCCCAGTGCCCGTGAGCCGAGGTGCTAAGTTCCAGAGGATACAGCCCGTGTGTTTCCAGGTGGGAAACCCAGCAGGGATAAGCCTGAGAAGTGCTTCAGAGCAGCTTTCAGGCTTCAGCATGCAATACGGCCCCAGGCACACAGTAGGTGTGCAGCACATAGTAGGACTTCCATGTGTAGATGATGCCATTCTGCTATGGGAAGATCTGGACTGGGCAGATATTGAACTTGGGGGATCATGGTCAGATGTCCAACCCAGGTTGTCTCTGGAACAGTAATAACACCATCGGGTGTGGCTCTTCTGTCTGCAAGTGGATGCCAGGTAGGAGACTGTCACTGTTCACCCTGGTTTGGGGTACAGTTTGATGGTTTCATGGTGCCTGCCTCTTTCAACTCCCTGGTCTGAGGCTACTACCTCTTTTGATTCTGGCTCAGGTCCCAAGGGAGCCTTTCAAAGCTCAAGCTCTTGCCTGTACCCACATGAACTGCCTGGGGGCAGGGGAGGAGGTCAGTGTGAAAGCAGCTCTGTGGGGCAGGCAGAACCGGCAGGCTTTGACGCTGAACAGAACTAATGCAGTGCTGGAGGTGGGACCCAAGACTGCATGCATACTAGGCCGGCACTCTATGGCTAATGCACAGTCCCACATATACTATACTCTGTGTGTGTGTGTGCATGTATGTATGTGTAACTGTGTATGTGTTTATATGTTTTTATATGTATATATGTGTGTATGTCTATGTGTTATGTGTGTACGTGTGTTTGCATGTATGTGTGTATGCATATGTATGTGTGTATGTGTATATGTGTGTGTGATTTTGTATGTGTGTATGTTATATGTATGTATATTTAAGTGTGTATGTATATATGTGAATGTGTGTATGTGTGTATGCATATGTATATATGTATGTGCGTATGATGTGTGTATGTGTATATGTGTGTGTGTATATATATATGCATATGTATGTGTGTATGTATGTATGTGTGTGTATGTGTGTATCTGTGTATGTATGTATATATGTGTGATTGTGTATGTGTGTATGTATATATGTATATGTGTATATATGCATGTATATGTATGTGTGCATGTGTGTATATGTGTATGCATTCATGTATGCATGCATGCATGCATGTATGTGTGTATATGCATATATGCATGCATGTATGTATGTGTGTGTGGGGGAAGGGCTGGAGGCAGCAGAAAATCTGAGGTATTGTACCTCAGGCATCCAGACAGGGTCTCTCATTGGCATGGAACTCATCCTGGAGACTAGACTGCCATCAATCTGCCTGTGCCACACTTCTGCCCCCACCTCCTTTGCACATAATGTATGCATGAATGCACATGCGTGTGTGTGTGTGTGTGTGTGTGTGTGTGTGTGTAGGCAGAGGCCCCAGATTGACATCAGCTGTCTTCATCAATTGCTTTCTACCCTACGCACTTGCTGAGCCTGAAGCTTGTCATTTCAGCTCTTCCCGCTAGCCCTAGCCACCATGCCAGCCTTGTGCCTGGCTTGCAGGCAGGCCACCTTAGTGACAGAGTTTGAATTCTAGGGAGCTGAGCTACAGTCCTCATGCCTGTGTGGCAAATGAGGTACCCCCACCTCTAATTACCAAATGAGCTATCTCCCCACCTCTAAACATACTAAAAACAAAGGGGGAGGGGGAGGAGGAAGAAGAAGAGGAAGAAGAGAAAGAAGTGGAAGAAGTGGAAGAGGAGAGGGGGAAGGGAGGAAGTGAGCAATAGCAGCCCTTGCCTGTCATCCCAGCAGATAGGCTGAGATGGGTTTGGAGAATCCCAGGCTAGTCTGGACTATGTAGCAAGACCCTATCTGAAAGAAAGGAAAAGAGGAACCAGGGCTACAGCTCTACAGATGCATCCCAGGCCTGGGTACCAACCAAGTTCCTGCCCCTGGAAGGCAGGGGCCTGAGGGGCAATGCTGTTCAGCCAAGTCATTTCAGGGGTGTTTAGCTGGAGCCCCTCACTGCCCTCACTAGCTCCAAGCTGGCTCCCTAACCACGGGGCCATACCATCTTTCCAAAGTACCAGCCTTCCATTGGGGACCTGAGGACTGTGGGGCACTGACCGCTCTCTGCACCCCCAGCTCAGTAAGGGAGAGCCAAGGTGATCTCATGCCTCCTTTGCAGGTTTGTGTCTCATCTGTGCTGTGGACACGGAACCCATGGGACCAAGAGTCAAGTGAGTGTGTCCACAAGATGAGGGTAGCACCTCAGGTGTATGGAGGGGCTGGGAGCTTGAATGATTTGTTCTCTGGGGCCTGGGGAACTGTAGGGGGTGAGTGTGGCCTGCATGAGAACAGCACAGATCTGCAGCCAGCCTTCACCACTGTGCCTGGGGGCATTTAGTAGTACAAATGTATCCTGGGGGGCTCTGCAGGCGAGCCTGAGATCAGCCAATGCCAGGGCTGTGTTGTGGCCCCCTCAAACCCCTCCCACTCAACCCCTTAGGAAGACACTTGTCCATGAACCCAGGCCCCAGTATCCTGCACTTGATCATACCTGTAGACCCTAAGACCCTGCTGGATAAGGCCCTGGTCCTATATAAGCATGCAATGTGCGGTACCACTCAGCCCATTTCAGATGCCCCTGGCTTGCATAGCCATGGATGTACCTGTTCCAGGCCTGTGCTCACACTCCGTTCTTTAGTCCGGGTGAGCCCAAGGTCTGTTTTTCCAGGGGACCGGGTATGGATTGGACCCTTCTTGTCCTGACAGGACTTGCTCTGGACCTCTCTATGCTAACGACTTGTCACTACTAGCTGCTCCTGGAGCAGACTATGGAGTCTTGTCATGTCCCAAGTTCACCACAGATCATTCCTGGACTTTCAAGATGGTGTTGTGAAACTGTCCTCTGCCCTCCCTCCCACCTGTGGGCAAGTGGCTTTGTGTCCTGTGGGCTTCTGAGGGTGCTAATGCTGTTCAGTCAGAGATGTGCATCTCTGGTGACAGTTCCTCCTGGCCCCAGTTAATGCTACAGTGATGTCTCTGGAGGCCCTGCTACTTGCTGGTCCATTGATCACCAATTAAGAAAATGCCCTACAGGCTTGCCTCCAGCCTTATGGATCTTTTTTCTGAAAAGATTTATTTATTTATTTATTTATTTATTTATTTATTTATTTATTTAATGCATATGAGTACATATGTGGTTGCTGGGATTTGAACTCAGGACCTTCGGAAGAGAAGCCAGTGTTCTTAACCGCTGAACCATTGCTCCAGCCCAGCCTTATGGATCTTAGGGAGACATTTTCTCAGTTGAGGTTCTTTCTCTAAGTGACTGTCGGTCTAGTTTGCCCCAGATGTCTCTGGTCCTATACCCTAGCGGACTGCTTTCCTGATTGTGTGTGGCTCGGGGTTTGGGACATCTCCCTCACTTATGAGCGGTTCCAGGACATGCTGTAGGGAAGAGGGCTTAAAGCTGTTCCTCCCCGGCCCCATTTCTTTTCTCTTATAAAGTATCCAGGAAGGCTGAGGCATTGCAGGGAGGGACGTTATTCCTCTTGTTGTCCCTCTGACAAAAGAGAAAGGGGATGTCCTGCTCAGAGTGACAGTGATGTCACCATGATGAATCGTGACCAAAAGCAATGTGGAGAGAAAAGTGAAACTTCCATCCCATCCCTGAAACAAGTCAGGACAGGACCTCAGATAAGGCAGGAGCTGATGCAGAGGCCATGCAGGGGCACTGCTTACTGCCTTGCTCAGCTTACTTTCTTATAGAACCCAGGGTCACCAGCCTAGGGATGGAGCCACCCAAAGTGGACCGGACCAGAACCTCTCCCATCAACTAGCAATTAAGAAAATGTCCAACATGTTTGCCTGCAGCCTGGTCTTATGGAGGCATTTTCTCAATTGAGAAAATTGTGGTGGCCTCCTCACAGATGATTTTAGCTTGTATCAAGTTGACATAAAGCTCTCCCCAGCACAGGGAATTCTCTCTCTCTCTCAGTGACAAGCCTGGCCCGCAAGCACTACCTAGCAGTGGATACTGCTAGCTACACAACCCAGGTGCGTTGCTTTGTAGGTGCTGCCTGGAGGCCTGGGGCATCCTCTCCGTGCTGGTGGGCACTTTCATCTTTGGGCAGAGCACAGCGGTGGCCGTGGTGGAGCTGCTCTGAGAGGCCTCTGGGCTGACACAATCACTCCTGCATCTGGCCTGAAAACCCCTATAAGGTTCTTGCTGTCACAAGGGTGCTGCCCTGTCTATTGAGCACTGCTTCTCCTATGGCTCACGGGACCCTGGTGAGGAAGGACGGCTGTGACAAGTTCTTGCCACGTGGTGATTCGGGACAATAGAAGCCCATGCTACCGAAAGCTGGAGTGTGGGCTAGCGAGTCACGGTGCTCCAGAAGGTTCTGGAACGTTCTTCCCACTGTCCTCCTCTGGTGGTTGCAGGAATTCCGTAGTGTCCCTGGCTTATAGATATATCACTGTAGTCACAGGGTGGACACACCTATCCTGTATGTCCTTTCCCAAGCAGGATGCCAGTCTGGGCCCATCTCAAGTTAGCACTTGTCTGCACCGGCTATGTGTAAAGATGTGTGACTTAGTTACTGTTCTGTTGCTGCTCAGAGGAGTTCCTTGGGAGGTTAGAGTTCATGAGCATCATGGCAAGGAGCATGGTGGCAGGCAGGCATGATGCTGGGGCAGTAACTGAGCCTTTACACTCTCACGGGCAAGCCCAAGACAGAGAGCACACACTGGGAATGGTGAGGCCCCACTCCCAGTGACACGCCTCCTTCAACAAGACCACACCTCCTAATCCTTCCCAAACAGTTGAGACCAACCATTCATACCTGTGAACCTGTGGGAGCCATTTTCATTCAAACCACTGGATTCCACTCCCTGGCTCCCATGGAGTGCAAAGTGCAAAGTGTATTCAGTCCAGCTTCAAAAGGCTCCATTGTTGGGATCTGACTTAAGGTTACAATAAAATGCATGCGAGAGCTAAGTGTCAGAGCAGCCAATGTGGCTGTTTCTCAGGAAGTAAATTTGGAATGCCCACAAGTGCAGGAGGAACACGGGAACCCTTGTGACCTTCCTCAGTTTCTAGAAAACAGTCAACAGGATTCTCATACCTCAGACATTTTTTTTCTGAAGACAAATAATATCGTCATGCTTCATATAAACCTGAACGTGCCAGGCTGTGAGGCAGGCATCTCTGCAACTGCCAACTCCTAACTCTGTTATCAAAGGAGCTGTAATAATAAAATGAGCCTCGTTGTGCAAATCGTGCTGGGCTGCCTTGAGTCCCCTGGGTTCCTTGCGTCTGTCTGTCTGTCCAGACAACCTCTCCCACCCATATTCTTTCAGAGGCTCAACAGTTTAAAATTCAAAGTTTCTTCGGAGGCTCAAGACAAAAAAATATATATATATATTTTTTCCCGAGACACGAGACAGGGTTTCTCTGTATAGCCCTGGCTGTCCTGGAACTCACTCTGTAGACCAGGCTGGCCTCAAACTCAGAAATCCACCTGCCTCTGCCTCCCGAGTGCCGGGAATAAAGGCGTGCACCAACACTGCCCGGCTACACGTTCCAAAAGGGAGGGAAAGGGAACAAAGGAAAACACTGGACTAAAGCAAGACCTAAACCCATCAGTGCAAGTTTCAAATCCCATAACTCCACCAGCATGTAGGGTCTCCAATACAAGCTCTCTCTGATAGACACCCATGCCCCTGGAACTGCCAGCATCGTGGGGTCTCAACACAATCCAGGCTTCATCTTCACAGCTTCATGCAACAGCCTCTCGGGGCTTCCATGCAGAATCTCCAGTGCTGCCACACCCTTTGTCTCAGCATCCTTTTCCCCCAACCCATTTATCTGCTCCTGTATCCTTCATGGTGCTTCTAAAGCCAGAACCACAGAGATGCTGCTGCCAAGTTCTGCTGCCCTGCCGGCTTGGGCTGGTGGAACCTGGCCTCCCTCTGTGAATCCAATTTGCATAAGCTTTGATTTGTCCTTGCTCTGAGAAACAGAAGACCCCTTGGACCTTTTCCTTTCTTGAACTGCAGGGCTATCTGGGTGGGGCCCCCCTCCACCCTAAGGATATACACCATCTCTTCTTTTTTGGCACAAATCACAGCTCTGATGTGGGATTTCCTGGTGTTCTTTTCTCCACAGACTTTGTCTTTTTTGTCCAGTTTGTTCTTTTTCATTGTAGACCTGCCTACAAATGATCACTAACAGACGCGGGACAGGCTCCGTGCTGGGACTGTCCTGAAATCTTTATCCAGACCTTCAATTTCAGACCTTCAATTTCACCTCCAGTATATTCTTACCTTGTTTTTGGAGGGAGCCATGCATGCCAGGGGAAGGTAAGGAGGGAACCTGGCTGCTCCTTGGGCCCAAGTGCTTCCTGGTATTACTGGAGTAGTGCCCTCTTCTCTAGTTTGGTGGGATCTCTGTGCCAGCCTCTTCCTATCTGTGCCACATACTGTGTCTGGGACCTCATGAACTGGGTGTGACCAGTCTGTGGTTTGTTTTTTTGTTTGTTTTTCGAGACAGGGTTTCTCTGTATAGCCCGGCTGTCCTGGAACTCACTTTGTAGACCAGGCTGGCCTCGAACTCAGAAATCCGCCTGCCTCTGCCTCCCGAGTGCTGGGATTAAAGGCGTGCGCCACCACGCTGGTCTGTGGTTTGGTATTTCCCTCACCTGTTCACAGGCATGGAGTTTTAATGTTGAGAGTCAGTTTATGCTAACACATTGAAGCATGCTGAAGGCATAGTTCAGTGTCCTCAGAATTTAGCCACGGCCATAGCCCAATTCCAGTGAGCATGTTCGCTCGCCTCCAAAAGACTCCAAGTCCTTTAGTGCTCACTCCGTCTTGTGCTGTGCTGGGGCCCCAGGATCCCAAGAACCTCTCTTGCCCTGTGTCTCGCTGGCTTAGCTGTCCCATGGGCAGATGCTGCAGAAGATGGCTGTAGGTGGCTGCCCTGGTGTCATGTCACAAATCCCCACCCGTAAGTTTAACACTGGAGCAAGGGAAGTCAAAGTCACCCAGCCAGCAAGGTCCTTTATGAGAGCAGACTGCTTTGGGCTTGAATTCTCTTTCCTCCTCTTCTCTGCTATCCTGCACTGTGGAGTGTCCAGAGGGGTGGGCCTCCTGTCCGCCTTTATCTTCTGGCTAGCCCTGTATGACCTGCTGGACCCTTATCCAGAGCCTCAGGGCCATCCTAGAAGGGTTGGTTTCCAGAAGGAGCCCTGCAGAGAGTCTGAGAACTTGTTGGCTCTTTGAGGCAGGTAGTGGCCAGACTGCCTGTCATCATTGAGAAGGTTTGCAGCCCTGGTCAAGGGGGCTTGAGCCCCAGAGAGACCATTTGTCATTACAAGGTAGTGACAGATCAGGGGTAGTAAGTGCCTGAGTGAAGGACACTGGGAGGCTCTGCCACTGGGAAGGTGAACGATGGAACAGTGTGAGTGTGTGAGTGTGTGTGTGTGTGTGTGAGGTGTTCTGTGTGAATCATAAAGGTATAAACGTTATTCCAATCAGCTGGAGCAATGTCATGCTGAGGCCCCAGCTGAGGATGAGAGATGGGAAGAGACACTGAGTTTCCTGGCACTCAAGGGTAAATAAAAGCAGCTAAAACCCGCCCCCCCTACCCCCACCCCCTGCACAGAGCAGAAGTCACTAGGTCCCCGTCAAAGGTGACGACTGTGCTTTACACTGTGTGTGTGTGTGTGTGTGTAGAGCACCCCTCTTCCCACGTCACCACTGTGCAGAGGATGGGTTGTTCCTGCCTGAGAATCACAAGCTATAAGGATGCTGTGTACCAGGGGAACCTCTTTGTAGGCCAGGGCAGCCTTGGCTGCTGTCTGCAACCTCAGGAGTAGCCAAGACACAGACAGGCTCACGGGATCCCAACAGGATTGCCTTGAGCATCTCCTGCAGAGGGCCGTGGTGTGTGTCAGCCTAGCAGGGAGGCAGCTGGCAAGGGAGTCTGACAGGAGACTCCAGAGCTGAAGGCTTCTGGGAAACCACTTGCTACATAGCTGTCACTCCGAGGTCTCCCTCCTCTCTGAAGCATCATCACCTCCTGGGGCTCCCTCTACCTTGGAACCGTTCTCTTCACCAGCCGAGCCACAGCCTGTCAACCTGCCTGTGGGTTGTACGATCTGTGGCCACATGTGTCATGTGTCACATGTGTCACTAGTGTCATGTGTCTGGTGTCACATGTGTCACGTGTCACTAGTGTCATGTGTCACTAGTGTCATGTGTCTGGTGTCACATGTGTCACGTGTCACTAGTGTCATGTGTCACTAGTGTCATGTGTCTGGTGTCACATGTGTCACGTGTCACTAGTGTCATGTGTCACTAGTGTCATGTGTCTGGTGTCACATGTGTCACTAGTGCAGTGTTTACCAGGTTCATCTGTGTTGGGGCAGGTGTTAGCACCCTTTACTGTGACTGAATGTAGCCATCCCTCTGCAGCCATGGGACCCGGTTCTAGGGTCCACGGATCTCTCTGTGGACGGGGAGTCTCTCACACAAAAGGCACTGTGTAGAATATGGCCTGTGCGCTATTGTTTTAAAACAAAATCCCAAACATTTGATTTTACAAATGAAGACTCAGTAGCCAGATGGTGGGGCAAAAGCCTGCTAGCCCAGAGAGGCAGAGAAAGCACCCAGCTGACCTTCCTACTCCACTGATGTTCCATAAAAAAAAAAAAAATGCTCCTCCTCCTCCTCTCCCTCCTCCTCTCCCTCCTCCTCTCCCTCCTCCTCTCCCTCCTCCTCTCCCTCCTGTTGCAGCCTGCCCGCAGTCCACAACACGAACGGTTCAACTGAGAATGGCAGTTCGAGCTGAAAAGAGAGGAATCTAGACGGGGCAGAAGAAAGAACGGAGCTAAGACAAGATCCTGATCAAAGCTCAATTTTACTATTTCCAGACACTCAGTTATAAAGGAAGGGGGAGGGAACCCGATTTCCCGCCAAGTAACTCAGGGTCCAGTAGCAGGACGAACACGCGTGTGCCTCTTCCAAGCAGCAAAGGCAGGGTCCAGCAGTAGGCGTGGCAGAACGAATGAGCAGGAAGCTCCACCCTTGAGCAAGCAGGTTCCAGGCTGGGGGAAGGGAGGCCACACCCTCCTCCTCCTCTTCCTCCTTTCCTTCCTTCTCCTCTCTTTCCTCCTTCATCTTCTTCATCTTCTCCACACTGTCTTAAACACCCTTCAACTCACAGACCCTCCTTTCTCTCTCCTGGCTTTTCCTATGTTCACCCCCTGTCAACTGGTTGCTTGCTCTGACTCTCGACCTATGGTTGACTTTATTTAGCTCTTGTTTTCAGAAAGCTCTTGGGTTAAAGGTGTGTGCTATGTCTGAGCCACACCGCAACAAGAAACAGGTTTTTCCAGTTCACAATCTCTGGGTTCACAGTGTGGTCATCTATTCCTCCAGTTACTTACTGTCTCTTTAGATTATGGCCCACAGGGGACCACCTGAATGGTCACAGGGTTTAGGAAGCATGTCCCCGGAACACCTGGCAAACACTGCAGCCTGCATACATAGAGCATGTCAGCAACAACTAGGAGTTTCTGCTTGGCCCATGGTTAGCTGAATCCTGGCTGTGAAACTACAGGTACAGGAGACCAGGGATGGCTCCGATGGGGGCAGTGTGTGCTGGTTGGTTTTGGCAGCTTGGTATGAGCTAGAGTCATTGGGAAAAGGGACCTTCAGTGGAGGCATTGAGTAGATAAGACTGGTCCCTAAGTAATCTTGATTGCTAATGGATGTAGGTGGACCCCGCTGACTGTGGGTGGTGCCATTCCCTAGGCAGTCTGTCTTTATCAGAAAGCCAGATGAACAAGCCAGTAAGCAGCCTTCCTCTGTGTTTTCTGCCTCAAGTTCCTACCTTGATTTCTCTCCATGATGGACTGTGACCCTGGGATGTAAACCAACAAAACAAAACCAAAAAAAAAAAAAAAAAAAAACCCAAGAAACAAAACATACACACACACACACACACAAACAACAAAAACAACCTTTCCTTTTCAACTTGCTTTTGGACAAAATGTTTTATCTCCACAGCAATGAAAAAGAGAATTAGAACACCACAGATACGGGGGTCCAGGGCTGCTGCACTAGTTTGCTGTAGGATTGCTTGAGGGTCACGGACTGAACTAGCGGTCTCCCCATGAATGCTGTGGCTGTGTCAGGGACTTGTCTCAATAGTCTCTCTCTCTCTCTCTCTCTCTCTCTCTGTGTGTGTGTGTGTGTGTGTGTGTTAAAGTGTGCACATGGAGGTCAGAGCTTCCAGGGTCTTCCTCTTTCTCTCTTCTCCTTACTGCCTGAGACAGGCTCGCTCACTGAACCAGAAGCTTGCTGTCCTAGCTAGGCCGGCTTGGCAGGCCATTGAGTTCTTAGCCTCTGCCAGCCTCTTTCCCACCTGCCTTCCCTCCACAATGCTGGGGTTACATGCATTCACTGCCATGCTTTTTTTTCCCCCAATTTTTTATTAGGTATTTTCTCTACATTTCAAATGCTATCCTGAAAGTCACCCACACCCTCCCCCCGCCCCACTCCCACTTCTTGCCCTGGTGTTCCCCTGTACTGGGGCATATAAAGTTTGCAATACTAAGGGCCTCTCTTCCCAATGATGGCTGACTAGGCCATCTTCTGCTACATACACAGCTAGAGACACAAGTTCCGGGGGGTACTGGTTAGTTCATATTGTTGTTCCACCTATAGGGTTGCAGACCCCTTTAGCTCCTTGGGTACTTTCTCTAGCTCCTCCATTGGGGACCCTGTGTTCCATCCAATAGCTGACTGTGAGCATCCACTTCTGTGTTTGCCAGGCATAGCCTCATAAGAGACAGCTATATCAGGGTCCTTTCAGCAAAATTTTGCTGGCGTATGTAATGGTGTCTGCATTTGGTGGCTGATTATGGAATGGATCCCCGGGTGTAGCAGTCTCTGGATGGTCCATCCTTTCGTCTCAGCTCCAAACTTTGTCTCTGTAACTCCTTCCATGGGTGTTTTGTTCCCAATTCTAAGAAGGGGTGAAGTGTCCGCACTTTGGTCTTTGTTCTTCTTGAGTTTCATGTGTTTTGCAAATTGTATCTTGGGTATTCTAAGACCGCCATGCTTTTTACGTGGGTGCTGAGGACTTGAACTTGGGTCCTCATGCTCGTGTAGCCAATGTTCTACCCACTGAGCCTCCTCCTACCCCTGTCAGCATCGTCTGTGTAGATCTAGGAGTAGAATCACTGGCTCATACGGTTACCAATGGTAACATGGTTATGAATGGTTTGAGGAAGCAGGCACAGATATGAACAGGACTCTGGAGCGGACTCCCAAGATGCCACTGTTGCCTGGTGTGGTGCGAGCACAGGACTGTGGGTAATAGGCTCTGTCCTTGGAGCTTCTTGAGGTACTGCCGTGCTGTGTGACCTTGGTGAATAGCCTACCCTCTCTGTGTCTGTGTGTCATCTCCTGGGTGCTAGTGCCTGGCTAGTGTAAATATAATGGAAGGTGGCGAGCCTGACAGGAGAACATTCCCTCAGCCCACCCCTACAGCTCCCAATAGTGAGGATCTTGAAGCCTTCCACTCAGTGTGCTGCACTTTGGAGAACTTGAGTGGAAAAGGTGTGCCATGTTCTAAGTGCCCCCCCCCTCAGTGATACCCCCAAAACAGCAGCCTCCTCATGGATAAAGCAACCAGAAAAGCAGTAGGGAAAGCAGTAGCCTAGGCCCGGTAGGGCAACATTTATCTGGCTGAGTGCCAGCAGGAGGTCATTCCCGACTGTAACAGGGTGGCTTTGCAACCCTCTCTCTGCAGGAAGCCTCTGATTCTTCAAGGCTGGTGTGGGATATTCCAGTTAGAGCCAGAAGCTGCTATCTGAATCCCATGTACTCTCCCTAGGAGTAGGTTGGTTGGAGTGGTTTGTGAGTAGCTAGCAGCTGACTGGGGGTGGGGTGGGATGGGGTGGGGTGGAACCTGCCAGGGAGCAGGGGACACAAGGCTCCAGGTGTGCAGGGGGAAGGAGGGGAAGAGGGCTTTATGGGTGGTGGATGTTGACAGGGGTAAAAGGCTCAGGAGTGGTCCTGCCTCTCCCCAGCAGAGCATTGCCCTCCTCTCCCCACAATTCCTTCCCAGCTAGAGGGAGATCCGCTGCTTTCCTTGATGGTCATGGCTTCTGGGACAGTCTTTCCTGCTGATTGGGAGAGGAGAAGGGTAGAATGTCCAGGACTGACTTGCCAAATGGCACCGGAAATGTAGGATCTTTTGCAGAGTCCCTGACCGACAGGTAAGTGGTGAAGTGGGTAGTAGCCTCAGTCCCGGCCCCTGGGAGGCCAATTCAAGTCCTCCTGTGGTAGTGATGATTCAATTTAGGCCGAGGAGCCATCGATGGAGGGTGGTCGGCCACCCTCCACAGACTCCCTTTGGTCACATGCAGTTGTGTCTCCCGGTGGCCCTCCTTTACCGGCTTCTGTTGATGCCCTATGCTGTCAACCTGTGAATAATCCCACCTGTGCCATTGCATCCTTCCTGGGAGCTGCTACAGATTAGGTAGCCCAGGCACCACCCAAACTCACCTGTCAGGATTCCTATCCCAAAGCACAGCTCCACTGACCACTAGAAGCACTGAGGCTGAGGGAGAACTCAGAGCCATCCTGGCTCTGTGCTGCCCACAATGGCATGACCAACACCACACACACACACACACACCCCAAGCTGGGAAAGGGACAGAGACACGACACACTGTTCCTAGCCAGACTTTATTTGGTGGCTGTGGGCCTAGCGTGACGCTGGGGACCTGGGCTCTCCCCAAGCCTAAGTTGGATACTACAGGATCACAGCTCCTACTAGGTAGCGGGCCATCACAGAGGACGTAAGTAGAGGAACAGGCCTGTCCATCGGAGGTGGGCCCTGCTGGGCCTCAGCTATTCAGAGTCGGGGACGCCAGAGGCGGGAAGCTGTGGATGGAAGGTTGGCCCGGGAAGCCATCCCTACTAACCTTGACCTCCTCTGCCAGGTTGAGTCAGGTGTGAGGAATACCAGGGGATGGGCCGCCTCTGTGCCACACAGCAGGGGGAAGTACCAGTCCTTTGATGAGTATATTGAAAAGACAGCAGTTTACCAAAGTCTCTAGAAAAGGGGTGTTGCCCTTTACAAGAAGGGGCAGGGCACGAGAGTAGGGCTTCTTAACAGGGAGGGGTCAGTCTCGGCCGGAGGTGCACCAGGCAGCTGTAAGCAGGAGAGAGAATAGTGGTCAGTGGTTGGGTTTATGGGGATGAAGGCTGGGATGGCTGTGGACAGAGAAGCCTTGAGCAGAGTACTCCAGGCCAGGCTCTGTGACCCCAGGCTCCTCCCTCAGGCCCCGTAGGGAGGTCTGCGGTGAGCTTTTCGGGTGAGCCCCCATGTGTCCCTGTCTACACACCAAGCCTTGGGTCGGGAGCTTGCATCTGGACTGGGATTCCTGATAGGAGCAAGAAGTCCCTGTAGGCCTGGGAAGCCTTTCTCTGAGGTTGGTGTGGCCCCATTCTCATGCGGTTTGTCCCCAGGCCCTCTACCTGGCACGGAGATCTGGGAGAGTGCTTCAGGCTGGCTCAGCGTGTCAACCTTGACGTGTCGGAAGGCCTTGCACACAGGGCTCTGCAGGTGCCTGCAAGCCGGGAGCACGGGTTAGTCCAGGAGGTGGGGATGAGGGGAGCTTTGGGTGTGGGCCCAGGTCTAGTCCTGCTCTGTCCTGGGAGAGAGGCTGTGACCTTGTGAGAAGCCTTTGCCTCTAGCCTGCCTACGGGAACAGGGTTAGACCTCTAGCCCTGATCTTTCCCGTCCTGATCAGCTGCAGCAGCAGGGGACAGCACTGTAGGAGCCTCTATGCTCATTTTGTCCCGAAGTACCTGGGTTCTTAGTCCCAAGGCCCTGAGTGTTCACTGCAGGGAAGAACAGGGGCAGAAGTGACACCCTCTGTCCTTGTGTGTTAGGTTGTACATGGGAAACTAGAAACCTCTGCAGTACTGTGGCTCCATCTGGGGAGGCCAGTGGGGTGCCTGGGCTGTGGTGCTCTAAAGCAGCCTGTGGCCAGGCCCAGGACGCTTAGCAGCTTTACCGACAGCAAGGCTCCAGGACCCAGTGCCTGATGACACAGGCAGGGAGGCTGTGGGGAAACTGAGTCAGTCCTTAGAGCAGAGACTTACATATACAGTGCCATATGGTGAGCCTGGGTCAGGGGTCTCAGTGTCTCAGAACCTGGCTGCTACTGTATGAAAGGCCCAAGCTGACCAGGAAGCTGGGCTCTTCACTGTCCTCCCCACCCTTTCCTTAGGTCAAGAAACAGGAGCCTAGAGGCAGTCAGCCCCACCTGCTGGCATGGGGTAGGGACAGGGCTGCACCAACCTCTTCCACTCCTCCTCTGTCTCCCAGAACTCGTAGATGACGAAGGTTAGGCCATCTGCCATCCTCACCGCGGCAACACTGTGTGGAAGTGACATGCACATGTGTGTCCGGCTGTGACTGCCTATCGTATGTCACAGCCCCCTTAGCCTCTCTTCCCACTAGTCCTCCACGGGGCAATGGTAGCTGGAGACATCAGAGACCACCATGACTCCAAGCCTCCGGGAGCATCCGGGCCACCTGGCTTGGCACCATGGTCCACAACGAGAACAGGGTTTTAAAAGATGCGTTTAAAACGCCTGGTTTTGAGGGGTGGGGAGATAGGTGCTCAGTAGAACGTGACTGAGACCTAAGTTCAACCCCCGAGGATCCATGTGAACAAAACTGGAGATCCTGTCTTGAAAACAATGCTGGGGCCAGGAATATGGCTCAGCAGGTAAAGGAGCTTGAAGCCTAGCCTGATAGCTTGAGTTTGATTCCCAGGACCTACATAGCGGAGGAGAGAACCAACTCCTGAAGTTTCCTCTGCCCTTGTGCTGGCTAGGTTTTATGCCAGCTTCACATAAGCCTGAGTCACCTGAAAGGAGGGAGCCTCAAATAAGAAAATGCTTCCAGAAGGCAGTATGCTTGCCTGCAGGGCGTTTTCTTAATCAGTGATTGATGGGGGAGGGCCCTGTCATCCCCCGGCTGGTGGTCCTGAGTTCTATAAGAAGGCAGGCTGAGCAAGCCCTGGGGGAGCAAGCCAGTAAGCAGCACCCTTCCTAGCCTTAACACCAGCGCCTGCCTCCACGTTCCTGCTCCGACTGCCTTTCATGATGAACAGGGATCTGAGGTGCAAGTGAGAGAAACTCTTTCCTTCTCAAGTTGCTGTTGGTTATGGGATTTCATCCCAACAGCAGCAACCCTAACTAAGACAGACCACACACCCTAACCCCTGGTACACACACAAGCTGGACATTCATCTCAGGAACCCTCCCCCCGCCCCCCATTGACCTCTGACCTACACACACAGGGATGTATGCATACAAAATACGTGGGTTTTTAAACCAAAGCACACAGCCTGTGCCTTAGTCTCTTTCCTGCCTTTTGCTCTTAAGACAACCCTAGGAAGCCCAGACCGGAACTAAAAAGAGGTACTCTCCCAGAATCCCAGGCGTGTCACTTGAGTGACCCAGGATGTAGCAGTGGTGTGACCATGTGGGTTCTGGTGGAGTCCCTGTCCCCACCAGCTCCTCCCGGCCCCTGGATGCCTTTCTTTCTCACATGTGGCTGAAGTGCAAGGAGGGACTCTCTTTAGGGAGAAGGCTGTGAGGGAACCCTACTGCTGCTCCATCATTGGTTTGTTATGCACCAGCCTAGAATCACATGCAGAGCTCGGGGTTCATGAGTGGATGGGGTGCCAGGTTGCCAGCCTCAGTCTATGCCAGCCCGTGCAGGTGCCTGCTCTGGTCTCTCTCTCTAGGCACAGCAAAGGCTACCATGAACAGTTGGGTCCATAAGAGTGTGGCTCCCACAGGACGATCACTGCCAGCCTGGTGACTGCCTTTGCCCCGCTGATGGTGGCACGGCAGGGCAGGTGTGGGTATTGGAGGACACAATAGGAGGAAGCCTTGTGCGCTGGTATATCCCAGGGTCCCATCCTTCAAGAAGGACTGGGAGGAGGGGCAACGAGGAAGGCCCAGGTGAGGAAACAGGGGTGCCTGGGGTACAGGGTGTAGTTCCCCTTCCCTCTCTTCCTTTAAGAACCATCATTGCGGGCTGGAGAGATAGCTCAGTGGTTAAGAGCACTGGCTGCTCTTCTAAAGGTCCTGAGTTCAACTCCCAGCAACCACAAGGTGGCTCACAATCATCTATAATGGGGTCTGATGCCCTCTTCTGGCATGCAAGTGTACATACAGATAGAGCGCTCATATACATTAAAACAAAATCTTTATCTTTGCCCCCATTGTCAGTCAAACCACCTGGCCTGAGCGTGTGGCTTCTCCCTATAACCCCACTATTTCTCAATCTATTTTCACAGAGAAGACAGGACAGACCTGGCTCCCAATGACACCATTTCAATGCACACCCTGTGGCAGCCCTCCTTAGGCCTTTCACCTATTCCTCTGTCCAGTCAAACCACTGTCACCCTTTCTTGATATTGACAATGTACAGACCCCTCACTGGTGCCCACAGTCCCCTGATCTGCCTTGCTGAGCTGCGCAGGGTAACAGGTCAGGAGTGGTAATGGCAAGCGACCTACGGTCTAGAAGACACCCCTCCTGGAGGCTGTAGAGAACTTCTCTCCTCAGTCAAGCGGGTACTGACTTGAGTCAGGCTCTGTGTTCTATAACAGTGGTCACACTGGGTGAGTGGAGTGCGAACCAGGGTGGCCTCAGCCAGCACATCGTTCTGTTTACCCTTCCTAACAAACTGCTTGCTGAGGAAGCCCAGGCCTGGGGGTGAACTCACCCACCACCTCCTACAGCTGGCATGGAGCTGAGCCCCACTTTCTAGGGTTCCCTGCCATATTCATCCCCTAGGGAAGGGCTGGCTCTGCCACTCCCCCCACCTGCCCCCTGCCAGCCAGAGACCTTGGCCTCCCTCCCCCCCCCCCCCGCCTCCCCCCCCAGTGCAGTAAGCGCTTTACTTACTGGAAGCAGTTCTTTTCTTCAGCCGTGCTCCGGAGGTACTGTCTCAGGGAATCCAAGAACTCACTCAGCTGCTCAGGGCACACGGCCATTTCCTGCCGGACCAGCTGCAGGTGCTGTGAGCCACAGTGGACGTAAACATGCATGCCAGGGCCTTCCCCAGCCACGTGGGCATCATTTCAACCCCGGCAGCCTACGCCTCGCTTCGGAGGGGTCACAATAAAATAAACCCACTACACTTTTTAGTCTTAGTTGTGAAAATCAATCAGCTAAAGGTGACAGGCCCAAATGGGTCAAGTCCCTGTGGGGTCCCCACAAAGAGGGCAGTAAGTAAGAAGGCTGCAGGGAGCCCCACCAAGAGGCACAGCCAGGGACCAATAGGCCGCTTTTCTGGCAAATGCACCGCCTGATGACTGAAGGGGTCAGATGGGCCAGACGCTTACTCAGAGCCAGGTCTGATGCTTTTTTATCAGAGTCTCAGCTAACCATGCTCCTCGGGGAGGGGTGGGCAGAGAGGTGGGCAGAGACATGGAGTCACCACCTCAGAGAGCTAGAGGAACAGGTCAGAGGAGAGGGGTGGAGAGGGTCTCACCATGTTGGTGCCTTCTTCATCCGAGAGGCGCTGTTGCAGGTCAAACGAGAGGGTCTGGAACAAGACGGTGATGCATAGGATGGAGGCTACCTCCAGAAAGGCTCCCAAGACCACACTCAGGGTATGGGGTACCACACACCTGGAGAGTTACAGTCCCTGCCCTGGTGTGCCATGGGTTCTGAGATCTCCCAGGCTGGAAGCAGGGTTCCCAGGGCCAGGCCTAGTGGACAGGCTACTTAGTTCCCAGGTATAGAGAGGTCTCAGAGGGGACCCTAGAACCAGTGAGCCAAGGAAATGGCAGAGAGTTCCTTATGGTCCAGGCCTCTGAAGTACTGGAAGGTTCAGAGACCAAGATGGGCCCAAATAAACTTGGCAAATGTGGCTGGAGCCATGAAATCTTAATAACAGGCACCCCGGGGTCCCCCAAATTGGGACAGTGTTTTAGCCATGATTTGATAAGAGCCCTAAGACCCCCTAATGTGTGTACTTCACCCCTAGCAGTGACCTTGGGTTCCCCATAAACCCATGGTATACACAGGGTGGCCTGCACGCTGCCTCCCCCAAAGCCCTGAACTGAAAATTTTCCACTTACATCCTATTTCCCAGCCTCCCTGGCCAGCTGCTGCCTGATTGTGCTTTGGGAACGCAGAAGCCATGCCAGCTCTGCGGGTCACCAGTACCTGGTGCCCGAGCACACAGTGATATTCAATCATTACATCAGAGCCCAGAACCCCGGGCCCCAAAGGTTCCTCAAGAGGGCTAAGCAGTAGAGTCTGGTCTGGGTTTAAACCATGTCCCTTCGCCAACTGAAAAAATCCATTCTTCCTTCAGTGTGGGTCTCCCAAGAACCACAGTCCCGGTGCCTGTTTACCCTCCCAACCGGCACGCGTGTAAGCAAGCAAGAGGCACATCCACTGTTTAAAAAAGCAGCTGCAGATGGGCCGATGGTTCTCAAATGATTGAACAAGGGCCTACTCCCTGAATCGCATCCCCGGCCGTGACTGACTTCTTGTCCACACATCTCAAGAAAGCGCCCATTGGACAAGATGTGTTTGCAGGTTTAGGTTTGTTTCTCTCACTTAACAGGCACTCGGGCGGCTACTGGAAGGCTGGAGCCCCATCAGGGACCCTTTGGCCTCTCCACAGTCAGATGGAGAGAGAGCCCAGCAGCACCCAGGATAAGCCCACCGCCCTCCAGGCACAGTTGGAGGCGGTGCTTGGCCACATGGGGGCGGAGCCAAGAGCAGGTTTGAATTGGCCCGTGCTTGTGCTTAGGCCAATCAGAGACCTCGGAGGATCCCGTCCCATCTCCAGGACGCCTAGGTGCTCCTGGTTACCAGCAAGCTTCGTTGTTAGGGCGACCGGGGTGCTAAAAATAAGCTTCAAAGCGCCTCCCTCCTGGGGCCCCCACTGAGTTGTTATGACAACCGGGCACAAGGTCCCCACCGCGCTGCTCTCACCCGGGGCAGGAGGCTTAAAAGAGGTGTGGGAGGGGTGACCCTCGCTTCAGCCACAGCCCTGCAACTGGCAACACATTTATGGACTGGATTGCCTCTCCTCCCATCAGACTGCCTTTCCACTGAGAAGGCCCATGGCTCCCTCCCATCCGTAGCTCAGAATGAACACCCAAGCCCCACTAAGTACCAGAGCTCATTGCCAAAAAAATACAGAAAAGCTGAAGAAGTGTTACCTGAATCTCGGGGCTCTGACACACCTGTCGCTGGGTGTAGGCAGGTGCGGGGGAGTCCTGCGCGCACATGTGTGGTGAATTTGGTAAAGGATGACTAACAATGCTAACGGGGCTAATGTTAGATGCTAACCCGTACAGCAGGCTCTAACCTGAGCCACCGGTGCCTTTGGTGAGGAACAACTGTCACCAGAGCAGGACGTTCAGGCTTAAAGAGGGCAAGCCACGAACTCAAAACCAAATAGCAGAAACGCAGCTCTAACAGAGGCACCCTTGAGCCTACTCATCTGCAAGCCCCTTTGAGAGTACTGTGGGTCACATACTGTCCGTAGAAACGTCTCTGTAAAGGCTGGTCTGCTCCATACTCCAGCACTATATTAAGTCGTCAGTAGTTTCCAGTTTGGAACCTGCCCTGGACCATCGTCCCTGGTTCCCTCTTGCACCTGCTTTTTGCCTTCGGTCTTGGAGCCAGTGTTCTTGGCAACATCCATAGCACAGACCCCCGGGGTTACTCTCTGTGCCTGGGTCACTCTCTGCTGCCTGCCCTCCCACAGACAGTGGCCCCTCTGTCTGCCTCTCTACAGCCCACAACCCACCAGGGCGGCTCAGCTTCCCAGCAAGCTCTAAAGTGGGTAGGGCTGGGAGAAAGGTGAGATGGGGTGGGGCGGGCCTACCTTGCTCTCCAGTCTTCCAATCAGCTCTGCCAACCGGCTTATCTGGCCCTCCAGCCCATCCTCCTTTGGCTCCCCCGTGGCTGAGAAAAAAGAGACCCTGGCGGTGGGCGGGGCCGTCCCGAGGGGGCAGAGCCCCAGCCCCAGTCTAGGCCCCAGGGCAGATTACTCGGACCCCCTTGGAGGGCAGTGCCCACCGGTGCTCTCTCACCCACAGGCAGGCTCTTCATCGGCTCCGGGGCCACAAGCTTGTGGTTGGGGATGTAGGGAGGAGTGGGGCCTCCGGAGCGGCTCTCGTTGACGGCATGGCTGGGTTTGCAGTGGTCCTGTCTGCATTGCATGGAGGAGAAACGGGTTTGATGAGGGCACCTGTGGGACCACGACTACCTCAACTGCCTTCACCGGGCACTTACAAAAGCACTGACCATGTCCTGAAATGTGCCCGGACTGCCCTGTGGGCCCCGAGTCTGCGGGATGGGCAGAGGGGTCTTCATTTTCTCCGAGGAGGAAAAAAACCATCATGCCAGACTCTAGAGCCCAGGCGCCTGTGCCCCACAGGCTCATTTCTATGGCGGAGGTAAAGCTAGGCCAGGCGTCTATCTGGCAGACCTCATAGTTCATAACTTCCGGCCAGAACAGGCTGAGCCCATGCTGAGGAGACACTATGCATCTTCCTCCCTTCCTATCTCTATAGAGGCCACTGTGCTGTGGATAGAAGACCTGGTTTTGTGTCAGTGAGACACCCCCCCCCGCCCCCACACACACCTAAACAAGGCAGCAAGAAAAAAAAAAATGGAGCCTGGCCCGAGCCAGACTCAGCTCCTCTTGCTCGTGTATCCTTCCTCCGTGCACACGACTCAACAGGCATGCTGCACTCCTAGTGCAGTGACTGGCACCCAACAGGGTCTCCAAAACTGCAGGGTGAGCAGCCAGTTCCTTAGGCACAAAGGGGGCCTTGCAAAACTAAGACTTACCAGTCAACAGAGTGTGTGGCTGACACCCCCACACATTGCCTCTGAACCCTTAAGTCCCTTTTTTTGAAATCTGTCTTCTGTGACCCCTGAAAACTTAACAAATCTTTCTCTGCTCAGCTCCCTCAGTGAGACAAGGCTAGTGGAAGCTTTGAGCTGTCAATCACAAAGTCTGTACAAACCAGCAACCAATTCAGTGTCCCTCAGACCATGAAGGGTTGCGTGGGAGGCCCCTTAAGCAGCAGGGTCTGCATAAAAGCTCTTCCTGGAACACAGCACCCTTGGGGGTTGTTCCAGGGCGGTGACACAGGGTAGCCCTGGGAAACTCGGGGCCTGGAGCCAAAAGTGTTGATATGTGGGCCAGCGTGAGATGTCTGTGGGCGTGGAGCTGGTTTTCCATCAAGACACATCACCCACTCCTTCCACTGACACCCCAGGGTTATCTCCTCCCAGTGGGGACAAGTGAGTGGAACCACACAGGGTAGGAAGGCAGTCAGGAAAATTGCCCAAGGCTGCTATCTGTCTGCAGCAGGAGAAAAAGGGCGAGTTTGATGAAGATGATAGATAAGAATAAATTAATAAAGGGAAAGCTGTCTGTTTCCAGAACGGTGGCTGTTCGACACTGGGGACTCGGGATCACAAGGCTACCCACATACGCAGAGTCATGAACTGTACTGCCAGGTGCTGAGCGCAAATATATTTGGCAATGTCGTTAAGAGCACCCTCACAGTGGGTGGAGGTCCTCACTGGCCAAATTTCACCCCCTCAAACCCTACCTCCATAGCAAAAAGAACATCCTGGTTATACTGTGACTCTGCCAGGCACACTGGAGTTGCACACAGAGAAAGCCAAGGCCACAGGTCTGGGCTTCCAGGCACCTGCCCACCTGTGTATGGGTCCCGTTTCTCCTTCACTGCTCTGAACAGACAGGAGTGTGCTCAGCTAGCTATAGGGACGGGAGGGGAAGAGGGCGCTCAAAGTTGAGCAAGCCCTTCTTAGCTAGAAAGACTAAAGTGTCCCTGTCCAGATACCAGGCACAGAGCACCCACCGTGTCCATGAGGAACATCTGGGTGCTTGCCAGCGTACCTGGAGACCAAAAGAGCAACACCGTGAACTCCATCCATCCCTCTCCATAGAGCCTCCTTTAGTATTAGTTTGGTCCAGCCCTACCTTCAAGAGTTCCCTCCCCCTCCCCAGATCTCCAGGTAACAAGGGAACCCTTGGAGACCCACAGGGTTTCTGACAAAAAGACACTTCCCTCAGATACTTCACTTTTGACATGTGGCCTTGTGTTCCCAACCTGCAGCCAGATCCCACTTCCCAAACTGGTTTCCAGTACGAGGAACTAACCCAGGCAGCTGGGCATTGTTGTGTGAGAACAAGAACTATGGTAAGATCTGCGGGCCTCAGGAGTGCATGTCCCATACCAGACATTCTCCTAAGCACATCCTGTCCCACATAAGCCCCTTGACTCGGGTGCTAGGTCCCAAGTTTGTCCTCAGATTGCAGTTGGAGAAACTGGGGGAGCACACGGAAAGGTACCCAGATCTGAGGGGCACAAAGAGTCAGGCTGCCGTGAGTACCCCAACATGCCCCACGGACAAACCGGATCTGGCTGGTCTGTTCTTCGATGGCTTCTACAGCACTTTCCACAGAGCTGAGCAGCGACTGGATCTGATTGGCTGTCTCCTTCAGGAGGAAGCGGGTCACAAACTGGTCCACATTGCTCCCACCTTCATACACCTGGGGGCATCGGGAGAGAACTGGGATGTGAGTGGGCTCAAATGGCTCTCAGTTTGCACGGTGGGGCTCTGAACTTTCTCCTGCATCCCGGAAGCTGCAGGGTATACCAAGCAAGGTCCCCATCTCCAGAGGCCAAAGGTGGAACTCTTTTTGTTTCATTTGGATCATCTCTGCAAGTCCAGAGAGCAGTGGTACTATCTTACATCTTACCCCTTGATGACCAGAGAGTATACTGGGCATAAAGGAGGTAGCAGTGTGAGAGCAATAATAATAGTGACACTGGTGTTGGTGGACCAATGATGGTGAAGACGGCAATGGAGATGCTGGTGATGGTGATGTGGTGGTGGTGGTGGTGATGGTGATGATAAGGTTGCCAATGGTAAAGATAGCAAAAGAGATGTTGGTGATGACAATTTTAATGGGGGGGGGGTAGAGGTGATGATGTTAATAAATGGTGATGCCGACGATATTATTGATTATGATGATGGTAATGGCGATGTTGATGATGGTAAGGGAGCTGGTAATGACACCATCAATCACGGATGATGGTGTTTTGGTTGCTACAGTAGACAGAGAGCACCAGGAGAGATGGCCTCTGCTCCCTTCTTTCTTCTACAAGAAAAATTCTTTGTGCTCCCCGAGTCTTCACGCTGCCAATCAGACAACTAACTGAAGAGAATTATGTCCGCAAGAGGGCTAAATGGCTCCTCAGGCAATCCCCCAAAGCCTGTGCTCAGGAGTGGGGGACAAAGCAGAGAGGTGGGCAGGCGCACATGGTGAGGAATGAGCTCTGGAGAGAGGATGGCAAGGGGTTCTCCTGCAGGCTCTGGCATTTGGTGCATGGCCGAGCCTCTCCTGGCAAGACCGGCACTGACATCCCTTGCTGTGATTCCTGCCTCTGCAGAAGGTTGCAGAGGTGGGAGAAGCTTGACCTCTTAGCATCAACGGAGTACAGAGGTAACCAGCACTGGGGAGAGGTGCTGGGACTCAGTGGCGGAGACTTCTCCCTCTGGAGCCGCCCCTCCCTCTGCATGCTGGAACGCTGCCCAGTCCCTGGCAAAGAGAGGCTCCCAAGGAAAGCAAATGAAACTATCCATCACTCTGACTGGGAATTAATTAGCAATAATTACACATTGGGCAACATGCAGGGAGACAGAGAGCCTGAGGAACAAGGCGTGGGGGCGGCACAGTGAGGGTACACAAAGGTGGACATTCTGTCCTGAGGCTTGGCTCCGGGCCACTGTGGGTACAGTGGAGAAGACATCCTATCCCGAAGTACAAGCGCCTTCTAGCTGCCTTTCTAAGAATCTGGCTACCCATGGCCGCCTGATGAGCATGGTGACAGAACATAGCCAAAACCACCATCACCACCTCCACCACCACCACCATCACCAAAACCCTAAACCCACAGGAGAAAGGCAGGCTCTGGGCAGGACAGGAGTGGGAGGTATGTTCACAACAAACCGACGCGGGCCTGGCTAAATACAATAAATGTGAATTCCAAACACAGGCCACCTTTTGGGGGCATTACCCTTTCCTCCCCCACCAAGAGTCAAGAGAGAGCAGCTCCTCAGCGGGACGGTCCGGAGGGCTGTTCTGCACGCCCCGTGGCAAAGCCATTCGCAGGAGCCACCCAGAGCCTTGTAGGACACTCAGATTTGCCAGATGGCTCTACAGACAGCCATTGAGACTCTCCCCTAACGCCATGCTTGAGCCACAGGGAAACATCCCCTAAGCGGGGAGCTGTAGGTGAGCAGTGGCTTCAGGGGTGAAGAAGGAAACCTATTAGCCACTAACAGTTCACTTAGATTTATTTATTTATTACATGTGCATGTGTGTGTGTGTGCTTGTGCCATGATGCATGTATGGTGGTCAGAGGACACCCTGTGGGTCTCTCCCTTCACCACGCGGGTCCTGGGGATTGAACTCAGATCAGAGCCTTAGGTTTGGCTGTAAGCTTCATGACCAGCCGAGCCATCTCGATGGCCAGATTAAATCAATAAACTGCTGAGATTCTATCTTCCCGTCTCAGAATTCCCAAGGTGAACAGGACATGTTTTAATGGCCTAAGAACAGGAGTGAGGATGTTTCCAGAGATGTTTCCTCTGTCTGTGTGTGTGTGTGTGTGTGTGTGTGTGTGTGTGTGAGTACGCGTGCTTGTGTGTCTGTGTTTTGAGACAGGGTCTCACTGTGCAGTCCAGGCTAGCCTACTTACTCTTGCTATGCAAACCATACTGGCCATGAACTTACAAAGACCCACTTTGGGTGGCCTCTGCCACCCAAATGCTGAGAGTAAGCGTGTATGTCACCACTCCCGGCTTCAGAAGCCACTGAATAAAATAAAAATGAAGATTTTTTTTTTTATCTTCTAAGCCATAATCAACGAAGCAGAGCAGACAGTCAAAAAGAAGAGCGTGAAAGAGGTGAAGAAAGACCGGAGCTGAGGAAGAACAAGAGCCATCAGCCGAGACGGAACATTCATTACGAAGAAAGGCATCCACAGTCCCCCCGGGTGCAGGCACCATTCTGGAGCTGATTAAACAAGAGGCAGCCGGGGCGCGCCCCATCAGAGCAGCAAAGGCTTTGCAGAGAGAAGCCGGAGCAGAAGGTTCTGCAATCACCCTCAATCAGGCAGACAGGGCCAGCTGCAATACTGCCAGGACGACAGAGCTTAAATGAGAAAACACGGCAAGAGATAAGGAGGCTGAGGACTCCGTGTGCGGCCAGGCTGTTATTACATCCTTTGGGGCTGGAGCGGGGGCCGTCATGAGCCTTGCTAACCTTGGGGACAGGGACCCAGCTGTCACATAAAGCGGGCCAGCTGAGTATCAAGAGGTTTCAACTCTTCATATTCTTTTCTTTTCTTTTCTCTCTCTCTCTTTTTTTTTTTTTTTTTTTTTTTTTTGAGTCTGTGTCTCTGGCTGGCATGAAACTCCTAACAATCCTCCTGCCTCAGCCTGGGGAGTAGCTAGAAATGGCACATTTGTATCACTACATCCGACTTGTTTGTATTCTTTTTAAGATGTATTTTTATGTGTCTGCAGGTGCCCTTGGGAAGCCAGAAGAGGAAGCAGGCGTTCAAAGGGGTTATGAGCAGGGAACTGAACTCGGGACCTCTGGAAGAACAGCAAGAACACTTGTTACCTGCTTGAGTTCCTGTCCTGACTTCCTTCAGTAATGAACAGTGATGTGGAAATGTAAGCCAAGTGAACCCTTTCCTCTCCAACGTGCCTTTCTTTGGTCATGGTATTTCATCATAGCAACAGAAACCCTGACTGAGACACATCAATAATCCTGGTACCCAGGAGCAAAGGCAGGTGGATCTCTGCGAGTTCAAGGCCACTTAGGGGTTTGTGATAAGACCCTGCCTGAAAAGAAAAATAAAAAAATAAATAAATCAACACTCTTAAAAATCACGGGGTGGGGGTGTGTGACTAGATGGCTCAGTGGGTAAGAGCACTGACTGCTCTTCCGAAGGTCCTGAGTTCAAATCTCAGCAACCACATGGTGGCTCAAAACCACCTGTAATGAGATCTGATGCCCTCTTCTGATGTGTCTGAAGACAGCAACAGTGTACTTGTGTATAATAATAAATAAATCTTTGGGCTGGAGCGAGCAGGGACTGAGCGAACAGAGTTGACTAGAGCTGACCGAAGTGAGTGGGGCCCACCAGGAAGAGCAGAGGTCCTAAAATTTCAATTCCCAACAACCACATGAAGGCTCACATCCATCTGTACAGCTACAGTGTACTCATATACATAAAATAAAATAAATAAATCTTTTTTAAAAATTACAGAGACAGCACTCGGGAGGCAGAGGCAGGCGGATTTCTGAGTTCGAGGCCAGCCTGGTCTACAAAGTGAGTGCCAGGACAGCCAGGGCTACACAGAGAAACCCTGTCTCGGAAAAAAAAAAAAAGTTTCCAGTATCATCCACCAAAACCTACTTCGTCCTCAAGGTTCTGGGTGAACTGTGACCGAACCTGGCACTCCATAGTTTGTATTCTGAACTTTGTTTTACTGAATTCCTATGATTTCGTATAATAAAAGAAAACACAATAAAACTCTAAGTGCATCAAACAAAATAGATAAAAATATTCAGAGAAAAACAATAATTAAATGACGAGATACCATTTAGTGTGAAAAGTTAGCTTTCCGCTGTTCCACGAGAAAGGTGCGTTAGGAAATCATAAACAGGGAAAAGGGCCAGCAAGCTGGCTCAGCAGGCAAAGGCGCTTGCAGCCAATACTGACACCCTGAATTCAATGCCTCGGACCCATGGTTGTAGAAAGAGAGAAGCAACACACACACACACACACACACACACACACACACGTGCACATAAGCATGAATGCACGCATGTGCACACATACTTGCACATGGTCACATACACACACAGGGACAGTTTTTTGACTTCTCTAAAGCCAGCTGCAACATCGCAGAGATGTCATTCTAATGTGCAGAAGAGACTGGCTTTGTCCTTTTTAGAGAGTGCATTTCAGCTGCATGCATTTCCCAACAGAAACACAACGTCTATTTTCAGGTCTGGTCTCCCATAGTCTCCAAATGTCCCTCTTAGGCTCCTGTGAGAAAGTGTCAGGTGGCCAAAAGATGGGTCCACACAAGACAGGATGGGGGAGGAGGCTTACTGGTCACCCGTCTTTATCACTATGCAGTGAAGGCAAGAGATGGGTCAGAAAATGCTGGGGACAAAGATACTGCATGGTGGCATCTGTGGTGGCTGTGAACATACCAAAGGTCAATGGTTTGTATTTCAAAATTTCAAATTTACCAAAGCACTCCATTCACATGAAGGAAAAAAGACCAGTCATGACCATGAACCCAAGCCAACGGAGGACAGGAATTATAAGACGAAGCATGGATAAATTAAAAAAACATAACACATATTAAATAAGTGTATGGGGCTGGTATGAGAAACAGCTAATCAAAATAGACAAAACTGTTAAAAATAGTTGAAAGTGTCAGATGCTCACATTCCAGGACTGAAGAAGCTGAGGCAGAAGGATGGTAAGTTAGAGGCCAGCCTGGTCTACACAGTAAGATCCCAGGCCAACAAACAACATGAAAGAAAAGAAGGAAGGGCCAGGCGTGATAGCAAGAGACTTTGATCTCAGCACTCAAGAGTTAGAAGCAGGTGGATCTCTGAGTTTGAGGCCAGCCTGGTCTACAAAGAGAGTTCTTTGTTTTTTTAATAGGAAAAAAAAAACCCCACTTCTATATGTGCCAGGGACGGTGAATCATGCAGAAGATGTCCGGCCATATGACCTGCTCCCCCGGCGGTTGTCCCACCCAACTCCCAACGCAGAGAGAAGGCACTCTGGGAGACAGAGCCGAGTGCGGGATGATGAAGGATGACGCTCTGATGCGAGTGCATTACGGAGCGTGGACTGTTCAATATGAGAGAATCTAAAAATAGAATCCACCCATCGATGGCTGAGGCAAAGTCATCAGACCACAAAAAAAAAAAAAAAACAAAAAAAAACCCACAGGCATCTGAGCAGCTTCCTCACCATCGCCCAAGACAGAACAAAGAGGAAGAAAACAACATTCCCCCCCCCCTCCTTGTACAGGCTGAACTGAAGAGGGTTCTAAAATAAGAGCTGGCATTAATATTGCAATTAGTGAAAAGATGCTGGAGAGATGTACTTGAAAGGCCGGGGCTTGGCGTCATTGTAGTGCGTTAGTTTCTGGGGAGCATGTCACATGTACCACAGACACTGAAGGAGCCAAGGCTAGCCCCCATGCAGGAGGCTAACCCAGCTAACCATGACCCAGGCTACTACAACAGAAATCAAGGTGACAGAATTCAGTAACCACCAGAGACGGGAAGGCGCCTTAGTTAGGGTGTCTTGGGCTGTGCAGAAACCCTGTGACCAAAAGCAACTTGGGGAAGAAAGGGTTTCTTTCAGCTTATACTCCCACATTACTGTCCACTGACAGAAGACAGGGCAGAAACCCAAGGCAGGAGCTGACACAGCGGCCATGGAGAAATGCCACTTACTGGCTTGCACCCCAAGCCAGCTTTCTTACAGCATCTAAGACTACCAGCCCAGGGATCACACCCCACAAAGTAAGCTGGGCTTTCTCCTATCCACCATCAATCAAGAAAACACCACAGGCCAATCTGTTGGGGGAAATCTTCTCAGCTGAGATCAACTCGGATGACCCTCGCTTATGTCAAGTCGACACAAAAACTAGTCATCGTGCAAAGAAAGCATCAAAGATCAGCAGCAGGCTGCCTTTCTACAAACAGGCCAGCTAGGAGATACCTGAGAAGGAGAAAAATACTCAGTGACTGTTGTCAGGCCCTGCAAGGGTGTTCCCGAGTCACCCAGGACCACGGTGACCACCTGAGGTCACCCGAGGCCACCCAAGGCCACATGTGCAAGGTCCTAGTGGCACCACAGCTAAGGCTGGGCAGATCCTCCTGGGAGTTCAGCTCCTCTCTCTCCCTCATGGAGGGTGAGGTTCTGATCCTGAGAGCCATGATCAAAGAGTAGGTGGAGCACTGTAAGGAGAGCCCAGTGCCTCATTACAAGCCTTACAGCAACAGAGCAGCTCCTAGGCGGGAGGGAGAGGCCAAGGAGCTCTTGCTACAAAATCCATCTTCCCCTCCCCTCCCTGTCGCAGCCAGCCGCAGCTGAGCAGGCTGACACCCTTGCCTGGAACACCCTGCTAATGCTTAAGCCACCACGGACACTGGGGCTGTCAGCAAAATTGCCACGATGACAATCTTCAAGAGGAGCTCTTGCAGGGTCTTAAAATAATTGCAAACAGCAAGCACAATGCCAGAATGTCAGTGTGTGTGTGCGTGTGTGTGTGTATGTGTGTCTATGTATGTGTGTCTGTGTCTGTGTGTGTATGTGTGTCTGTATATGTCTGTATCTGTGTATTTGTGTGTGTATCTGTGTGTCTATGTATGTGTGTCTGTGTCTGTGTGTGTATGTGTGTCTGTATATGTCTGTATCTGTGTATTTGTGTGTGTATCTGTGTGTCTATGTATGTGTGTCTGTGTCTGTGTGTGTATGTGTGTCTGTATATGTCTGTATCTGTGTATTTGTGTGTGTATCTGTGTGTCTATGTATGTGTGTCTGTGTGTGTATGTGTGTCTGTATATGTCTGTATCTGTGTATTTGTGTGTGTATCTGTGTGTCTGTGTCTGTGTGTCTGTGTGTGTATGTGTCTCTCTGTGTGTATGTGTCTCTGTGTGTCTATGTCTGTGTGGGTATCTGTGTGTTTGTGTGTCTATGAATCTCTGTGTGTGTGTTTGTGTCTGTGTGTGTCTTTGTGTGTGTAGGGGGGTTCAGACTCAGCAACGTTTGGGTACATGGCAAGAAGGGGCCCTCCAGCCAGCTGTGGGCAGGGCATGGCACAGGCCACGTGTGAGAAGCTGAGGGAGCTGGTATTGACCTATGCAGTCCTGCACTCAGCAGCTCAGAGGACCCACTTCCTTCAGTTCCTTCAAGGCCTGGAATATGGATGCTCTGGCTTCACAGACAATGAGAGTGAGACTACAGTCCTTCAACCTGGTCCCTGACCAGACCAGCTAAGTGTTCTACTGCATATGGGTCAGCTGCTTAGGAGACATCTTTGCACTCCTGGGTCAAGTTCAGATAGATAAACCTGCAGTCCCTGCTTTCAGATCCCTAGGTCTGCACTGTACCTTAAGCAGCCAACCCCTTGGGGACTCCTGCTTCACAAGACTTCCACTCCAGGACCACCCTTGACCCTGAGAAAGGCCCTCACACTCTGATGCACAGCCTACAGGATAGGGCTATCCACCAAGGTGCTCCTCTAAGTACGTGGCTTATCTCCGCTCCTCAGTGAGCCCTCGGTCAACATTTGCCGCCACAAATCCAGACACCCTTGAACAGCAATGATCAGAAAGATCTAGAATAAACTAGCACTCAGATCTTAGTTTCCCGAAGGCACTACCCACACCCACTGACCTTCTTAGTGTAGCCCATGGCCTTCAGGACTGAGTGGTTCAAAGTCTCCAGGGAGGCCAGGACATCTTCATAGTCTCCCATGTGTTCCACAAAGTAATCTGGGGAAGGAGATTGCAAAGGTCAGGGGTCACAGAGGACTCCACCCCTCTCCCTTGGGCCCTCCCACCAGGCCCCAACCTAGGCCCATACTGCTGTGCCCTCCTCTGGCTGCCATTGATTCAGGTACCTACCACACAGTTCCTTGGTGTCCACGTGGCTATAAAGGGAGGGAAGGAGGGAGGGAATAAAGGAGAGAGAGAGAGAAAGAAAGAGGGAGAGGGAGTTAGCCGTCCTTAAATTGCTTGCTGTTTCTGACCCTCTGTGCAGAAAGTGCTTGCTGCCCTTCCCCCATCCTAGACACTGATGTGAGCCCCACTTTCTAGAAGGTAGAAGATGGAGGGTAAGCTACCTGCCTGCCTCCTGTTCTGTTTTCTTTCCTTATTTGGAGACAAAGTTATATTATGTAATTCAGGCCGACCTAGAACTCTCATGATCCTCCTGCCTCAGTGTCTTGAGTGTTGTGGTCACAGACTTATGCCACCATATCTGGTGGTGTGTTTCTCTCTCTCTCAGAGCTCGTGGGCCATATTATGAGTGGATGGAACTAGTCAGGGGCTGAGCCTAGGAGAGGGGAAAGGGCCGCAGGGTGGGCTGTGACTATCGCAGCTTGTCAAAACAATACCCCTTCCCCTCCTGAGACTCTTGGAGCGCTGGGTCAGCCTCCATCATAGCCCTGAACTTCACTCCTTAGACCAAAGCAGAGAAGGGGTTGGTCCTTGCTGGGGGTTGGGGGATGTGTATAAAGGCATCAACACCAGATACTGCAGCAGAGAGACCAGGCAGGGTCTGGGTGGGGTCTGATGCCTCCTTTCTGGGCTTAGCCTCTCCTCCGGCCCAGGGCTGGCTGTGGTAGATCCTATGTTCAACAGCATACGTCTGGGTAAAAGTTTTCTGTAGACTCCAAGGCCGGTGGCAGTGACTGCCTTGGAATTCCTCAGACAGCCCGGAATGTTGCTTCTGATGAGTGAGTTGTCTGGGTCAGAAAGGCTTAGCAACTCAAGGGGCTGATGAACATCCGTAGTTTCTACTTCGGGGAATATTGGAGGCAAGAATCCAGAATGTTTTCAGAATTGTGACCTCCCCTAAAGTAAGTCTCCTACCCCATCCTCCAGCACAGCCTCTGTTTTTTGTTTTTGTTTTTGTTTTTTTAGACAGGGTTTCTCTGTGTCCTGCAACTCACTCAGGCTGGCCTTGAACTCAGCGATGCACCTGCCTCTGCATCCCAAGAATGTGTGACTCAGTGTGTTCCCAGGAGGCTGCAGAGAAGCTGAGACCTCATGCGTCCTGGAGACAGTGTCCCCTGATCTACTGTGAGAACCAAAGTCACTCCTACGTGGTGGCATGCCCAGAAAATCATACCCTGTCAGGTCTCCAGCCTCAGCTCTGTGCTACCGCTTTCTACGCAAACAGCAAACTGGCCTGGTAGCAACCGTGTACCCACACCACCACTAGTCTCTGGGCCCCCCAAGTAATCCAACCTGCCCTAGCACCCTAGAAACATTAGTCCTCCGCACCTTAGTGGGGCAGAGGAAGGTGACCAGGTGGCTGTTGCCCATCTAGGCTGAATTCAGGAGCATCAGATAAAGGACAGTGCACACCCATGCTGGCTTTGGAGGCCAGGTGCCCTGTGAGACTGTGCTACGGGGTCCAGGTCATGAGTGAATTGTAGAAGACAATTCAGTTGGCTTCAAAGTCAGAAGTGAGGTTCAGGATAGAGTTGGGATTTTATACGCATTCCAGGGGTGGTTTGGGATGGTGGTTCACAGGAACAGGATCTTAGAATGTAGATCCTGGGGTAGTACTGGGATTAGAACAGAACGGAGAGAGAGCAGGCAGGGTCATGGCCAAGTTCCCATCAGTCCTGTGTATACTACAGCAGGTCCAGGGTCTCTTACCCCTTGGTAGCACATAGGACAAACTCTGTGGCAGTCACACACACGCGTACAGACGCGCGCGCGCACACACACACACAGCTTGGCACACAGCTTGGCAGTGAGGGCCAAACAGGTCTGATGTTTGGATTACTGGGTCAGGGGAGTTCCAGGCCTCTTGCCCTTAAACAGGACCTTGGCATTGTGGAGATGGGAGGAACCTATACATCCCCCCCACGGTGCCCCACGGTGCCCCACGGTAGCCCGGGCTCACTTGGTGTTGTCTGAATCGATGGTATGGAAGAGGCCCTCCAGCTCCTTTTCATTAAGGACGCCATCTGCGAAGAAGAGTTGAAATTCCTCCAGGGACAGTTTCCCGTCATCTGCAATGGACAGGCAAGGAAGCAAGTGGCTGTTTGTCTCCGAGAGAAGAGCACACAGTGGTAGCCCACAGCCTATCCCCACCACCACTGATTCAGCTGACAAACTCCCTGTGGTCAGCCTGAGGCCTCCCCACCGGTAATCCCAAACCATCGGCGAAAATGGAAGCTGGTTTCTGGGGAGCAAACACCTTCGTGCCCTCTACCAGGCACTCACCCCTTCTGCTCTTCCCTCAGTCATCTGACACAGACACTATTTAAGTAACATGCGTAACCTGACACCACCAGCCTATAGGGGTCACGCTCAACCCCGGCCCCATATCCCAGGCTCTGGGATAGTCTGAGCATAGTCCCTCTATTGCATCCTTCCTCAAGGCAACAGCAGTTTGAACTCAGACCTTCAACCTAACCTAGAGCAGGACTTTGTGCCACACGGTAGGTGCCAGCACAGTCCCCCACCCTTTGGGTGGCTCCATCTTTCGTGAAGTAGCTGGGCTGCATGGAAAAGCTGAGGTCAGCGCTAGGCTCAACGCACGTGTGCTGTAATTGATTAGTCATGTCTGTCCCGGGCACAGCATGGGGTGTGCCAACACCAGGCCCAGTTTCCCTCTTGACTGCTTCCACCTGCTTCTCATGGGTGGTACTCCAGTGTCCTCCGTACCCAGAGAGAACAGGGAGCTGGAAGACGGGGCTTGCAGATTCTCTGATCACAAGCCTGCTGACATTTACTTTGGGTGCTAGCCACAGGCCTAATGAGCACAGATGAGCTATTAAGAGGAAAAAATATCCTCCACTTGGCCTCTGGTCCAATTAAGAGAAGACAAGTTATCCTGTAGCTTCATCACTTCTGCCGATGACCCAAGCAGGGCTGTTTGCAGGTGGTGCTACTAATGAGCAGAAGCCCAGCCTGCCGCAATGACCTTTCGAATAGCAAGAGCCTGTGAGTCTCACATCCCGGAAAGGGGAGGCTGACTGATCCTCACCCTCTGCTAAACGTCTATGCCAGTCTTCCAGCGATACCCAGGGGGGCCAGTCAGGACTCTCATACTAGCCTTCCCTCGGGCTACCTCGTGCCCACCATGTCCAAGCTAGTCTTTATCATGAGAGCCTCCCAGAGACACACAGCCTTGTTCTCATGATGGAAGGCATCCTGAATACATTGGCAGAGGCCCTCTTTTGCTTTGGGCATAGTGACCTCACTGAGAAGACAAGTCCAAACACTTCAACCTGTGGGAGTGGTGGGGGTCAGGAGGGTGCAGTCTAAAGCTCCCTGCAAGCTGAAGTTGACACTCCTGTAACTTGTGTTGGGGGCAGGGGCCAGGCCTCTTTCCCTGGGTAGTGCGGGCTCTGCACAGTGCTACCACATCTTCGGTACTGTTTGATTTCCCTACATCCCTGTGTTGTGTGTGGACTCTGCAGGTGATTCTTCACTGCAAGGCCTGGGAAGATGCATATCATCTGGGACAGGCCCAAAGAGGGCAACACTCCTCTGCAATGATCCTAACCCAGGCCTGTTCCTCTGCCTTTTCATAACCTAAAGAACTCCACCCCACCCCACCCCACCACCACATGGGACAGTTAACAACAGCTCCTAGGAAGGACATAGGAGCTGGACAAGGCTGGAGCCACCTTGAATTGAAGCCCACTTGGGAAGGGCCTTAGGGCAGGTGACAGGTGGAGGCCTCGTCAATACTTCCTTCCTGGACGAACATGCTACTCTCTGGTTCTCTTTTGAAATGTCGTAGGTCACTCACATACATCTCTTTACCTTGCCCCAAAGCTCAGAGCAGCACAGGACAGCTGTTACCACTTCAGCTTACAGAAGGGGAAACTGAGGCCCAGAACAGCAATAGGACTTGACCTCTGGACTTCTTGTGCTCTTCATCTTCAGGACCATAGTTGTCCCTGTCCCCACCCCTAGCTCTTTCCCATGAAGCATCGGGACAGGGAGAGTGTGGGCAGTGGAGCACCTGGAAGGAACTCACCGTTTTTATCCGCGCGGCGGAAAATCTGGAGAGAGGAGGGCTGGAGTCAGTCCTGAGATGAGCCTGGGCAGGTGCCCTGAGCAGCCTCGTGACCCAGCTGAGAGCCCTCTCCCAGGAGCAGCTTGGGTGAGACTTGGAAGCCCAAACTCCCCTGGGAGACTTCGAGGCTGGGACGCAGCATGGAGAGACTGCAGCAGGCAGAGGCCCTCCCCATCCTTCACAAGCTATCAATCCCTCTTCCCACTGCGCTGCCAGCCTGCCCACGGCTGCTGACAGACACACACATTCGTGCTACACACTCACGCACACCCACACGCATCTCTGCAGGTGTGTGCACACTCATCCCTCTAGACTCTCCCATCACTGAGCACACAGCTGCACCCAGCCATGCTCAGAGAGGCCCACGAGAGCTCCACGCCTTCCTACTGTTTTTTCAGGACCCACCTCCCCTTGCTCTGGCTTGCCTGGGTTCCTTCTGAAGGTGGTGATCTTAAAACCTGGTGACAAGATCAGCCCACAAGAAGTATGGCGTCATTTATGGGATGGGGAGAGAGGGCAGGCAGGGATGTTCTGGTTGCAACTGGCAGATGGGATTGGGGAGCAGTCCTAACCTGGGACCCGCAGTTTGAGACAAAGTCACTTCCTGCTCTGCTGACATTTGAATCCCTTAAGGTCAGTTGATGGTGGGTGCTGGGTGCCCAGGGCCAAGAGGCTGTTCTAATAATTGCACACAAAAGCTTCCAAAAGCTGCTCTGTCCAGGCCATACCCCAGGTAGGTGGACCAGCAGCTCCTGACTAACCAAGGTGTCTGCTAAGACCTCCCCAACTCATAGAAAAGGGAATTGATGTCCAACCCCGAACCCACTGAATCAGTATTGTCTTTTAACCAACTCTGTGTGGTGTTGATGTCCCAGTACTGTAAGGTCTGAGACGGTTCAGGGCCCTGGAGGAATTGGCTCCCTTATCCAGAAGGAGAAGTCAGCCTATAGCATGCCCAGGCCCTCCAACTCCCTTAGTTTTCCTAGACTCAGGGAGGTCTGTCAGGGATCTGCCAAGCCAGACAAGACGCGCCACTCCTCAAGTCTCCGTGAGTCAAAAGACAGGTGACTCTGCTCACCTGCAGCCCACAGAAACAGGGCAAGGGAGCTGTGCGCTCTCTGGGGACCCCTTGGCCCTCAAGAAACCTAGGTGTCGAAATGACTAGGTTGATGTGGCCCATATGACATCAGGTAAATTGGCTCCCGGAGCCAGCATGAGTGACACTTTCCTTCTACTCCGTATCCCACCTCACAGGGGAAGAAAGAGGCTCAGTCAGCACCACGTGTGGAGGGCAAGGGGCTGAACAAGGCTTCCCTGAAAGAGGGCAAGTGGCCACCTCTACTCTGGACTCTGGATCCTCCTGCCCTGTGTGTGCATATCTCTGTGTGTGCACACCTCCTCTGTGTGGTATGTGTGTACAGGCATCTCTTGCTTGTTCCCAGAGGCACCAGAACACCCATTTCCAAAGCCCTCCTGCTCAGACACACCCACAGGTTCTTAGATCTAGCAAGGGAAGCCAAGTGGGGAATAGGGTTTCCAGTCCCCTGGCACTTGTAGGGGTATGTGGCACCCACTTGCACGCGCGGGCGCGTGCACACACACACACACACACACACACATGAACTCATGCACACACTCAAAAATACCCCGATTCTCTCAGAACCCCATAACATGTACAGGCACCCCCCCCGGGACCAGTCCCATCCCCCAGAAGCCCCTCCACGGACCACCAACCCTTTCCTGCCTATATGCCACCCCACTCTGCGGGGCTGGGGTGGGGAGAGCGGTGTGGTGCATGAGGCACGAGGTGGGATGAGGAGTGAGTCTGGGGTCCAAGAGTGAGGAGAAAAGAACAGGAAGACAGTGAAGGAGGACAGCTGCTCAGGGTGGAGCTGGAGGGTGAGGACGCCTAGGTCCAGGCAATGATTCTGATTTTATGGAAAGAGAGGAGGTGGGGAAGGGGCTTCACTCGCAAAGCGGCACAGCACGGGGGCTCATCTACATCCACAGAGAAGAGAGCAGTGGTGGTTCGGAGCTGTGTGTGGGGCTGGTCTCAGAGAAGTATCAGTGCAGGGAAGAATCCAGGATAGAGAAGAGGGTGCTAGCAGTGCCTAGTTCTTGTCCCTATCGTAGGGACTCAAGTGATGGTTTGGTTAGGACCTGAAGAGGGGAATAGCGGTGGTTCTCCGGGACTGGGCTATCCTATCGGATGCGGGGATGCGGGAATGTGAAGGAGGAGATGTAGAGGGTCTTGCGGCTCCAGTGGGGACCGGCGCCCCAGCCGCGATGGAAGGGGAGTAGGGTGGGTCCGTGCTATGTAATTAGTGGAAACGGGAACGTGGAGGGGGGCGACTGAGGAGAGGGTCCGCGGTGGGTGCGGACCCAAGCCTCAGCCGCGATGGGGTGGTGGGAGGGCTCGCTCTGGAGATCCCCACGCGGAGGAGGGTCCCAGGCTATGAGATATGGGGATGCAAGGAAGCGGAAGAAGAGGATGGAAGTGAGGGTAATACGGTCCAGGTGGAGTTGGGGGCTTGGACGGGGGTGTCCCTGCGGGAAGAAGAGGTCCCAGCTATGGGATGTGGAGATGAGGTAAAGTGGAGAGAGGAATGGAGAGGACCGTGAGGTCTGGGTTGGGGGACAGGCGTCTCAGCGGCAGTGAGAGTTGGGGCTTGCGCTCGGGGTCCCGGCGCCAAGGAGGGTCTCGGCAATAGGATGCGGGGATGCGGGAACGGGTAGGGAGAGAATGGTGGAGAGGGTCCTTAGGTCCCGGGTGCGGACTGGCAACCAGCCGCCCTGGGCGGAGGGTCCCGCGCGTACTCACGTCCAGGATGACGGCTGTGCCCCCTCGCGATGCGGCGGGCCCGGGGCCGGGGTCTGCGGAGGGGATGTCGGGGACGAGCGGTGCGCGGGGTTCCCCCATCCTGGCGCCCACCCAGCGCAGCAGCCCGCCCAGCGCGCGGCCCTGCGGCGGCGGCTCCCGGAGCAGCCTGTGCGCGCCGGCCCTGCACAGGCGCGCCGCCCGCTCGCACATCTCGCCCGCCGACCCCCGCCCGGCCGCGCCCCCGCGCGCCCCCTGCCCGCGCCCGCCCGCGCGCGCCGCTCCCGCCGCCGGCCCCGCGGCCCGGACACCGCGGGGACCGCCAGTGCCGGGGGTGGGGGGGCTACCCGGACCCCGAGCCACGTGCTCCGCGCCCGCCACCCCCACCCCGCCGGCCAAGAGCGGAGGCAGGGGACTGCCCGCGGGGACGCGGGGCCTAGCGACCGGACCCTGGCACGGCCCCCGAGGGGGATGGTTTCGTTCACGCAGGACTTAGGGCGGGTGTGGAGGAGGGTGGGGGCCCCGGGATTGTGCCCCCGTCCCCGCCAGGGTCTCGCTGACCCCCCGGTCCCCTCCCCCCTGTGGTACTGGTGTCCGGTGAGCCCCGAGCGCCCTCTGCCGGACGATTCTCCCCGAGTCCCTTCCTCCCCTCCTCCACCCGCGGGCGCTAGTTGCCCTGAAGGTAGAGCAAGACGCAGACTTGTGCAAGTGACTCAGACTCAAGACACCTGAATAGGGGTCCCGGGACTGGACACCAGCCTGCTCAAAGGCCCTGAGGCGGGAGGTGAGACTCAAATGGGCAGACCAGGGGACAGAGTGGACAGAGCTGCATCAGGCTTCTGGAAGCCTCATTCCTGACCCAGACTCCCTGGAGTCTAGCCCTGTGCCTATGGATGCTCCACTCTGGGGCCCTATGGCTTGTTCTCCTGGAGCTGCGGGCCTTACCCAGGGGCCCAGTGCACGGTCTATTTGCCTAGCCACTCCCCAAGCACAGACTCCTCAGGCACAGTGGAGGCACAGCTGGTTTTATTACAGATCTGATGGTGAAAGGTTGGGCCTGGGGTCCTCCAAGTTGGACACTCAGCTGGCCCTGTGACTCCAACACACACTGACAAGGGGGCCCCCTGGTCTATGGCTACTGCTCCCACTTGGGGCCTCATCTCGCCTGAGGGTAGGGCAGCCTGTGTTCCCCATGCCTCTGGGGCAGATAGTCCATCCACATGGCTCAAGTCTTCCCCTTCTGCTGGGGAGACTGGTTCCCGAATGGGAAATCTTTAGATGGACTCATGTCCCGCTGGGCTGTGGTAAGCCCTCTTCCTCTTCAGGGCCTGGGTGTCAGGGTGACAGGCTAATGTTAAGGTGGCTTCCTGGTCTCCTTCTTCAGCAGGGAGCTGGCAGCAGCCAGGGCCCCGCCCTGGACGAATCTCACAAAGTTGTCCCCAGCCAACGGCCCCAGGGCATACAGGCCCTCCTGGTGAGTGCTCTCATGGGTGAAGGGGTCCACATCAATGGGGTTCCTCTTGGGGCTCAGTGGCTGATCTGGGTCTATGACCAAGTCAGCACCTGCCCTGGGGAGGTAGGAGAGGTCGGGGTGGGAGCCAATGAGGACCAGCACCATGGAGACCCCAAAGAGCTGCTGGCCCCCCTGTGGGTCCTGGAACACTGCTTGGTGGTCCTCCTTGAAGAGCAGCGGCTGGTGCTCAGGGAGGCTGCGGTAGCCCTCATAGGGGCTGGGAGACAAGATGGACTGATCGCGCATCATCTGCTGCACTTTGTGGTACTCGGGGTATAACATCTTGGGCAGCTGGTTGAACACCAGGCCGGGGTCATGCACGGACCGGCGAAAAGCATGGATCACCTGGATGTTGTAGTGGCGGGCAAAGAGGACAGCATCGGCTGCAGATAGCCCCGCTCCCACAATCAGCACCGGGTCTGAGGCTGGGTTCACAGTGCCTGCCCGAAGGGCTGCCTCCAGGGCTGACAGGTCATGGTGGACAAAGGGCAGGGTCTCTCCTGGGATGCCTAGCGTGGCTGGGCTGTCAAAGGTGCCTGTGGCCAGGACCACATTATGGGCCCGCAGTGAGAAGGGCTGGTGGCCGTGGTCCTTGGTAGTCAAGTAGCCATTCACTTTGAAGAGGGGGCTGGATGCCTGGACCTCGGGACTGCCATGCTCGGACTTAGCCCACTCCACGGCAGTGACCACGGCACCAGACACAAAGTTGTGACTTAGGCCTTTTTTGATCACGTAGTCCCGGTAGTAGTGGGCGATGTCACCGGCTGTGGCTCTGCTGTTGCGGAGACCTCTAAAGAGAAGCAGACGTGGAGGGGCTGGGTGTCAGAGACAGGCATGGAAGTAGGCACTGGCCAGTGGTGACGGCATGCCCTGCTGAGGGGAGGCTTGGGTGTCTCCCGTGTAAAGCAGAACTAACAAGGGTACCATCCAAAGCCTGAAACTCCCTGTGCCTCAGTTTCCCTACGTGTGAGACAGGGTAGTGAGTGTATTGGCAACATCCCATGAGGGTCTTGGGAGATCATACAGTGTTGGGTACAAGCCAAGCACCTAGACTGGAACTTGACCATGGGGTGACATGTCTGGGCTGGCCACATCATTACCCCCAATGGGCCAATAGCAGTCTGAAAGCTGGTGACTACCTGCACTCGGGAGACTGAGGCAGGAGGATCACCAGTTTAAGGCCAGCCTCGAATGCTAAGACCCTGCGTCAAAAACTAAAAATAAACAAAACAACAACAACAAAAACTCAACAGATCTAAGTAAATGTTGTAATAGCTCACATCTATGAAGCTGACAATGAGGTTGAGAGTCTCTACAGCCAGAGCTAAGCACAGGGCTGTCTTGGAGGAGAGGGAGGGAGGAATGGAGGGAGTGGGCACTGGATAGCGGCCTCAGAACCTGCCCCCAAGTGACCTGTAGGTACTCCTCAGAGGCACTCAGGGCTCCCCTACCCTTTCCTGCATGGGTCACACCCTCACCCCGCCCCCACCCTTCCCTTCCCGCCAGGTGAGAACTGAACCCAGGGCCTTGCTCTTGCTTGGCAAGTGCTCTGCCACTAAGCTAAATCCCAAACCCTGCGAGCCACGTTCTGATTGAAGTGTGGACTTAAAAATACCCCCTCCCCCAGGGCCGGAGAGAAGAGCACTGACTGCTCTTCCAGAGGTCCTGAGTTCAAATCCCAGCAACCACGTGGTGGCCATCTATGATGGGATTGGATGCCCTCTTCTGGTATGTCTGAAGAGCGCGACAGTGTACTCACATACATAAAATAAATAAATAAATAAATCTTAAAAAAAAAAATTACCCCCATTGAAGCCCTTAGCAGGTCCTGGACCACACAGGAAAGGCACAGGGGGGCCTTGGGGGGCTTGCCGTTTTCACTGCCAGTTCTATTGTGTCTCCTCCCTCTACAGGGACACTGGCTGTAGGGCCCGTGACGCTTGTGGGGGAGCTGGCATCTCATAAGACTTCCTGTACCTTACTGTATGAGTTACCCTGTGCAGGCACACATGGCTAAGGGGCACTCAAAGGCCAGGATGCACGGAGGCCACCAGGAGCTATAGACTTTGTTTCTGTCTGTCATTTCACGCTTTTTTTTTTCTTTACCTTTTGTGCTAACTGTAACAGAGAGAGCTATCCTCAGAGGCTACCTGCAGGGTTGTTTAATATAATGGCACACTGAGAGGGGCAAGTGGCTGGCAGAGGATCACTGGGGTGGGGTACTTGCTGAGCTAGAGGCATGGCCCCTTTAGGAATACTACACAGCCCTGTAAAGGGCTGCCTACTGTGGTTTCATTGTAAGATACTTCTTATAGGTATTATGCAAAAAGGTCAAGTGCTGTGCATGTTCCTGTCACTACACAATCCTGACTCCCCCTCCTCATCTGCAGGGACAGAGCCAGAACCTAGAGAGGCCAGTTTTATCTGTTTATAGGGGAGTATAAACTCCTCTGCCTGCCCGCCCAGCCTCTCAGGGCCCCCTTACCTGCATTTCTTCCGCAGCCAGTCTTTGACCTGCAAGTCTGGGAGACTCATCCACTGGCCTTGGCTCAAGGTCACCATGGAGCCTTCAATGGACTGCAGAGAAAGGGGTTGTCAGGCCCTGCCAGGACAGCAGCACCCTGCCCCCCTTCCCAGGGTGTGGGGGAGAACAGGGGGTGCTCCAAGATGACACTCACATGCCAGGCGCCCCCGGGGAGGTTCCGTCCCAGGACAAGGTGGGGAACAGCGCGGTCCTTCTGCCGCTTCCAGGAGAGCACAGAGTCTATGCTGCCTCCAAAGTCTGTGTCAGGACGCAGGAGGGCATCAAAGAGCAGGGCCACAGGACTCTGGCTTCGGCCTTCGAGGCCTTCGGAAAGGTACTCTAGGTCCTGAAGACGGGGCACAGGTCAGTGGGATCCCCAGGGGATAGCAGAGTCCCACCTTGAGTCTGAGGGAAACTGGTCTCTATGCTGAGTATTTTTGAGGACTATCACTGTGGTCCCTCTGGGAGCCCGAGGGCCCCATGAATGTTATTGGTGGGAGTTGGTCACTGAGAAGCACGGGTCTAATGTGAGGTCAGACAGCTGATTGGCATCAGTGGGTCTGGGTAGACGGTCCCAGATGCTCTTTTCCTATTCTGTGGTTGGTTTTATGGACTCCTCTGCTCTGAGCTTGGGCTTCCAGGGACCCTTGGCCTTCCGCTAGGAGAATGCCCCTCCCAGGCTCAAGTGTCAGACCCACCTGGTCCAGGATGGAGACCCCCGGAGCCTCGGCCAGCTTTCTCTGCAGCAGGGGGTGCGGGTGGACGGCTCCTGGTTTCACGTAGGGGATGTGTCCAGAGAGCAGGTAGGACAGGCAGATACCGGAGGGGCCATTGCCTGCAGAGACAGGGAGGTCAGGGCCACTCAGCCTGGCTGGCTACCCCTTTATTCCATGAATCGTTCACTAAGCCCTTACTCTGTCACCTCTGTGACAGATGCCATGTGTAGTAATGACCAAGAAGCAGGCAAATGAACAGTGGCCAAAGGGCTTCTTGTGTGATGTCAGCCAAGGAACGGGTACTGGTATTTTCTCTTTGTGCTTGGGGAAATGGGCACAGAGAGGTTAAGTAAGCACCTCCCATCCACACAGCTGGCAAAAGGCTAAGCAGGGAGTCAGGCCCAGGGAGACAGAGTCTATAGCCATGCAAGCCTGACACTCGTGAGTGTGTGTGTGTGTGTGTGGGGGGGTAATGAAGCAGGAGGATCTCAAGTTCAAGGCCAGCCTGTGCAACACAGTGAGCCCCAAAGGATAAGCAAAAGGTAGGTGGGAGTGTAGCTCAGGGGCAGAGTGCTTGCCTAAGCCAGGAGGGCTGTGACAAAGTCTTGGAGGTGGCAGTCCATCATCAGGACCGGTAAGCAACCCGTCAGCAACCGGTAAGCCCTGAGGTGTTTGAATGGACCGAAGCTCCCCCTAGCTGGGACCAGAGCATCATCCACCTGACCTTCCCGGCTTATCGCTGTCCTGCTGCTTTTTTTTTTTAAAATGTTCGCCCGTGTGGGTCGACCTGATGCTTGTGCCCCCTTTCTCGACTTTGCAGAGCTGAGGACAGGAACCATGGCCCTATCTTTGTGTTCCCCACGTGGGCGTCTGGCACAGTTGTGGACACCGGGTGATGGTGCAGGTGCTCTTACGCATAGAGCCGGCCCCACGGTAAGCAAACGAGCTTCATTCATTTAAAGGCAACCGTCTAGAGGCCAGCCTTGGCCTTGCTAGCCTCAGACCTAGAGGTCCGCAGAGCATTCGTGTATCCCCCCCCGCCCTTGCTGGGGTGGGGTGACACTTACCGATGATGACTACTGGGAGGGGCTCTGAGCTGCTGGCCCCGAGGGAGTCGTGCCTCCAGGAGGTCATAGCTGGGGTGGGTGTTCAGCCTGGGGCTGGCAGCTGACCTGGAGAGCAGAACAAAGAGAATGCCCCTGTAGTCAGGTTGGGGGATGTCAGTCACACCTTCTCATCTCAGCTACATGGTGGAGTCAGGGCTGAGTGCAGGACCCCCTGCGGGCAGCCACAAGGAGCCTCCTATCTCCTACTATCCACCCACACTCTCTGCATCCAGCACTCCTATCCTTATCACATGGGGCACCTGAGAGCCAGGAGCCACCAACTCTTCGGAGCCTCATGCCATCCATCTCCCCCCCACCACCACCACCACTTCACCTTAAGGAGAGGACTCCCTGCCTAGTACAGGACGTAGGGGCAAAACAAGACTTCTTTGGTGACTGCAGGGCCACCACCCACTTCCTCGCTGGTGACATGGGGCTGGTTCCCAGACCTGAGCCTCAGTAAGCTGTGCAAGTAGGAGAATGTTCTAGAATACCTGCTGGGGTGAATTTACTGTCAGGAAGGCCCTGCCTGACCTCCTGCTCAGGGCGGGGTTGGACCTTGGACTTGGGGAGACTCTTGACAGCTGGATTTGGGGAAAATGCCAGCAAACCTGGGTTTTGGAGTTCATGCGCCCCCTGGTGGACACAATGCCTAATTGCTCAAAGCGCTGGCGCTGCATTCCCAGGCCAGCAGCAGGGCAGACTAGGGCAGCCTCCCGCCAGGGAACACAAGCAACTCTGGACTGTGACTGAGGAACGAGGGCTGGTGTCAGACTCCTCCTTGGGTGGTGGTGGTAGGGACACAAAAAAATGTTGGCCCTCGGAAGAACAAGGACAACGAGCTCCTCCATCCAGCATGTTCCTCCCACTCTGACCCTCGGAGGAAGCTGCTGGCAGGACTTTAACCCAAGGCTAACTGGTGTCTAAGACTTTGGGCTATCATGCGAGTCCCTGAGAACCTCAGGCTACCTAGTGGCAGCACACTGCTCTAAGAGGCCACACACATCTCCTCTTACAGAGGCGGCAGAATTCTGGGGGGTTGTATGTGAACTCTTTAGTTTGGAAAAGTGGGCAGCCAGTGACGCACCTTTATGTAAATGCTTCACGGGGCCAACAAAACACAGCTGGGGCACAAAATCCGGCATCTCCCACCAGGCAAGTCCAACCAGTCAGACCGGACAACTGACCTAGCACCTGGTGCTGGTATTCAGTGCTCCTCTGTGAGGGGCGAGCCTTACAAGGGGAGGAACAGTCTGCCAGTAGGATATGTCCCTGCACGTCATTATGGGCTCACAGCTGGGCTGGCCAAGAACCATCTGTCTAGCCTCAGCCTCAGCTGTGCTCAGCCATTAGGACAGCTTCGCAGACTTGTCAAGATGGCTCCCATATCCCTAGCACCCTCTGGGTCCTCCTCCTCCTCCCTGGGAAAGTGCAGGTGGCTCCTTGCTGTTATTGGAGACCATGTGGACTCCCTTACAAGGCCTAAGAGGACCCTGGGGTAACACACCTATGGCAGTAATTATAGAGCCGGCGCCAGGCTTTCCCAGGCGTCTGTCAAGCTGGTGTCCTGTAAGTTCCAACAGCCCCCCTCCCCCAGAGGTTTATGCTTATAATTTTTAATCTGGGTGGTTGAAAGAACTCTTTTGATCACTTCTGTGTTACAGATAGAGAAACAGAGGCTGGAGAGCTTTGCACAGACTTTTATAGTTTGCCATGAAGCCTGTCCCACCTCCAGACAGCTGCATTGGACTTGAACTGGGTCACCCTGCCCCAGGGGCTTCTCTGAGCCTCTGCAGGTGTAGAGGATGAGAAGCCTCTGCTGTGTGCCGCTGTCCCTTTCTGTCCTGCAGCAGATTCTGGCTCCAGTGTCCTGGAGGAGGGTCAGTTGCTCACTAACTAGAGGGTGTAGCTGTGCTCAGAGCCTTGGAAATTCAGCTGCGGTTCCTGGAGGGTGGTGTCCCCTCACCTGGTGTGCGCAGGGCACAGCAAAGGCCTGGGGTGTCTCCCCACTCCCACCATATTCATTACCCAGCAACAGCAGCAACACAGGTGAGGGTAGCATCCTGGCAAGGTGCTTTCCCGTGCCTTCTCTCTCTTAATTCTCACGACAATCCATGTCTCAGATGAAGAGACTGAGGCGGGGGTGGAGGGAGGGCGGATAAAGTCATGCCAGCTAAGTTTCAGAGTGGGCCCAGAACAGAACAGAAATTTGATCCCTGCAGGTATAACCCTACTAGACATTCCAGCACCCCTGAAAACAGCATGCCGGCCATTCCCAGAGACCTGAGCACCCCAGCATACAGCTCCTCACTGGTGGCAGCAGCAGGCCCTGTCCACGCAGGCCAGGCCCAAGGGGACACCCATGTTGCTTCCCAGGAAGTGGGATGGGCTAACACACTGAGAGGACTTTGCACTCTAAGTCCAGGTCCCTCTCGCAGCTGGCACAAGTGTCACCTAGAGCTGCTTGCTGGGTACCATACACATGAGGTCACCGCCAAGCCTGACCCCCCAGAAGTCACACGCCCCTAAGCTGTTCACCCTCACAACCACCCACAAGTACCTGCTACCAGTTTATAAGGCAAAACGGCTTCTTCCAACCTGCAGTTCCACCCACGGGCCTCAGTTTGTAGAGTTGGGGTAAGCTGCTTGTTCTGTTTGAGACAGGGTCTCATGTAGTCCAGGCTGGCTTGAAACTAGAATAAGCCTTGGCAGGCCTTGAACTCCTGACCCTCCTGCCTGCACCTCCCAATCGCTCAGATTACAAGAGAAAGCCACCACCTCCAGGCTAGAATAACCAGTTTTTAAAGTACTGGCATATTTCGGAGTCTCTCTGGTTGGGCAATGCTGACAGAAAAAAAAATTAACGTTCTTAAGTTTTGATTTAAGGGGCCAGGGAGATGACTCCGTGGGTAACATGCTTGCCTAACCGTGAGGAACTGAGTTCAGATTCTCCACACTCCTGTCAAAAGCAGATGTCTGTAATCCTAGGTCTGGAGAGACAGACACAGGGGGGCCCCTGGAGATCACCCGCCAGAGCTGAATGACAGGCTCCAGGTTCAGTCCAGGAGAGGGAAGCCTGCAGGGAAGTGGCCCGTCAGGTAACTTGTACAAGGGCAGTGACTTGTGGGCAGCACCCACATAAAGATGGAGAAAGCTGACTCCTGACGGGGGGTGGGGGTGGCTGTCTGATTTCTACACGTGTTCTTGTGCTCTCTCTAGCAATGATAATAATAATAATAGTGATAATAGAATGAAAAAGAAGGTGTGGACAGTGACTGAGGAAGACGCTAGACATCGACCTCTGACCCCACAGGTATGAGCACATAAAAAATGAGTTTCTCAGAAGTGGCGACAGTTGCTCTGGTGTAACACTGCAGACATTTCTAAGGTTATGAAATCGTCACGCTGGGGAGGGCTGGGAACCATATACCATTTGCCTCTAAGAATGCCACCCCCCCCAAGAGCTGGGGGTTTCTTATCCCCACTGCATGAATGAAACTGAGGTTGGGGAAAATGGAAGGGGAGGGGACATCTCGTCTAAGTCCTAAACAGCCTAGTTTGGGACCCTTTCCCCTCCACTCCCAAATAAAGCAACAGATAGCAGTGAAAGCTGCTAGTGACACAAAACCCTGGGGCAGGAGGAAGTGTGCAGTCAGCCAAGTGTTACCTGGCCTTAGTCACAGTGAACCCTCGTTCCAAGCGCCTGCTCCACCTGGGCCCAAGGGTGCCTGATGGCCCAACCTCCGCGGTCCACCACTTTCTCCACGGCACCATCCGTAAACCGAGTACCCAGGAACCCTCTGCTGTGCTTGTCTGAGCCTAGGACCCACGGGAGCACCTCGCCAGGCTGGAGACACAGTGGCCATTGGTGCCTCGAAGGAGCAAGGCTACCCACGCTCCTTCCTGCCGGAACAGCTATTTCAGAGTTAGGATTAGGCTGCTGAGCCAGGGGCCGCTGGGGGAGAGCGTCCCAGACACCTGACCGTGGCCATCGCTGGAGGCACAGGGAGGACTCCCGGAGTCCTCCTCAGGACCAGATAGAGTACAGCCCGGCTCTCCCGACCCCCGTCTGCCCACCCTTGCCCCCGTAGCTATTGTTTCCCACCCACAGCCTTGCCCGGACCGCTCACCTGATGGATGGTAGGTAGCTGGAGGGAGCTGGTGAGCCTGGGTTGTCAAGACACTCAGAGGAACTTGGTCACACGGTGAGAGACTTTGTCACGGTGCCCTGCTGCAAGAACAGGATGCCCATTAGCCCTGGGGATCCCAGAGGCTGTGCGAGGCCCAAGGCTAGCAGGGGTATTTCACAGCCGGGCAGGGAGGAGGCGGAGGCAGGGGCGGGACCAGGAAAATCACTTTCATAAGCGTGAGTCAGCAGGGGCCCCTGGGTGAATGAACTTGGCCCTGGCCAGTCTTAAAGGGCCCCTGCTGGCCAGTTCCTTCCTTCCCGGGTTCAGTCTGAAGGAGGAACTAGGGACTCTTAAGAGAGACCACTAGGTCTCTTCCTTACCAGTGAGACTCTACCGCTTCTGAGAAATAGCTGGCCAGCTGGCCTCTGAACTCCAGAAAGCTCTGCTCTTCCACTCACTTCCCACCCCAGCGTGTGGGGAGAGGGGACACTGGTGTGTGCAGAAAAAACCCTCAGTCACTGGTCAATCCTGACAACTCCCACTCAGCGACTTCCTGGTTGGAGACTCTGAACAAACCTCAGTTTCCCCATCTGAAAAGTGGGGTTGAGTTGGACTCCCTCGTGTGTGCGTGCATGCGCATGTGCGTGTGTGTCCGTCCTCCCTGGTTCTTATAGACTTCTCTTCCTGTAGGGGGTCATGCCAGTCTGCTGGCTGGTTCTTGTAGTCCGTGAACGGAAGCTGGGTCCTAGGGAGACATCCCTTGCTGCACACTGGGTCTGGAATAGCGCTTTTCCATATGGAGCCTTGGCTCAAGAGAAGGAAGTTGGGCAGTGGTTTAGGTTGGTGCACTCATCTTGGTGGCCATTGTTCCTGTCCTGATCAGCTGTCACTCTACTACCAGGACTAGAACTGGGGCCCTGGGGGTTGGGGGGAGTGTCAGGCTCTCACTCTAAGTACCCAAGAGACTACTCAGCGGTTAAGAGCACTGGCTGCTCTTCCAGAGACTCTGAGTTCAATTCTCAGCAACCACATGGTGGCTCACAACCATCTGTAATGGGATTTGATGCCCTCTTCTGGTGTGTCTGAAGACAGAACACTCATATATTTATATAAACAATTCTTTAAAAAAAAAAAAAGGAACTCATTAAACAAAGTGACACTTTGGTACAATTTTCTAAAGAAAAAAAATTAAGTAAAGAATACAAATTCCAGAAAAAGGAAACTTCAGAGTTAAAGAAAGACCTTGGGCCCACCTCGTGGAACATCCTTCGGCAGCAAGAGTCTTGGCTGCTAGCACAACATTTTGATTTAAAAAATATTTTGTTTTTCTTGGATTAAAAGAATGATTATTCAAAATACCGCATATAGGTTTTGGGGAATAGATCAGTAGAACCTGTGCCTAGCACTGCATGAGACCCCAGGTTGAAGGCCAAGTACCATTGTGCACTGATACGTATATGTTCAAACCCTGGGCTCGGGGCTGGGAGATGGCTCAGTGGAGAACACTTGCCCAACATGTTCAAAGCTCTGGCTTCAGTCCCCAGGACTACTAAACACACGGAACCCCTGAGCTCTAGTCTGTGCCAGCAGTCTTAATGGGAGAGTCTGTTCCCCAGGGAGTACCTAGTACACCATAAGCTGGCAGAGGGGCACATCCTGCAGGGGTGGGTGAAGAGGACACCATCCTGGGGTGGGTAGTTAGGAAGCAGAGTGGGCAAGGCTGGCTGCTGACCTGGGTTTAAGGGAAAGGTGGGGCACCTGCAGCCCACGGCTCCAGGATCCAGTCCTAGAAGCTACTGCTCCCCTGGGGGATCCTGGGCTGCAATTTTTGCTTAGGGCTTTGTGGTCAGAATCTTGGTTTAATGCTCTGGTGTCTCCTTAACATTCTTGGTCATTTCTTTTAAAACAAGGACCATGCATTCTGCATGCCCCTTTTGCACTAGGCTGGGCAGCTTTCCCTAGCTTGAATGGGAGCTGCCTTGGGTTTAGCTCTTCTGCTGAGACACTCCCTTTAGTGCTGAGGTACACTTAGAGGCTTAGTTTAAGCCCGGGCTCGGTAACAGAAACTTCAGAGATCCCTGCTACAGGCTGTTGCTCTCTGCGGGTGTGTTTTTGAGACCTGGGGTGAGACCCTCTGCGGACATCTACGGTCTTAAAGTGTCCTTCCCACACACCAGGCCTGGAGTGGGGCTCTGAACTCAGGAGGGGAGATCCTGAGGGCTGGAGCGTGGTTGCAGGGCACAGGCCGATCTGGCTGCACCCTGTCCCCATTGTCACCCATCTCTGCTTTCACATTCCACAGTGCTCGGTGGCAACCTGCCCATGCTTTTGGATATGTAAACTGAGGCAGAGAGAGCATGAACCCAGGGCCAGCGACTTCTGCTTTGGAGGCTCAGCTGATCAGGGGGGAAACCGGAGGAGGCCAGGGACCAGGCCTGGAAAGCCAGGAAGGAGAGACTATCCTTTCTCCCGGCTGGTCCCAGCCATAGCCCTGTAGGTGAAGCTGGCTGGCAGGCATTGGTGGACTTTCTCCTCCTTCCGTGTTTACCTGCCCAGCGTTATCAACAGCAGAACCATCAAGATGAAGATAGATAGAGATGCCACAGGAAGCAGGACAAAGGGCACTGTCAGGGATGTAGAGGGGACCCACCTTGCCAGTCCCTGCAGGCTGACAGGGGCTATCCTGGGGGGTGGGGTATCTGGATCCCTAACGGTCCTTCCTACTCTAGGAGGCAAGCCAGCTTGGCTTGCCAGCAAATCCGCATGGGCTCCAGGGAACACAAACCACATACAAGATGAGTTTTTAGGATGGCTGCATCTGGGAGGCCCCCTCACGCTGAAAGCTTATGGGGAAGGAGGCTCAGATTCAGCTCGCCCAGAGCACTTGTTTTCAGTTCTGTAACTCTGGCTATAAAATGTGCATGAGATCATCCTCAGACCAAAGAGGGACAGACACTGGGTGGCAAAGGTTGGGGAAGATGGCTCACTGGGCACGTGTGTGAACCCGAGTTCAGTTCCACGGCATCCACATAAAAAACCCTACTGGGTGACACACACCTGAAATCCCAGCACTGTGGTGGCAGAGACAGGCAGATCCTAGGGGGAACTTGTTGGTTAGCCAGGTTTCGTGAAAAACGTGCACTCCAGGCTCCATGCGAGATCCTGTCTCAAACAAACACACACACACACACACACACACACGTCAAGGCGGAGAGTGACAGAGAATGACATTTGACGTTGACTTCTGTACCTGTCGCTCGTGTGTGTGTGTGTGTGTGTGTGTGTGTGTACGTACGTGTGCGCACGTATGCGCGCGTGCGCGCGCATGTGCACATGCACATCTCACCCAATAGGACAGAATGTCTTGTTAGTAAATTGTATATAGATTTCACGGGGTTTTTCAAGGCTGTGATTCAAATCCATGGCTCTGTAGATGCTGGACACACACCTACCACTGAGTACATCTCAGCCCTGTGGATCACACATCAGTGGAAACGGGGAATGTTGGGGCTGCGAGTAGTTCAGTGCTATGGTGTTTGCCCAGCATGCTGGAGGCCTGGCTTCTGCCCCCAGAGCCATAGGAAAAAGTCTTACATAAAATAAGGAAAACTTTGGCCCAGAGGTGAAGTGCTTAAGGAAAATAGGCTCCATCCTGTCCTTTCCCTCAGTGTGTCTCTCTCTTCCCCTCTCCCTCTGCCCCCAAGATCTTGCTGCATGCATCCCACACATCCAGGCCTCAGATGTCAAACCTGGGCTGGTGGGAGTCTGACACCTTGTCCATTCTAGGATCCATTATCCAGGAGTGTGAGCCACCTGGACCATGACAAGGGGCTGGGCAGGGTGACCTCTGAGACTCAGTTTCCCTACTTGAGCACTATTGCAGCCAGCAGGGAGCTTCCCAGGTCCCAAAGGGCGATGGGTGTGGCCTGCTCTCATGGCTCCTGTGAAATACTACCGTTTATCTCTCTCCCGGGCCAATCCCAGAACCACCCAACTGACCCTCTCTCCACCCAGCTTCTTCTCTTCTTGTTCCCAGGCACTGTGAATAGACAGTTCTTATACAGGGCTGCTACTCAGAGACGTTCATCTCAAGCCCAAGGTCACACAGCATGAATGGTGGCAGGGGCAGAGCTGGGGGCATCTCCCAGGACAGGCTGGCAGTGACTAAAGCCGTGGTTCTCAACCTGTGGGTCGTGCCCCCCCAGGTCTCATTTTAGATGTTTACATCGAGAGTCACAGCAGTAGCAAGATTGCAGTTACAGTTGTATACATAATTGTATGGTTTGGGGCCACCATAACACGGGGAACTGGATTAAAGGATTGCAGCATTAGGAAGGCCGAGCATCGCTGGGATAAAGGAAGAGAATAAGAGGTTCAGGTAGGCAGGCACAGATGGTCTGATATACCCAGTTCCTCAGTGGGTGAGCAGGGCTGTGCTCACCCCATTCCAGGCAGGTTCAGGGTGGTTCTGTCTGCCCAGCAGCCCAGCAGTGGGAGCGGGGTGGGGGGCATTGTTCTTAATCCCCAGTGAAGAGCCCAAGCCCCTGAGCAATGGAATGCTCGGCTGGGACAGAGCTGGGTCTGTGACCCCACCTAGACTGGGGCTCTGGCACACAGAGCCCAGGCCCTTCTGGCACATGACACGCAGTCAATATTTTTCAGGCCCACGGGGTCAGTGGCCTTGACCCTCAAATTCTTCAGTCTCTTCATTGGCCAAGAGGTGGCCAGATATTTTCTCAATGACTAGTTTACAGATGAAGACAGAGGTTCAGGAATGAGTAACTACAGTTTAGCAGTCCACCTCCTGTCAACCACACACACTGATTACAGGAAGTCATGGGGTCCAAAAGAAAAGCCCGTTCTGTGTGCTAGGCTAGCTGGGCAGCAGGGTCAGAGGTCACTCAAGGACCTCAGGGGAAGTCCAAGAACTGCTTGGTTCTCCTGACAGTGGATTGGGAACTCAGCGGAGAGCTTATTTCCACGCTGGTATCTATTTCACCATTCCCGGCAGCCCTAATCTGAAAAGGTAGCGATCACACCAAGATCACACTGTAGGCCACTTTCCCAGGTACCTACTGGGAACAGGCCAGTCACCACTGGCTCTGTTCGGATGCGGGTACCTTGCAGCTATTAAAAATGCAAGCACAGAGGCAGAGGCGGCAGGATGGTGTCCACCACGGGGACGAGAGGAGCAAAGCATGAAACTGCACTACTACTAGCTCCCGTGGGTCAGGCAGGGAGGCAAGCCGCCGCTGGCTGAATCGCGGTGCCAAGCACTTCTGCACAGATCACTTTGGCTTGTGTTGTTTTCGCCATGAGGGTGGAAGCTAGGGTTCCACCACGCTGAATGGGGCTCTATCACTGAGCCACACCTAAATTGTCCAGGCTAGCCTTGAGCTCAGAATCCTCCTGCCTCAGCCTCTCTAGTGGCTGAGATCACAGACCCGTGTCACCAGGACCAAATCGATTTTTAAAACAAAAGGCAACAGCGATTTGGCTGGACACACATTTTCTGTCCTTCAATTAGATTCATTCATGCAGTGTGTCGTACCTGCCCAGTCCAGGGCCTGAAACACAGTGATGCCTCATCAAATATTCAATCAAATGTTCAATGAATAAATGAGCCTGGCCCCTCTGGACCTCACTCCTTTCTTAACAGTTTCATGTAACCCCAGGCTGGTACTGATTTTTGGGGGAGCCAAGGAGAACCTTGATCCTCCTGTCTCCACCTCTCCACCCTGTATTGGGATCACAGGCGTGTAGCACCATGCCCATTTATGCAATGCTGGGGAGGGAACCCTGGGGCCCAGGCGTGCTAGACAAGCAAGCTGCCAACTGAGCCACATCCCTATCAGTCTTGTGGCTTTGGGCTTTCCTGTTGACTGCTACAACATTCCTGAATATGGACGACCCTGTTGCTGTCATATCACATTCACCTGATGGATAAGTCTCCCACGATTAAATCTTTGACAACAATTTTGAATTGGCCAAAGGTGAAGACAGCCCTGCAGCAGGCATATCATAAGACCCTTCTTATAGGAGGAGACAGATGTTCAAGCCACAGGAGAATGGAAATGGCTGTCTGCGAGGTCAGAGCCTCTGGGCTACATCTTGGCTCTGGTCTTGTTAGCTGCGCGCGCGCTTGGGCAGCCTACTCTCTGAGCCTTCATGTCTTCTCCGCTGCTCACTGTGGTGATTCTGGGGCTGGCACACTTGCAGGCCCTTAGCAGAGGACTCCACTCAGCCTCCTCTGACTCACTGAGCAGCCTGCCATTCCCAACATCTAGCCTAGACCCTGGCAGCCCCCAGCTCCCCAGGCCCAGCTTCTCCTATCAGGCCTAGGGAAGCCCGGCCACTCACACTATCTCAAGCAGTTCCGATGCTCCATGGCACTTTAGAGGCACAGCTACACAGGGATGGGCTGTCTACACCGCAGGCCGTAGTCTGTGACAGAATGCAGAACTGTGACAGCTGACTGAGTCACTCTGGAGACATTGGCTAAGTCCTGGGATGATGACTCCTGGTCCGGGCCATGGGAAGGAATTCTGCCTCCAGGCCTGGAGTTTTTACAGGTCTCTGACCTCACTGGCCCCTGTCCTTGAGGGTCTTGCTGTGTGTGTCTCATCAGTGGGGACAGTGGCTGTGGGGACAGGAGTGGGGGGGAACGAGGACCCAGGTACCCTGTATACTGGTGGCCGCTTTGCAAGTGAGGGGTCTGCAGACCTTAGGCTGCTGGCTGGCTGACCAGAATCTCAGTCCTACTTCCATTCCAATGGCTAACAAGCTGTGACCTGTTAAGAGTTCATTGCCCGGAGAGTTCCAGGAAGCTGGGCCATCGAGCTGTTTGCTCTCTGGCCCACACAGCTGCTGCTCATTGGTCCCCCTTTTGTTTTTGTCTTATGTGTGGCGGCTACATACAGTCTGTTGTTTGTTGCCTCCATCAGCCTCTGTAAACTTGACAGACCTTCCTTCTAGGGCAGGTAAGGCCAGTGACCTGCCGGAGATCACAGAGGATTGGAACTAGCTCCAGGGCCTTTCCCATTTCTCTGCAGAAGGGCTTCCGTGCCAAGCACTAGAATGGCTTCAGGCGCCAGTGGAAGGATGTGAGAAGCTGGAGAGGCTTATCCCGACCATGTGGTGATGGCACACACCTTTAGTCTCAGCACTTGGGAGGCAAAGACAGGTGGCTGGATTTCTGAGTTCGAGGCCAGCCTGGTCTACAGAGTGAGTTCCAGGACAGCCAGGGCTACACAGAGAGACCCTGTCTCAAAACAAAACAAGCAAACATATAAAAACCAACCTTCCCCACTCAACCCTGAGGACTCCCAGCATCCTCCAGTTCAGCGGTGCCTAATGGTCCACAGGATGGGACCTAGAGGCCCAGCCCCACTGAAGGCTCTCACACTTTGTCTGGATTCTTCTGCCCTCTGGGGTATCTCCGGACCCATCTCTGATTTTCTTGTTAGGATGAGCAGGGTCGGCTCCAGGTGTGGCGCTTTCTAGCTGCCCGTGCCTTGGGCTCATGCCAAGTCATCTACCAGCACATTCCACATTGACCCAGCAGGCTCCCATTTGTCAAAGGCAACCATGCAAGCCAACAAGTGTGTCTTGCATAAGTTTTTGTGTGCCAGGCTAATAAAAAACAGAAGGGAGCTTTGGAAAGAGATAAGGGGTAGTGTGGGGGTTAGTGGGAATCTCTGGGGAAGTTTCTGCAGCAGGGAGCAGGTGGGGTGTAGAACTAAGCAGGGTGTGGGAGCGGGGGTGGGGTGGGGGCAGGGCAGATTCTCTGTGACAAGCCCCAGTTGGGGCTAGGCAAATCACTGGAGGAAGCCTGAGGCTGCCAGGATTCCCAGGTTGGAAGACAACCTGGAAATATCTGGGCTGCCTGAGTGTAGGGGCTAGACTTGGGAGGTAGGGATGGCACCACACAGTAGGAGTAGATTCCAGTTGGGTAGTGAGAATGTAATAGGGCTTGCACACAGTAGGAGTGGATTTCGGCTAGCCAGTGAGAAGATGTTAGGGCTTGCACTGGTGGACTTGGGGATGGACTACAAGGTCAAGCCTGAGTAGCAGTGTCCAACACCAGTATCACCAAAGAAAAGCACAGATGAGTGGCCACCATGGACTCCTGTGGTGTAGGCTCTGCTAGCTGTGACTGACCCATCAGCTGTGGCTGACCTCAAGCTGTAGAGGAGTAGAGAGATCTGTGAGGCAGGCATGAGTTCCGTGGAATGCTGTGGGCAGGAGAGAGGGGAAGCTGAGCTAGGGTGGGCAGGTACCCTGGAGGCAGGGGCAGAACAGGAGAGGAAGAGAGGCTGAGAGAGAGCTGAAGTTGGATCATGTTCATGGGGACTTTGACATCTGTTCACCTGTCCAACTGCCCAGGAGTCTCAGGCATGGGGAGCACTGGGCTTATCTCTTGTGAGTGCTGGTCTCTGGCAAAGAGATGGGGCACAGAGTGAAGGGGGCTGGGTGGAGCTGAGAGACAAGATGGCTTATTCCTGCCACCCTGGGGGAAAGTCTCTTGCTGGTTGGGACCTCGGTGTGCTTTCAGGGCTTAGGACTTCCTCTGGCTGTGATCCTGGCCTTGTCCCATCCTCATAAACACAGTGGTGAGATCTCTCTCTCTTTTTTTTTTTTTCCTTTTTTTAGTTTTTCAAGACAGGATTTCTCTGTATAGCCCTGGCTGTCCTGGAACTCACTTTGTAGAAGTGGTGAGATCTCTTAAGTGGCCTAGAAGTATCCGGCTGGCTCAGATCCGGGTGACTCATGGCCATGGTTCAGGAAGCACGGGGATGATGCAGGTTAAACTGGATGGGATTACAGAATCACCACCAAGGCTGTGGCTGCCAAATGGGATGAAACTAGAGATGGGTGGATTTGGTCGGTGGGGGACTGGCTGCCCATCCCTCCACCCCAGCTCCTCAGCTCACACACTCAGAGCAGAGGCTCTCTGAGGGTGTTTTTGGTCAGGGAGGAAATGAGACCCACCGTGTCTCCTTTCACATCATCCTGAGCAGAAGCCACCTGGCCACAGAGCTTTCTAAGTAGCTGTCACCTTCGGCATCACTGCCCTCCCTCCCCCCCCCCGCCCCATTTCCACCGTGGCCATCATCCTTGCTCATGGTTGAGGTCACTGTCACAGCCGGGACTCTGGGGACCGGTCTGAGCTGTATTTGCCAGGTTCCCTTGGGGATCAAGGGCACACCCAGCTTTAAGCAGGGACAGTGTGGTAAGCATGACGTAGAGAACTGTAGGGACAAGAGGCACTTGGATGAGTAGTGCAACCCCCTGCCCTACTGACATGGCCCCACTGGGCAGGATCAGGCAGGCCTGGATTCTTGACCTGCTTTTTCTCACCCCAGTGTGCTGGCAAGCCTGCTCTATCCTACAGCCTTGGCTGCTGTGGCTTTCTACCAATGCATGCCAGCGGCCCTGTCGGGCCCGGGCAAGCTTGGAGGCTGTGCTGGGTTGGTGCCTGTGTGGAGGGTGGGGGCAACCTCACCCTTGGGGCTTGGAGAGAACTGTGGTCCAGACATCCTCTCCTGAAGTCTGTTCCCAGCTCGGGGAGTTGATGCTGGTCAGGCCCTATTTGCTGGCCTGGCTCTGCTCCCATCAGTGTGTGCTCCAGGACAGGCCTGCTTGCTGCTGTCAAGGACTCTGGGTCAACTCCAGGCCTCCATGACCTACTTCCTATGCACAACACCATCCTCTAGCCTCTGTGTCAAGAGGACAGTGCCCCCCACCCAGCAAAGGACAGGATCGGATCCCTCACCCTGTGCTTGCTTTACCTTGGGGTTCTGAGCTTGTTGAGACCCAAACTTTGCTTGCCAATGTCAGGGTGCACAATCCTGGGCATAGGGACATCTAGACTCATGGGGAGTCTAAAGCTCTCACCACAACGATACAGACAAAGGCATTTAACATTTGGCACTGTGTTGGGGACCTGAGGATGGAGAGTGTCTCAAGCCTTATTCCTAGGAAGGCGACTACCTAAGTAAGCATGGGAAGATACCAGAGCAGGCCAGGCTGGCCATGTCGGGAACAGACTTTCTGAGTTGTCCCAGAGGAGATAGCAACTGGACTCAGACCAGAAAGCTAAGAGTAGAGGAGAGAAAAGGCTGGCAAGAGGACAGCATGTAGGTGCAAAGGCCCTGTGGTTGGCAGTTTGAGAGACTGCTAGGTAAAGCCAGAGGGAGGGAGGTTTGAGGGTTGTGATAACAAGAGACCCAGTAGCCACTAGAAGGGCTTGCTCTTTCTTCCAAGGGCAATAGGGAGGTGACACGTGGCCAGTGTACATTTTGAAAACTGGAGAGGAGGAGGGTAAGTGTGGGTCATGAGCTTTGGCAATTGTCCCAAGAAATCCTCAAAGTCACAGTTACTTCCTGTCTCCGGGAGGAAGTGGAAGGAGCTTTCCTAGGGAGGGCTGGCTTCCAGGAAGTTCCATGTGTTTATGCCTGTACGTGAGTATGTGCGTGTGCACCTGTTTGTCAGTGTGTGGGTGCACACTGCATGCACGTGGATGTGTGCGCAGAGGGTGTCTCAGCTCTAGCAGCAGGGTGTGCAGTGGGGACCAAGGCCATGAAGACTCTCCTTCTCCCAGCCTGTGTGGTCTAGCTCCTTTTTCTCCTGGGGTGATAAGTGCTGTGCCAGGTGGGGGAGACATGGACGGGGAGGGCAGCCATTTCTGCATGCAGCTGCAGACCAAGGCACAGCTGGTATCGTGTGTCCCTTGGCCCACTCTGGAGTGCATGCCTCCTCTGGGACATCGTGGGAAGAAGGGGCCCAAGAAGGTGGGGTGAAGTGTGTGCATCCGGGGAGGGAATTCCTAGCCCCTGGAGGACTTCGGTCAGACCCTCATCTCTTGTTTTTAGCCTCTTCTTGCTGTCCACCCCCACCCCCCACCCCAGTTAAGCAGTGCCTCTTCTCAGTGCTGGCATAAATGAACCAGAACATACCCTTGTTGTGTGGCTCTTTTCTTGGCTCCCACCCTGCTTTGAGCGGCAGATCCTTTGGGTCTGGCCAGCACTGCCTGACATCTGGACTCTTCCTTAGACCGGGCCTGGCTGTTTTGTCCTGATTTCTGACTGTTTCCTTCCTCAACACAGCTTTGCCTGTGAGTTCCTGGTTTCTGCAGACAGGCCCCAAGGCCCTAGCTTCCTGTTCTCAGCAAGGCGCCCTTGACATTCCGGGCCTCAGAACATCCTTGAGATTATTGAGTCAGAGCCATGGTCCTGGTCAGGGCCGCTCACGTTAGACCACCCTGTGGCCGGGCACTGATCCCTTGGCTTTATGGTCTTACACTCCGTGATCTGCAGGATCACCACACTCCACAGGGAGAACACCCTGCGCCACTCTGTGCTGGGCGGCACAACATTGCAGTACCTATGTCTGTCACAAGAGTGGGCAGGAGCAGATAGGTTACTCCTGGCCATGGGTCCCCTTCAGCAGCAGCGGCAGCGGTGGCAGCTGCACATGGGAGGTGCAAACCAGTTTCAAACTCCCTGAATCCCAAGCCCTAACCTGGAGGCCACATGGCTTCCCAGAGTCCCAGGTCACACAAGATCCACCCAGGAAGGGATGAAGAATCCAAAATGGAAGGTCCCTTTCTTCAAGTAGAAGGTCATCTTTCTTTTTTTTTTTTTTCTTTTTGGTTTTTGTTGTTGTTGCTTTGTGTTTTTTTTTTTTTTTTTTTTTTTTTCAAGACAGTTTCTCTGTGCAGCCCTCATTCCTCACTCTGTAGACCAGGCTGGCCTCAAACTCAGAGATCTGCCTGCCTCTGCCTCCTGAGCGCTGCGCCACCGCTGTCCGACTTATCTGTGTCATTTTTAAAGGCAGGCAATGTAGGGGTTATGGTGTCTGTCGTGTACACAGAGCCCCATAGCCTGCATGAAGGCTCATGCCAGTCCCCAGGTTAGCATTGGTGTGCTGCTGACTGGCAAGGGGGTGTGACCCGAGGCACGCGGCATCTTCTTTCCCAAGGACAGAGGCTGCTTGCCAGTCACATTCCACCAGCTTCCACCCCCCCACCCCCCCACTTCTTCCTTCCTGGCTATCCCTGAGCCGAGAGGCTGAGCCCTGGGGAGCCCCAGGCCCCGAGTGCTGCACAAGCTTGCTTTCTGGTTGCATTGGATCAAGGCAGCCACAGCCAGCCAGAGACTGAAGGACAGGCTGAGAGTGGCCACGGCAGGTGCTAGCAAAGTCTTAAAAATCAGCTTTCAGGGCCAGCAAGGTGGCTCAGGTGGCAAAGGCGCCTGTGGCCAAACCTGAGGCCCCAAGTTCAATCCCTGGGAGCCAATGGCGGAAGGAGAGAATGGGCTCCTACAAGCTGTCCTCTGACTTACACACATGCCATTCTGCAGTAATTAATAAAAATCAGTAAGAAGGGTAGAAAAGCAAGACCTGGCTTCTGGGGTGTTGAAGACAGCTGTACCGTGTGCGGCTTCCCGTGGAGTAACAGCCACCTTACTGCTACCTTACATGACCAGAGTAACGCCTGGGGCTTCTCAAGGGTGCAGTGGAACAGAGATTCCATGCACTCAAAAGACAGACAGCCCTGAGAGACCAGGAGACCCCAGGCAGGGGGGGGAAGGGTGGGACCCATCGTTAATTTCTAGTTTGTGCATTTAACCTTTAATAGCAGGCATATGTAACAACTGACTCAGGAAGACTCCTGGACACTTTACAATGGGACCTGGATTCCGGGCCTGAACAAGCTGGTACTGTCACCAGGCCAGGGCGGTGGGCACTTCTTCACTTGGGTCCCTGTCAAGGCTCCCAGAGGAGCCAGGCTCAGTCCTGTGGCTCTTGTTTCTCTTGTCAGGCTGTCCCCAGAGCTCATGACATTTGATCTTCAACCCAAGGACAGCTCATGCTTCCTGTGGCTGCTGTCTTTTGGTTTGTTAGTGCCTGTGTCCCCTGGTGGGCTCCTTGGAGGGAGTGTGCTTGCAAGCAGACGGATGGAAGCCCACCTGACCTGTCTAGCGGTGGCCACTTCCTCCTCCCCAGCTCAGCCTTTGCTGTGAGAGCTCGGAGAGAATGCCTTTGAGACCAAACAACAGGAAACCACGAAGCAGGGTGAGTCTGAGGACAGGAAACTGCTGATCAAGGTGACATCAGCCCCTAATGTGGCTGGCACCTGTGACAGTGGGGGGTGGGGTGGGGAGCCCTCTAGGAGGTCTCCGATTAGCCATGGAGCTGGGAGACAGCCACTTGTGGTTAGGCATTTGACACACGGACAGACTTTTTGTGAGGAGTTCTGCAAGGTGTGGAGGCCCCATGTGGGACACACGCCAAGTGTTGGGCATGGAGACTCATTAAAGAGGTTCTGGCATGTGCTCCTGTTGAAGAATCCCTAAGGCAGGTGGGAAGGGTGCCCGGGGTTGCATGTGAACAGAAAGCTGGGTAGGGCATATCCCCTGTGCAAAGGCTTAGGCGGGGAGGGGAAAAGGAAGCATGGAGAGGGAGGGGAACGGGGGGGGGGGGGGGGAGGGGGAGGGAAGCAGGAGGAGGAGGGGCAGGGGGGAATTCTAAGTGATCAGCAGCAGTATGGGGTTAAGTGGGATGTGTAGCCAAGGCTAGCTTCATTTTCCATGTCTTTTTTTTCCCCACTAGGTCTCATTACATGGCCCAGGCTAACCCAACACTCACTATGTATGTAGCCTGAGCTAACCTAGACCTTGTGGATGTTTTCCTGCCCCAAATACTAGGATGGATTTTCTTTTCCCTTACCACCCAGCCAAACAATGAGATGCAATTTAAACACAAATATTTGATTGCTGCACCAGGCTGGCTTGGTGGCTTCTTTGCTGGACAGGCCCTGTGCTGTTTTCAGTGCGACAGCAGACTTTCCTGCCTGCACTGGGTTTGCCACTGCCACATCAGCCCTCAGCTCCCGCACATGGCTTGTCTTTGAAGCCAGCTGAGTTTCTGTCTTCCTGGAACTGAGGGTGGAATATCAGACTAGGAATATGAAGGGCTGAAGTTTCATGGGGTGGTGCATGTGGGGTGGGGGAACAGCAAACACTACTTCACTTAACTATGATGAACCATCTCCAAGGTTATCTAGGGAGACGAGCCAGCTTAAGGCATGCTTTGGTGAACTCCTGAATATTTTACAAGCAGCAGGGTGAGGGGAAGGGGTGTCATGTGGGTAGATGCGGGCAGTAGAGGCAGGGTTAGAGGCTTGCCCAGTGGGATGGGTTAGCCAGGCCTGGCCTTGCAGAACTGTTCCTTGCTGTGCCTTGGTCAGTCCAGAAGGGCAATATGTCACATGGGCTTGGAATATAGAGTTATCAGGAGAGCAAGACTGGCTCTAGCTCTAGGGAGGATGAGAAGACAGGACGGCTGCTTGCCCTGTGACCTGAGAATGCTGAAGCTTCAGAGAAGGAGATGGCTAAGGAAAGCAGGGTGTGCAAAGGGCCTGGGGCCAGAGGGGGTGAGTCTGAGGACCACGGCGTAGCCACACAGTGAACTGGGGTAGCCTGGAGACATGGCAGTGGCGACCACAGACAGTTTTCTACTGAGCATATGGGGACCTGGGCATGCCTGCCTTGGATAAGTGATCTAACCTCTTTGAGCCTCAGTTTCTGTGTGTCCAGGGAGCAGCTGAGGACAGGACTGGACTGAGGCTAGGCCTGCGAACTATACCTGGGGCAAAGGTGTCAGGAGCCTATTCTCATCGTTATTATCCACAGGGGAGAAAGCTGGGTTGAGTTCCAGGCCGACTGGGCTGGGTTCCCAGTTTTCTGTGCAACTGTGCCCTACCGCCTGCCTGCATACCCCAGCTTTGTAAAGCATTCCTGGCCTCGGCCTTGCCAAACCTTTCTTGGTGAGCTGGACTCCCACTATCTGGGCCCTAGGGCTCGGGACTGCCACTGCCACAGCAGGATGGCCGTGTCCTACTCTGGACAGCAGTGAGCCAAGGGTGGGTGAGCTGGTGATGACAGAGCTTGCCAGGCTGTGAGGGCCCTGGAGCTCAGAGGCAGTGTTCCCTTGCCGATCCACTGGCTACTGCCAGGGTTGCCTGTGGCTGGCTGGGTGTGGCTGGCTGCTGGCAGTGGCTGCTGCTCAGGGTAGGTAAGGATGATGGGCAAAGGAGAGGGAGAGCCGCCAGGGGCCCAGAATGAACCCCCAGGAGGCCCAGCACTCCCCCCTCTTGCTGGGCTCAGATTGCTTCAGATGTGAGAAAGCAAGCCAGAGCCACCTCCGTGCCAAAGCAGCTCCACTGGGTTTCCTTCCTCAAATGCCTCTCCTATCTCAGTGGCTCAAACAGCTCCACTCACATCCAGACTCCAAAGGCTTTACCCACACCCTGACTCCTCAGACTCAATGTTCACCCTGACCAACAGCAAATCTCACCAGCTCCTCCTGAAAACCTCTTTGGGAGTTGGATGGTTGACCCATGCCTGACAATCCTGCCTCAGGGCCGTTGTGCAGCAGCTGCCTAGGCACACGGTCACCAGGGACACACTCTCCCAGAGTCCACCCTTCTTAGCGGCTCAGCTTGCAGGCTTCTATTCAAACAGCCCAGGAGCAGCCTGCATAACACTTCCTGGGGCTGGAGAGATGGCTCAGTGGGCAAGCCCGCTTGCTGTACCGAGATTCAGAGGACCTGAATTTGAATGTACATAGACTTCAGGCATGGCTGTGCATGCCTGTTATCCATCCAGTTGTTAGTGAGTGGAGACAGGTCAACACACCTCGAGCTTCAGGCGTAGTGGGAAGGCCAGGCAGAGTGGCAAATAAATGCCTTTAAACTCAGCACTTGGGAGCCTGATCGAAAACGCAGAGGAGAGCAGCAGAAGGAGGCACACAAGTCTTTCTCTGGCTTACACATACACTTGCCTGGGTGTGTACACACATACGAGTGCGTGCGTGTGCGCGCCCGCGTTTACCCACACACTGGCTCGGTTTGTGTTTTCCAGAGCCCTTGCCATCCCTTCATTTGCTTTAACACTCACCTGTGTGTGTCTGTGTGATCCTCCACACTGGGATGTGGGTTCCGGGGGTGGTGGGGGTGGGGTGTCTTTCCTTCTTTCCCTCTTAGGGATGGATCCCTCTGACCCTGGAGAAACGAAACCGGATGGCCAGCTCTGGTGGGGCACTAGCTTGGGGGCTCCAAGCCAGAGTTGAGCTCTGGATGGCCCAAGGGGCCCAGTAGGGCAGGTGACCAGAGCCCTGGCTTGCGTCTGTTAGATGGCAGAAGAGGATGATCTGGGCCAGCACTGAGGTTCCTGGGAGCCTCAGGATGCTGGGCCCACAGGAAGCCTGCAACCCTGTCAGGGTGCTGAGGGAGTTAAGTCAAAAGCCAGGTATTATTATTTGGGGAGCCTGGGAGGAAGCATCTTTATGGAGATCACAAGGGGGTTAGCCAGAGCTCTGCTGCTGGCCAGGTATACACATGGGTTTTGAGGGGTGCAGAACTCACAGGGCTACCACCCCATGGTTCTTGGGGGCAGGCAAGATGAAAAGGAACAAGCCCCTCTGGGTGGTGCAGGGCACTGGACTGGGGAAGGTCAGAAAACCCTAGGGGGCAGGGATGAGAGAGTGGGGGAGGGGCAGGCTTGATGGTGTGCAGGTTGAGGGAGCAAGGCTTAAGGGTGCCAGCGTGGCCCCACAGTCTATACAACAACTGATCGGCTTCTCTTCTAGTGGCTATCTAGGATATTCTGTGTCTTTGCATCCAGTCTCTCCCCTGTTAAAGGGGGAAAATGTGACTGAGGTGTGTGGGGGGTGTAGAATGTGACGGGGAGGAAGAGTGGGACGGGGAAGGGGCGTGATGGTACCTGTCCTCCCCACCCGGGGCCCCCACACACCGAGACCATCCCCAGTGGCACCTTTGCCAGAAGTAGAGTCTCACGGGGTAATGGGGACCGAGGGCCACATGAAAGGAGAGAGCCAGCTGTCTGCAGCTTCTGCAGTTGCCTGTGGCTGTCAACTTGAAGGCTTGGGAGTTGTGCTGTCAGCTCTGGAGGCCTTTTGAAAGGGGGAGAGATTGTGTGGTGGTGAGGACCTGCGGTGTGTGCATGGAGTCTATGCTCAAAGGAATGAGACCACTGAGCCACATCATCAGGAAGTAGCAGGATGCCAGGGAAGGTCCTGCTGAGTCTCCTGGACATTGGAAGCCTCTACCTCCCAGGCTATCTGGCTCCTGTGTTTTCTGGAAATCAACCTATCCATGGAATGGATGCTTATATCCAATTTCAAGAAGCCCGAATTTATTTATTTATTTATTTTTGATTTTTTTGAGACAGGGTTTCTCTGTATAGCCCTGGCTGTTCTGGAACTCACTTTGTAGACCAGGCTGGCCTCCAACTCAGAAATCTGCCTGCCTCTGCCTCCCGAGTGCTGGGATTAAAGGCATGGGCCACCATGCCCTGAAGCCCAAATTTATGATAGAGACAGGTCCCAGTTCAGAGAGCTTCGATCTGGGCTGAAGATGCCCTGGGGCCACCAACAAGCAGGACCAGGAAAGGCTTAGAAGCAAGAGGCTGAGGGACTGGGAGGGCACGGAGAGCTCAGAGGCAGCCTCTGCTGGCATATGCAGGGTGGAGGGCAAGCCTGCAGGCCCCGCCCAAGGCTTGGGGTGGTGACAGCCCTGCTCCTGAAGCTTTCTGCTGTCTTCCAGGGACAGTTGGGGTTCTGTGGATAGGGGTTAGGGTCAGCAGGACCCTGTGGGTCTCTGCACGGAGAAAGGGGAAAGGCAGGCAGCCTATAAACTGGGCCTTACCCAGTGGGGCAGGGGTGAAGGGGTCTACCCTGACAGGGCAAGGGAGGCTGGGAGGGTCACACCCACGTGGTGCATTCCAGTGGGAGCCCCTCACTAGGGCATACGGTTGCTGCTTGCAGACTCAACCCGAATGCCAGCCTCAGCTGAATCAAGAGAAGCTAAGGCTGAGTTTCCATACTGTTTGGGCCCAAGCTGTCCCTGAGGTCTGAGCAAAATTCTACAAAACCACAGAAGAGGCTGGGTGGCAGACCTGGCACAGATAAAGGCCTATGACTCGAGGAGAGTCCGGCCTGGGGAGGCTGGGGTGAGTCAGTCCCGGGCCGGAGGCCCTTGCCACAGGTTCTAAGTTCAATCTTCTGAAGTGCAGTCCCGGAGGCAGGACCCACCCCAGCATGCCCGTTTTGTTGAGGAGACTGCTGCTCGGCGCTCTCTCTGCTCCCTTGGGATTATCCAGTTAGCCCTGCTTTGGGGCCCTATCTAACATCCTGACTCCTCAGGGTTGTGGCCACCACCTCCCTAGAACCTTCCTGCTCTATTGCTCCCTGACACCACGTAGACCCCAAGGGCCCTTCCTGCCACAGGTCTGCTTACCTGATGATGAACTGCTTCTGTGGCGGAGCTGGTGGAAGGGACTGCTGGTGGGGTGGGGGTGGGGGGAAGAAGGCTCAGCATAGCTGGCCATCCCCTAGGGGACCCCACCCCACACCCATGAGGCAACAGGGATCTGGGGGATGAGGGACCCAAGTACCTGTTTGTTGCATCACAAAGTCCTGCCAGAAGGCTGTGCTGTGAGCTGGTTCCCCAAGTCTGGATAGTGTCAGCAGGGCCCTTAAGAATGAAGCATCCTTTTTTGTTTGTTTGTTTGGTTTGTTTGTTTGGTTTGTTTGTTTGGTTTGTTTGTTTGGTTTGTTTGTTTGGTTTTGGTTTTTTGAGACTGGGTTTCTCTGTTTAGCCCTGACTGTCCTGGAACTCACTTTGTAGACCAGGCTGGCCTTGAACTCAGAAATTCACCTGCCTCTGCCTCCCGAGTTCTGGGATTAAAGAGTTACAGAGACAAAGTTTGGAGCTAAGACAAAAGGATGGACTATCCAAAGACTACCCCACCTGGGGATCCATCCCATAATCAGCCACTATGCATATGCCAGCAAGATTTTGCTGAAGGGACCCTGGTATAGCTGTTACGTATGAGGCTATGCTAGTGCCTGGCAAATACAGAAGTGGATGCTCACAGTCATCTATATAATGGAACACAGGGACCCCAATGGAGAAGCTAGAGAAAGCACCCAAGGAGCTGAAGGGGTCTGCAACCCTATAGGTGGAACAACAATATGAACTACCCAGTACCCCCAGAGCTCATATCTCTAGCTGCATATGTAGCAGAAGATGGCCTAGTTGGCCATCACTGGGAAGAGAGGCCCCTTGGTACTGCAAACTTTATATGCCCCAGTACAGGGGAATGCCAGGGCCAAGAAAAAAAAAAGCATCCTAGCCGGGCAGTGATGGTGCACGGCTTTGCCTTTAATCCCAGCACTTGGAAGGCAGAGGCAGGCAGATTTCTGAGTTGGAGGCCAGCCTGGTCTACAGAGTGAGTTCCAGGACAGCCAGGGCTACACAGAGAAACCCTGCCTGGGGGTCGGGGGGGGAAGAACGAAGCATCCTTCGAGGTGAGCTGAGGCTGGTGGGAGGCTTGCTGTGATCAGCCCAGCCCCCCAGCCCTTATTGCTGGCCCTAGCTCACCTTGTAGGACCTACCTGCCTCCTTGAGCTGCTTGTGGGTGACAGGCCAGTTCAGGACTATATAGGACAGAGGCAGGCTTGGAGGGAGACAGGGAAAAAGTGGAGGGGGGCAGAAGAGGGTGTGAGAGCAAGAAGGGGCGATGTGGAGCTGTGAGAAGGATGAGAAGAGCAAAAGGAGGGGGAGAAGGAAGAGTGGGGAGGAAGGAAGGGGGGGAAAGAGGAGCTGGGGGGGAGGGAGGGAGGAGAGCACTAAAGGAAGAGGAATGGGCAGAGAAAAGGGAGTGTGAAGATGGAGAACAATGGGAGGGTGGAGAGAGGACTGGGAAGGGGAAGAGAGGAGAGATGGGTGGGAGAGAACAGAAGTGGGGTAAAGAGGGAAAAGGGAAGGGAGGAGGGGGCACAGGCAAGGGGAAGAGAGGGAAAGGAAGGGAGAGGAAAAGAAAAGGGGAGGGAAGGAGGAAGAGGAGGATGAGCAGGAAGTGTGGAGGGAGGAAGGAAGGAAGGGGAAGTAGTAGGAGAGAAAGGAGAGAGGAGGGAAGGGAGGAGGGAAAGAAAAGGGAAGGGGGGAGGAGTTGGAATGGAAAGAGGTGGGAAAGGGAGGAGTGGGGGTAAATGAAGAGAATAGGAGGGGAGAGGGAGGGAAGGGAGGAGGGAAGGGAGGAGTGGGAGCAATGAGGAGGAAATGAAAGGAGGGAGAGAGGGTGTAGGAAGGAGGATATTAGAGGAGGGAGAGGGAGAGTGGGAGAGGGAGGGTGTGAGAGGAGAAAAGGGAGAGGGAGGGTGTGGGAGAGGGGCAGGGAAGAGGGATGAGTGTGTGGGAGAGGAGGAGGGTGGGTGTGAAAGAGGAGAGAGGAGGGAGGTTGTGGGAGATGAGAGAAGGTGTGGGAGAGGTGGTAGGGGGAGGGTGTGAGAGAGGAGGAGAGAAGAGGAAGGGGTGGGAGAGGAAGGAGGTGAGGGTAAAGGAGAGGAGGGAGGAGGGAGGGTGTAGAAGAGGAAGAGGTAGCAGGAAGGGTGAGAGAGGAGGGAGGGTGTGAGAGAGGAGGGAAGGAGGGAGGGTGTGAGAGAGGAGGAGGGAAGGAGGGAGGGTGTGAAAGAGAAGGAGATGTGAAAGGAGGAGGCAAGTGTGGGAGAGAAGGTGAAAGAAGGGAGGGTGTGTGAGAGAAAGTGGGAGGAGGGTGTGAGAGAAGTCTGGGAAGAGGAGCTGTGATGAGGGAAGGTGTGGGAGGGGATATGGGAGGAGAGATGATTTGGAGGAGAGGAGACTGGAGGAAGGATGGTGTGCTGGAGAGAAGATGGGAGGAGAGAAAGGAGGAGTGATAGGGGAGGGGAGAATGGGGACCAGATGGGAGAGGAGGAAGGACTGGGAGGAGGGAGAGTGGAGTGTGGTGGGCTGTTAGTGGGGGATGGTTGGGAAAGGGCCTGGGGGAAGTATCCTCAGAGGCTGGGGCTGCATGTGGCCTCACAGCTCACAGTCCCTTGGCTAAGCGAGGGAGAGGCTCTACTCTCCTGCTCTGCTGTCTTGGGGTCCTTAGCCTCCCTGAGGCCAGGGGAGTCTGGGGGCAAGGGGGTGGGGACAGGTGCCAGCTGAGCGCCTGGGTCGTCACTGAGAGGGAGAGGTCAGAGGTCGGGAGCACTTTGCTCTCCACACTTCCACCAGGCCACTGTGGGACTGATGACTCAGTGTCTGTGGGGAGAAGCCTTTTCTTGTGGCTGCCAGGGCACCCCTGGCAGCACCTGGGGACAACAAGTGCTGTGTGGCTGCTGTGCCTAGCAGTGGCTGAGGAGGAAGACCGTTTGATAGTGTTTTCTGAGGTGCCTCGGCTCCAGCTAGCAGGTGGAGGAGTGGGGAAGAGGAGGTTCGAATGTGACAGTCTGCAGGCTACCTCCAGGATTTCAGGGAAGGGGATTTGGAGAGTCACCCACCTTGGGAGTGCACTGGAGCCAATGGATGGTGCTGGGATCTGCAGGACTCTAATGGGACCTCCCCCAGAGAGGGGGAAGTCACCATGACTCTACCCTACAGTCTGGCACAGGCAGGGACCCCAGGCTGCTGCGGTGTCTGCCTCTGACCTGACAGGTCTACTGCACTGCACGGTAGCCTGGGGTCTCCAGCTGCCGCTGAAGCTTCCCCCAAGGACACTTTAGATTTGCAGTGAGCAAAGTAGGTGTATTTAGGGCACATTGGAGGTGTGAGGCCAGGAACAGGAGCACACCAGGATGAAGGAGCACACCAGGATGAAGGAGCACACCAGGATGAAGGAGCACAGGCCCTACTTGTCAAGCCTGCTGACCTGGGCTGCTCAGGCTTCTGGTCTTTCAGCCCGGACAGGGGGTAACTGTTCTCTGGGGATGGAGCTATGAACGAGGCAAGAACTCAGTTCACAACAGAGCCAACAGAACTCAGAGAGGCACGAGGCACCAGCCCAAGTACTGCCTAAGAAAGAGGGATGGGGACCTAGGTGGTGCTGAGCTGCGGTGGTCCTTCGGGTGCTATAAACGCTCAGATCACCCCATCTCCTGTAACTCCACGCCTGTGCTCCCAAGAGGAAGAGCATCAAGCTCAGTGCTCCGTGAGGCTGGATGTGGATGGATTCTGTCTGGTCCTCTCCGGCCTGGGAGGACATCAGAGCCCAGGCTGGTGAGCAGGCCCTGTGGGTGAAGACAGTTCACCTACCTGATGGCCTGAACTGACTTCCATAGGTGTCCTCTGACCTGACTGCTACCCCTGTGTTTTGTCTCTGCATCCTCTCCTGGTAGCTAAAACTATCGTTAAAACCCTTTCAAAAGCTGTCATCGTTTTCTAGTGGCAGAAAACACTGATTTTTCTCATCTAGAGGTTAGGAAAAAAAATGGCTTTCTTATGAGACTGGCTTTCTTCTTCATCTGAATCCTGCTATCTAAGGACCCACATGGAGCACACTGTTCAGTCGCCTGTGTGTGTGCTCCCCCCCGAATACGTATCCGTCACGACCTCTCACTAGTTCTTCCATGGGGAAGATCAAGATGAAGAGAACCCATTCACCCCCACACCAAGCACTACTTGACTATCCAGCCCATGCAGCTCTAGGTTTCACATCGCGCATAGGATAGGAATATTAAGCTGGGTGACCTCTGCTCTTGTATGCATACAAGATAGATATATCTCATGTGGAACACATGAACATCTGCTCTAGATGTTATGGAAGGACCAGCTGCATCTGAGCTCTATTTTATTGGAAGGCTAGCACAGGAAAGCCGGGCTCTTTCTATCACAAAAGCTATTAAACATTTCAAAGGGCAAGGTTAAACCGTTCAAGAACACTGACCGCAAGTTGATAGAAGCCTGTTGCTGGCTAACTGACATTAAATAGGTTAAAAGTAATGTTTCTTCCTACAAATTTCTCCTGTAGGTGAGGTCATGGCCCAGCTAGGATGTGCTGGAAGATGTGCATAGAAGGGTAGGCAGCAAGCAAGCAGATCAGGGCTCACAGGATGGCCCAGCCGAGCTTACCACCTGGTTTCTATCCCTGGGAGCCACATAGAAGGAGACAAGTGACTTCTGCAAGTTGTCCTCTGACCTCCTCATGAATGCTATGGCATCTGAGTGTCCCCACACATGCATAGATGGGAAAATACATAAAGGACAAAGCCCACCAATCACATAAGCAAATGGAAGACACGAATCGCTTTGAAAAGTCTTGCTCCTGATCTATTCAAAACAAAACAAAACAAAACAAAACAAAACAAAAGACTCCCTGGAAAATTAATGCAACAGGACCCATGGCAGAGTTCAAATAAAATACATTCTAGTCTCTCTCCCTTAAAACCACAAAGCTGCAAACCCGGGCTGCGCTGTGCCGTATGTCCACAGGTTGCAAGATTCACAGATAGTGGACATGGCTTTGTCCAAAGGCTCCTTGGAGGCCAGTGAGATCTGGCTGAGATAAAGCACAGGCACACGGATGGGACACCCGGCTCTGCTCTGTATCTTCTGGGCTTCTGCCAAGGGTCCTGCTGGCCATAGGTGTATTTCCTCTTGAGCCTGCCTAAGCTTCACTCCAAGCCTCCTGCTCGGAAGCACTTGGGGGTCTGCCTCCGAGCAGTGCTACCTTGGCTTTAGCCTTTGTTTCACAAACTGTAAAATGTGGGAGCTGCTTGGGCTTGGCCCACCTTGGTGCGATGCTTCGTATGTTTTCTAATGTGTGTACTCATGCTGCCCTTGTAGCTGTGCAGTGACGCATCATGTGTGCATGTGGCGGCCAGAAGCTGACAAGCATCTTTCACTGTCCCTCCACCTTATCTTCTGAGGTCTCTCTGAACTTACTGACTGGATAGGCAGCTGACTGGTGAGCTACAGGGAATCCTGGGGTCTCTGCCTGCCCAGTGCTAGGGTTACAGGTGTGTGTCCTCAGGCCTCACTTTTATGTGGGCCATGGGGATCCAAATTCAGATCCACATGTCTACATAGCAGGCACTTTAGCCACGGAGCCAAATTTTCTATCCCCTCACCGTTTTCTGAGAGAAAAAGCAACAAGAACTTATTAATACCGTTGCTTTCAATCACCTGGTTTTCAGTCTTGGATTACATTCAAGGACATGAAATACTTAATCCTTACGCTCAGAGGTGATGTGAAAACTCTAACAGTGACTACCCAAGGCTGATGCCAGGCACGTGGCCACCAGTGCGTTTGGATTTGGGTCTGTGATCCTGGATCAGGCCTGAACATGATGTTCAGTCAACCTGAATGAGATCCACGGAAGGGAGAGGAGAGGGACCCTCTAAAACCGTAGAGAGCCACTGTTGGTGAAGCCGACCAGCGCTGGAAGAGCCAAGGAGCTTTGAGAGGAGGGAGAGTGGCAGCTCCATGTCCCCAGCTCTGTATCCCCAGCTCCATGAACCCCTAGTTTCTGTTCTTCCATAGTTCTGCGGTCCCTGTCAGCTCCACACCCTCCCCAGCTCCGAATCCCTCTCCAGCTCTGTACCTCTCTCTAGCTCAGTGTTCTGGGAACCTGGAGTTGGTCTGTGTGGGCCGATGTGGGTCTGGGTAGATGGTTTTCGCTGCGAGGGAGAAGCTCCTAACCAAACCCCACTCCTACGCACCCTTTGGAAAAGGCACTCGAACCGCAGCAGTGCCACCTGGTGGTGGTGGGGAGGACAGCACCTACTATGATCAGGTAGCCTGGGAAGGGGCCAGAGCTGTCTACCACAGGGGCTGTGTTCATTCCAGCCCCTGTCTTCCCACCAACCCTCATTTCATTTAGATTCCCTAAAGCCCTGGGGTGGGGGGCACGCCAGGAACATCACTCAGGATGGAAGTGGTCATGCTGAGGTCACATTTTCCACCACAAAATGTCTGGAGATGTGGGAAGTGGACCAGTGACCAAGAAGGGAAGCGTGATTACTGAGAAGCGCTTTAGAATCAGCAAGAGCTTCCTGTGACAGGTCTCAGTAAGGACCAGAGCTCCACCCGGGGCCCTCCAAGGTTAAGGTTAGGGCCATGGTGGGATGTGAACAGGTAGGAAGAATACACACCAAAGGGAAGCTGAGGTTTGGGCAGTGACTGGAGTGCTGGCGGCAGGTCCAGGACACGGTGGAAGGGCTCGAGGGACACACTTTGAAGGGTGGTCAGCAAGCTGATGCAGACAGTAGTTAGGCAGCATGAGGATGCCCTGTAGAGCAGATGCAGAGAAGATGCCCCACTCCCAGCTGCTCCCAAGGGCCCTCTGCAGCAGGGCCTGCTCTTTGGCTGAGTGTTACAGCGGCCAGTGTTTCTGTAAGCTGACGCTAAACCAAGATAGCCACACAGTGCTAAAGACTTAACAACGTGGAGCAACAGCACCTCCTGACCGTGGAGAGCTGGAACACTGCAGATCAGAGGCAAACCGCCCTTGCCTTTAATCTGACTGCGGCATGTTCAATGCAGCTCCTAGGTTTGACCTAGTAACCTTGTGACTATCCAAGCCTCTAACATGTATTAGGAAATATCATTACATTTTCATTTATTTCTTTTGTGTGCGTGCTCTGACACATATGTGGAGGTCAGGGGACAACGTGTGGGAGCAGATTCTATTAGGTAGGTCCTGGACGCAGGTTCTGATAACCTCGGTGCCCAGAGTTGCTGTCTTGCCCTAAATGCTTTATGACTACCAGTTCCCACAGATTAGGCGGCAAGAACGGCTCCAGCACCCTGGCCACTCTCATCAGGTTTCCTGCATTGCTGGAGTGTGTTTGGCAAGTTGCTTTATGACTTAGCTCTATAATAAATTCACACACAAACACTTTCAGGGCGGTGGTGTATTCAGGGCAACCTGAGGCCATGTCCCTTGGGCCATAGACACATTTGGCTCAAGTATAAACAGTCTTTAATTCTCGCCCTTTGAGGTGAAAGCTGTTTTCTGTTGACATTTCTACCTAGGTCAGTGTTGAGCCTGGGATCATGGAGACCAGTCAACGTAGGGAGGCCACCCTGGGAAGTTCTAGAAGATGCTATCAGGGAAGACAGGGGACAAGCATGTCCAACCGAGAGTAGCACTGTTCCTGCTGATGTGTGATATGCTCACACATGTACATGTACAAATGTGGATGCACACACGGATATACTTACTACATGTGTTCCCAGTCACAAGCATACCCGCCAATACAACCCAAGTGTAGCCAAGCCCTTCTCACAGTCGTGTGGACATGCGGAGACACACACTGCCACATATACATACACACATAGCCACACACATATACACACAGCCACACACACACACATATACACACACACACACACACATAGCCACACACAGCCACATCCACACACACACACACACAGCCACACACACACATCCACACACTTTCACATACACCTCTCCCCTGCTCTTTATTCTGCACCTATGAGTTCATCCACTGTCCCTGGTCGGCTGGCTGGGGAACATGACACCACAGACACATCAGAGCAGAGCTGAGCCTTGCTGGGACGCTAATCTTGAGGAAAAGTACACAGTGAAGTAGACTTAAAGAAAGGCGTACAGTGAACAATCATGTTTAATGCTTACAGAACAAATCTGTTCTTTACCGTTCAGTTCATTATGAACTGGGATCTCAATTAAATCCTATAAGCCAACCCTGGCCTCAAGCAGCAGCGTCCCTGGGGTGCCAAACACACCCTGTGCCCGGCACAAACTCTCTCTAGTCTGAGCTTTAAGCTGCGGTAGCAGCCACGGCACAGATCTTAGCCCTCTCCCAAACAGAGAGAACGTGACTGTCAGCTCCTCATACTCCAAAAGGTCTGTGCTCTGGGCTCTGTCCTGGGTGGCCTGTGGTTGCATCTGTAGAGCTTTCTGAAGGCACAGGCTGTGGGGAAGCAGCAAGGCCTGGGCATCCGGAGCAGCACAGTGGGATCCCCGGAGCCCTTGCACCCAGTCGACCACCACCTCTTAGCAGTGAGTGGGCCAGCACAGTGACAGCTGAGGTGTGGCCTCCTGAGTGCCTGCTGAGGTCAGAGGACAGCACCGCTGTGGCCTCCCTGAAAAGGATCCTGTGGTAAGTAAGCCTGGCCCATCAGAACACAGCCTCCTTTCTAAGAAGGGGCCCAAGCGTTGGGAAGGCTGTCCCTAGAGTTTGCTGTTGTTCTGGAACTGGGCTACCAGGCTGAGGATCTGCTCGGAAGCTTTGATGTTCTTGGAGCCCAGGTAGGAGATACTGTTGGGGCCCGTCTCCTCCAAGTAGTAGCGGTAGTTGACCATGAGGCCGCATGAGCTGGTGAGGCCTTTGAGGCTGCTGTCAGCCATCCAGTTGATGCGCCACATCACAGCCCCATTCTGCAGATGGAAGTTGGCCACTGGGTTGAGGGCGTAGCCTCGGTGCTTCTCACCGTAGAGGTACCAGGCACACAGCCTCATTAGTGGCCCCTGCAGCGCCTGCGTCAGCTTCTCTGACTTCACCCACTCACCACTGCTCAGGAACCCCTTGAGGCTCTCGTGAACAGGGTTGCCGGTAACCGCTGAGATTTCTTGGCATTCTGAGTCTGTGAATAGCTCGTTCCTCCCGTGCTCCTTCCCCTGCACGTTCAGAAGGCCCAGCAGCCACTTGGTGAATCCAGGGATAGGTGACAGGCTTGAAAAGGCCCCCAGCTGAGGAAATTCCTTCTGCAGGTGGGCGGGGGAGGGAAGGCAGAGAACACAGGGTCAGCAGGGTGGGGCACACAGGAACACTCCCAACACAGCCTATGTGTGCAGGCAGCAGGGCCAGCTGACCGGATCGCTGCACGTTCCTTCAAACCACATTCATGAGGACTCTGGTGACTGTCGAGGCCGGGCAGGAGGCATCTTGCATTCCCAACATTGCCTATAACCATGATAGCTCCAGCCATACAATTGCCACAATAGTGAAGCAGAGGTCAGCAGTGGGCTTGCTCAGAGCCAGAGAGCCAGGCTTGGATGCTTGCTTGATACATGGACGCCCAGTGGCTCATGACTGTTCCGCAGAGGGCACAGCAGGGTCAGGTAAAAATGTGTTACCACAGGGCACAGCTTAATCATGGCTCTACAAATGACATAGAGAGCGCACAGATGGGCTTCAGGCATGCGTACTCCCTGGCTATAACATAGCAAGGCCACTCTGGGGAAAAGCCCACGGCTGTGAGAACACAGCTGAGTCGGGCGCCTCACGGTGCCTCTGGTCTTCCCTCGTGGCTCCTCCACAGCTGAGGTATGCTTTCCATCCTGTGTGACTTACGCTGTGTATCTTCTGCTCGCCATCTAAAGCCCACAGACCAGTACAGAGAGGCGGGCCAGTGCTCCCCACACTCCTCACTGGCACTGGGGCTCTCGAGTGTTCTGCCTGGAAACCTGGTGACTGAGTCCTTGGTGCAGCCTTCGGAGGAGGGCACCTGGAGGGACTTTCTGGCTCACAAATAAGTACCAGGAAGTGGCCACAGGTGACTTCTGGGTGAAGCTTCTGTCTTGGGTGGATCACCTAGAACCCTAGATCCAGCTTTCTCTCTGCCTTCCTTGTCTTGTGTCCCCTCTCCCTGCAGCACACTTTACCACCATGAGTAGAGGAAAGAGAGAGGGGGTATGTGTTCATTCTCTCTGGGGGACGGAGTTAGAATGGTGATAGCACAGACTCCCAGAATACCAAGTTCTCTAAATCTGGTTGGCACATGCCTGTCATCCCAGCCACTTCTCAGCTGAGACAGAAGGGTTGTGAGTTCAAGGCCAGCCTGAAGAACCTTGAGAGACTCTATCTCAAAATAAAACATTAAAATGGGTAGAACAGGGAGAGGGGACTGTGGATGTAGCTCAACGACAGGCTGCTTGTCTCCATGATCAAACCCAACTATACTGTGAGCCAGTGCGACACAAGCACGAAGCTCTTTGGCTGTGCTTGGCTTGTGAGGTCAAGTTTGCCACCACGTGCTGTACCTGAGCTGAAAAGGTCAGAGGGAGCGGTTGGCACAGGGCTGCTCTCAGCAGCCCAGAGTTATGACTCTTCACTGTGGCCACCTGCTCCCCACGAGGCAGCTGGAAAAGCTGTGCCCAGGGTAAACTGTAGCTTTCCGTCTTAGGACATGTTACATGTCTGTGGTGGTTTGACTAAGAATGGCCTGAATAGACTCAAGTGTCTGCTTGGCCTATTCAGTGGCACTATTAGGAGGTGTGGCTTTGGGGGAGTAAGTGTGGCCTCGTTGGAAGAAGTGTGTCACTGTGCATCAAGTTGTAGAATCTCAGCTTCTTTAGCACCGTATCTGCCTGCATGCCACCATGTTTCCCACCATGACAGTAATGGACTAAACCCTGAACTGTAAGCCAGCCGCAATTAAACGTTTTCCTTTATTAGAGCTGTGGTCACTGCGTCTCTTTACAGCAATAAACTCTAACCAAGACCCTAACTAGTGCCTCCTCCAGGCAGCAAAGAAAAGGGAATCAGACCAACACAGGCCAATGCATTTACCTTTATGCTGCCTGGTCTAACCTGGAAACTCCCCTCACAAGGCCATGAAGGCCGTGGAGGGAAGGTCTGGCATAGCATGATGGGGAGGGTGGTCAACTGTACTCTCTAGACTGATGCATCAGAGAGTGGTGGGTGGCCATGCTGACATGTGCCCAGATGTGTGTGACGGGAGTGCAGGGCAAAACCCAGGCAAAGTCTCTGCACAGAGCTCACATCCTCCTAACACACGCATATGGTATGGTACGGCCTGCATGATGCTGTGCCTACATGCCTGCTCTCCCAGCTCCTGGCCTGGCCAAACAGCACCTGATACCGTCCTGCCTCCTTCCCCATCCCTGTGAGACATCCCAGAGAGGCAGGGGCTCTCCTGCCATCGACAGTGACCCTGGAGCTGGGCACTGCCCCAGCATGCTCACCTGCAGCTCCTTGACCACTCGCTTTATGAGGAAGGTTCCGAGCTCCACCCCCTGCAGGCCCTGCTGGGTCAGGCTGATGGAGTAGAAGATGGCAGCAGCAATCCTGTTCCTCTCCTCGGTTTCAGACGGAGGGCACTCCTTCACAATGCCCTAGAAAACACCAACAGCGACATCAGAAAGGCTCCATGTGCACTGCTCACACTGAGGGCCACCTTGTCACATTCACAGGACAAGTCCCTTGGCACCAAAGTACTGCAGGAGAATTGAGTCCCTGCTCCTACGCTCCTGGTTCTGACTACTCTGGAGGTGACCATCTCACTCTCTCTGCCTACCATCTGGAGACGCCATGTCAGCTGTGCTCAACAGCAGCACCTTTGGTCTTTGCAGGCAACGCTGGGGTAAGCTGCTTTGTACACTGAGCCTCTGTCAAGAGTAATGGCTACATGGGCTTTCTTTAAGAGCCCAGTCCCCTGCCCACTGCTATCTACGCCTTTGCTCAGCTTGCATTTCTGTTCTAGAAGGCCACAGGCAGTCCTTTCTCAAAATGTACCCTTTAAAGGATTTTCTGTGCTTCTCTTTAGCCTCATGCGGCATCCTTATTTTTCCTAATGAAAACCCATTCACAGACACCTCCACAAAGCAAGCTAAGAAATGACTTCTGCTGTGAAGTCTCTCAGTGGCACCGACTTTATTGGTTCCCAGTTTTTACTAAATGTGTGGTGGGTTTTTTTTTTCCTGTTTTGTTTGAGACAGGGCTTTTCTTATAGCCCACCCTGTCCTGGAACTCTCTCTGTAGACCAGGCTGGACTTGAACTCACAGAGCCCTGCCCCTGCCTCCTGAGTGCTGGAGTTAAAGGAGCATGCTACCGCTGCCCAGGTCACCATGGAGTTTTAAGGTGAGTCTCTGAAGACTGCTGGGAACAGCATACCATGTCACAGATGGCGCCTGGGACCCTGAGAAGTAGGAGACACATCTTCCCAGGGGACCCTCCATCAGAAATAAGGAACTACCGGCAGCAGGCCTAGATGGTGTGGTGACATCTCAGAAGCCCTCAGGCAGTTCGTTTGTACAAATGTTGTTGTTATTTCTCCTAATGCTAGCCCTGGACCCTGGCTGCATAAATTTCATTTGTGTGTGACTGTTAGTTGGTCTTGGTGTACATAATTATTTTATTATATCTGACTTTTCTATTTCTCCGTTTGTTCTGTGAAACTAGAGGTTTCTTGATATAGTGATTCTTAATCCAACATTGAGGCATGGGGCACAGCACAGCACAGCACAGTCCTATGGCCCAGGTGCATGCTGTGTGCGCAAGCGCACTCATCTTGGAAACAATGTAATAACTGCACAATGGTAGTTTCAGATTAATGTTTGACTTGCAAAGAAGGTTAAAAGAGATTATTAGAAAATGAAACAGAAGCTGGGGCTGGGCGTGCGGCACTTGGGAGGCAGAGGCAGGTGGATTTCTGAGTTCCAGGCCAGCCTGGTCTACAAAGTGAGTTTCAGGACAGCCAGGGCTATACAGAGAAACCCTGTCTCGAAAAACAAAAAAAACAAAAAAAAACAAAAAAAAACAAAAAAAAAAGAAAGAAAAGAAGAAGAAGAAGGAGGAGGAGGAGGAGGAGGAGGAGGAGGAGGAGGAGGAGAAACAGAGCCATGTACTGTTAGAGTCATATAGGGTCCATTACTACAAAGTAAAAACTTTACTAGAACTATGAAAATTATTAGTATAAGAGACACAACCATGGAATAAGGGAACACAAACCTGGGATACTTGAATTTAGAAAGGGAAAGCTATTGAGTCACTGTATGTGACCTACAGAAGCAGAAGCTAGCGGGACTGCTAGTGAAGGGCTAACCTCACTCTGTTTGGCCACTGCCTGGCGGCTTTGCCCATGTCACTTATCATTAGAGCTTCACAGAAAAATGCGTATAGCTGACCTTGGATCTTCAAGCCCTGAAGCTCTGAAGTATAAATATGTCAAAAGTTAAAGTTTCAATAATGGTAAGATTACAATTATTATTTTGGCCATGGCCCTGGAGATGGGGGAGATTAAAACTCTAGAGAACAACTGTGATTCTTAGTGGGATGTGGTTACTCTGTTGAGCTTGATCTGGCAAGGATTATACAATGCCTTTTTCTCCTACCTGCTTCTTGGAGTAACAATAAAAGACAAGGAGAGAGTGTGAGGAGAGTGTGTGTGCAGTGTGTGTGTGAGGAGAGTGTGTGTGTGCAGTGTGTGTGTGAGGAGAGTGTGTGTGTGCAGTGTGTGTGTGAGGAGAGAGAGTGTATGCAGTGTGTGTGTGTGAGGAGAGTGTGTGTGCAGTGTGTGTGTGAGGAGAGTGTATGCAGTGTGTGTGTGAGGAGAGTGTGTGTGCAGTGTGTGTGTGTGAGGAGAGTGTGTGTGCAGTGTGTGTGTGAGGAGAGTGTGTGTGCAGTGTGTGTGTAAGGAGAGTGTGTGTGCAGTGTGTGTGTGAGGAGAGTGTGTGTGCAGTGTGTGTGTGAGGAGTGTGTGTGTGCAGTGTGTGTGTGAGGAGTGTGTGCGGTGTGTGTATGTGAGGAGAGTGTGTGTGTGGTGTGTGTGAGGACAGAGTGTGTGCGGTATGTGTGAGGAGAGAGTGTGTGCAGTGTGTGTGAGGAGAGAGTGTGTATGCAGTGTGTGTGTGAGGAGAGAGTGTATGCAGTGTGTGTGTGTGTGTGTGTGTGAGGAGAGTGTGTATGCAGTGTGTGTGTGAGGAGAGAGAGTGTATGCAGTGTGTGTGTGTGAGGAGAGTGTGTGTGCAGTGTGTGTGTGAGGAGAGAGTGTGTGTGCAGTGTG